>NC_053025.1:26298689-26657169 GCF_003073215.2 Triticum urartu
GCATGGCATGGATATGGAAGTGGAACCCTCAAAATGCTAAGGACAATGGATTGGCTCAAGCTCAAAAGCTCAAGACTCTTCATTTTATATTTTAGTGATCCAAGATCACATTGAGTCCATAGGAAAAGCCAATACTATCAAGGAGGGATGAGGTGTTGCTTAATGAGCCTCTTGCTTCATGTGCTTAATGATATGCTCCAAAACCCTCAACTACTTTCCCATATCCACATATGACCTAAACTCTAAGACAAACTCGGTCCTACCGATTCTTCCTATCCGGCGCCACCGAGTTTCACTTGTCATTAGCCACTGCCAAACCCTAGCAATTCGGTCCTACCGATAAGGATCTCGGTCTCACCGAGATGGGGTTGCAAACTCTCTGTTTCCCTTTCGTAACTTTTCGGTCCCACCGAAAGAGCGAATCGGTCCCACCAATGTAAACTCAGTGTTTCCCCTTTGTAACTTTTCGGTCTCACCGAAAGAGCAAATCGGTCCCACCGAGTTTGCCTGACCAACTCTCTGGTTAGCTAATTACCAAACTCGGTCTCACCGAGTTTGTGTAATCGGTCTCACCGAGATTACGTTATGCCCAAACCCTAACCGAATCGGTCCTACCGAGTTGCATGTCAGTCCCACCGAAATTCCTAACGGTCACTAGGTTTACTATTTCGGTCAGACCGAGTTTATTTATTCGGTCCCACCGAGATTGGAAAACTGTGTAACGGTTGGATTTTTTGTGGAGGCTATATATACCCCTCCACCTCTTTCTCACTCAGTGAGAGAGCCATCAGAACACACACATCATTCCAACTCATTTGTTCTGAGAGAGAACCACCTACTCATGTGTTGAGACCAAGACATTCCATTCCTACCATATGAATCTTGATCTCTAGCCTTCCAAAGTTGCTTTCCACTCAAATCTTCTTTCCACCAAATCCAAATCCTATGAGAGAGAGTTGAGTGTTGGGGAGACTATCATTTGAAGCACAAGAGCAAGGAGTTCATTACCTACACACCATTTGTTACTTCTTGGAGAGTGGTGTCTCCTAGATTGGCTAGGTGTCACTTGGGAGCCTCCGACAAGATTGTGGAGTTGAACCAAGGAGTTTGTAAGGGCAAGGAGATCGCCTACTTCGTGAAGATCTACCGCTAGTGAGGCAAGTCCTTCGTGGGCGATGGCCATGGTGGGATAGACAAGGTTGCTACTTCGTGGACCCTTTGTGGGTGGTTGCTTCTTCGTGGACCCTTCGTGGGTGGAGCCCTCCGTGGACTCGCGCAACCGTTGCCCTTGGGTGGAGCCCTGTGTGGACTCGCGTAACCGTTACCCTTCGTGGGTTGAAGTCTCCATCAACGTGGATGTAGGATAGCACCACCTATCCGAACCACGGGAAAAACATTCGTGTCTCCAATAGCGTTTGAATTCTCCAAACCCTTCCCTTTACATTCTTGCAAGTTGCATGCTTTACTTTCCGCTGCCAATATACTCTTTGCATGCTTGCTTGAATTGTGTGATGATTGCTTGACTTGTCCTAAAATAGCTAAAATCTGCCAAGAACTAAAATTGGGAAAAGGTTAAGTTTTTATTTGGTCAAGTAGTCTAATCACCCTCCTCTAGACATACTTTCGATCCTACAAGTGGTATCAGAGCTTTGGTCTCCATTTGCTTGATCTCCATAGCTTTTGGTGGTCATAGCCTTGGTTTCACAACCTAGGAGAGTATGGCGTCTAGCGAGGGAAATTATCACCGTAGAGGTCCTTACTTTGATGGTACTAATTTTGCTAGTTGGAAGCATAAAATGAAAATGCATATTCTTGGACATAACCCCGCCGTTTGGGCTATTGTGTGTGTTGGCTTGCAAGGTGACTTCTTTGATGGGAGAGAACCAAACCGTGAAGCTACCGCGGATGAGTTGAAGATGTTGCAATACAATGCTCAAGCTTGTGATATTCTCTTCAACGGATTGTGCCCCGAAGAATTCAACAAAATCAGCCGCCTTGAGAATGCAAAGGAAATTTGGGACACTTTGATTGATATGCACGAAGGTACCGACTCCGTCAAGGAATCCAAGTTGGATGTGCTTCAAAGCCAACTTGACAAGTTCAAGATGAAGGATGGTGAAGGTGTCGCTGAAATGTACTCTAGGCTTGCTCTCATCACAAATGAGATTGCCGGCTTAGGAAGTGAAGAGATGACCGATAAATTCATCATCAAGAAGATCCTAAGAGCCTTGGATGGAAAATATGATACCGTGTGCACATTGATCCAAATGATGCCAAATTACAAAGATCTCAAGCCAACGGAAGTGATTGGAAGAATTGTTGCTCATGAGATGTCACTTAAGGATAAAGAGGAACTTCACAACAAATCAAGTGGTGCCTACAAAGCCTCATGTGAAGCCCCTACATCATCAAGTGAGAAACAAGACTTCAATGAAGAATTGAGCTTAATGGTGAAGAACTTCAACAAATTCTACAAGAGTAGAAGCAAAGATAGAAGCTCCAAATCAAGGTCCTACAATGACAAAAGATCTTCTAGTTGAGAGCGAAATTGCTACAATTGTGGAAGACCCGGACACTATTCCAATGAGTGTACGGCTCCCTACAAGAGAAGAGAAGATTCTCCAAAAAGAAGAAGCAAAGGATCACCACAAAGAGAGAGAAGGAGTAGAGATGATCGTTATGAACAAAGATACTCACGGAGAAGCAAGGATTCAGAAAGGAAGGAAAAATCATCAAGGAGATACACAAGACGAAGACATCAAGCTCATGTTGGTGAATGGGTATCCGGCTCCGACTCCGACAGCCACTCCGAGAGAAGTTATCACTCCGACTCCGAAGATACTCAAGATGAAGGTGTTGCTGGTCTAGCACTTGTGTCAACCAACTCCTACGACATATTTGACTCACCAAATGAAGGAATTGGAAGATGCTTCATGGCCAAAGGTCCTAAGGTAACACACCCCGAGTATGTTGATTTCAATAGTGATGAGGATGACTTGTTAGGTGATGATTTGATTGGTGACAACTTTAGTGATGAATATTATGATGAAAGACCAATTAATCGTGCTAATCAAGATAAAATGAATGACAATGATAAGGAGAAGATTGAGGCTCTAACTAAAGAACTAAAAACTCTTAAGTTAGCTCATGACACTATCTTCGAAGATCATCGAGAACTTTTAAGGGCTCATGAGAAGCTACGCTTTGAAAAGCTCAATCTTGAGCAAGAGCATGAGTTCTTAAAGGCAATCAATGATGATCTCCGCAAGAAAAGTTCTTCTTACATTGCCAAGCGTTTACTCTTATCCACTTACATGCCTCAAGTCAAGTCTAACAAGAAAGATTCTTCCTCTAGTAGTAACAATGATCATGCTAAATCCAATATTGTTGCTTCTAGTAGTTCTCTTGATTCCACTAATGATTCTCTTAGCCAAGTTACACTTGAGCAAGAAAATAGCTTATTGAAGGGAATTGTAGAGAAAGGAGTGTACAAAAGCCTTGCCGGGAGTAAGCAATTCGAGGAAATTGTGCGCAAGCAAGGAATGCACCGGAAGAATCAAGGTGTTGGTTTTGAACGAAAGTTCAATGCCAATGGAGTTGAGTGGGAAGAAGATCAATATCCCAAGACAAAGTTTGTCCCTCAACAAGAGAAGTATACTTCTTTCAAGGGGACACAAGCTCAAGATGATCTTCCACCACAAGACTACGAGCAAAAAGGCAAGGACAAGCTTCAAGAGGAAATTGATGCATTTGAAGAAGCACCTAAGACCTTAGTCAAGTGGATTCCCAAGACTACTTCAAGTTCCACTTCATCAAGTACGACTACAACTCCAAGGATTCCCATCAAGATGATGTGGATCCAAAAGAAGAAGAACTAGAGAGTTCTTGAGGGTGACTCCGCCAACATACTTCACTCTTATCATTTTTGGCAAAGAACAAGTGCAATCAACTTCCACATCTTGCACTAGTTCAAGGAGTCACAAACCCTCTTGTTGGTAAGACAAGGGACAAGGTAACCTAAAGTTTTCATGGACATCATCTTATGTGTGCATCACTCTATGTCTATGGATATCCTTGTTTGTTCCTTGTGGGACTAACCCATGTAGGTATTGAAAGTGCAATTCACTCAAATGGATAGCTCCAAGTGATCTACATCAACATTGAGCATCCACATCTTCAATATCTACATGAAGTCATCATCGACAAAACCCAAGGTTAGTTCATCCCTCTTAGGGGGGATATCACATCTAGGGGGAGCTTTACTCTAAGACTTGAGCTAAAGCAACTCTAAAGATGTGAACAAAACAATGCTTTATGTAAAAGTGGTAACCCCACTCGAGCTTAAACGATGAGTATGACCTACGATCAAGTGTTCTCACTTGACTCCTAAGTCAATATACTCATATATAGATGACCTAGTCATCGCAAATTGCTTGATAGGTGCTAGAATTGGTTGTGCATGCTTTGCCACATATTTCATTTGCTATCTTATTGTGTGAGCATGCTGATTGCATATTTTACTCATTCGAGGACATCCACTTGTTGTTTTGATTGTTTGGCTTTATCTTCTTTTGCCGAGTGGATGGACAAGAATGCCTAAGAACCTCCTCTAGCTATCTATGCTTTTCTCGTCTCAAACTCTATTCATGCTGCATCACAAAATTTGATCAAGTCAGATTCGAACCACTCTGTGTGAGGAGCGCTCGGAGTCCCCGATTCGTCATAGACTTAAACTTCCAAAACCTCTTTATGAATCTCGGTCTAACCGATACTCCATTTCGGTCCTACCGAGTTCATTAAGTTGATCTAGGTTTTCGATCTCGGTGCAACCGATTTGAACTTTTCGGTCACACCGAGTTGCAAAAACTGCACACAGTTTTGCATCTCGGTGCCACCGAGTCGTTCCACTCGGTCACACCGACAGGGTCGGGCTATATATAGTGACGGGCAGAATTTTGGAAATTTCTCCGAAACCTCCTCGCCCGTGCGATAGCCTGCTCTGCCTTCGTGGTCTCCGGATCGTCTCCTCGCCGCCAACAGCCTCCAGTCGCTGGTCTCCGCCGCCGTCAACGGATTTCTGCCCCACCGTTGCCGCCGTAGCAAGTCCACGGCGAACTAGGGTATGGACTTGATCTTTGTGCTATTCCTCAATCTGATTCCTAGCACATTGTGATCATGATGTTTCTGGCCACGTTTGATAAACTCCTATCCATTCAAAACGCTCATAGATTAGGTTTAAGTCGAAAATTCTAGGTTTAGGTTTCCGCCGAAACCATCTCGGACCCACCGAGTTGAAAAACTCGGTCCCACTGATCTGGCTTTTGCCATTGCACAAGTGAAACTCGGTCTGACCGAGAATAACTTATCGGTGTGACCGATTTTGGAATTCTGTGAAACCCTAGCAGTCTCGGTGCCACCGAACTGTGACTCGGTCTGACCGAGTTCACCAGTTCTGGTGCCAAAACTGCTTCGGTGTCACCGAGTTTGAAAATCGGTAGATCCGAGATGCTTTCTGTGGAAAACTAAAACTAAGTTTTTGGATTATTCTTTTGCAAAAATCTCTGCTTTTTGTGATGCTCATCCACTCTATATTATCCATAATCTATTCACAGGGTCAGCAGTCAGTTTGCAACATGTCTGATCAAAGTGACAGCCAGAATGTGTCTGAGCAGCAAGTTGTGATGAGTGAGGGCACTAGCCCCTCAAGTTCTTCTGATGATGGCAGCAGGAGTACCCCCAGCAATCTGCCTAAGGCTGCCACACGTCAAAGGAAGAAGAGAACGTCTGATTCTGAGGATGAAGACTATGTGGCAGAGGAAGAGGCCACTTCCAAAAGGGTTGAGCCAGCTCAAGGCTCAAAGCCAGACCTGAAAGTCAAGAGGCCAGCAGGCAGGCAGCCAATGTCAAAGGCTAGAGCCTCAACTGAGAAGCCTGCACCTGCTCCCATTGAGCCTGTTGCAGCTGAGAGCAAAAAGAGGAAAGAGAGGGTGAAGAAGACTGTAGCCAAAGTGCTTGGGAGAGCCTCCATCATGGTAGAAGAGGAGGAGGAAGAAGAGGCAGCTGCACCAGCGCCCAAGGCAGCCAAACTCATGGGAGATGCCATAAGGTCAGGAACAGCTGCATCCAAGCCCAAGGAAGCACCCAAGGCTGCATCTAAGCCTAAGACAGCTCCAAAAAGAAACACAAGGAGTATACCTGCCGCAGAAAAGAACAAGGCCCCAGTGCCTGAAGCTACTGAAGAAGAGGAAGAGAGTGTCCTTCGAAAACTCAAGCCCAAGATCCCAGACCACAATGATGCTCATCCTGTGGCTGAGGATATGAAGCTCAGGAGAGATTCAGGGCTAAGGAAGTGGAGAGAAGCAGACCCGTATGCTTCTAGGAGAAGGACTATCGTGGATTACAGGTTCCATACAAAGGAGCAACAAGATTTTTATGAGACTGTTTTGCTTGACAAGAAGCCAATCGTTTGTGACATGAGATGGGTCGACTGGACCTACATCAAGGAGAATGAAGAGTACTACCCAGGAGTTCAGGACAGCTTCAAAGCGTGTGGAGTAGAGGACTTTGTTGGGCAGAAGCTCACAAAGTGGAACGAGGAACTTATCATGCAGTTCTACTCCACGGCTCACTTTTATCCAGACGGGAGGATTACATGGATGTCAGAGGGTACAAGGTACCAATCTACAGTGGCTGAGTGGGCACAGATCATCAATGCCCCAGAAGAGCAAGATGAGGACTTGGACATCTATGCCAAGAAGAAAATGGACCATAACTCCATGTCCAACATGTACAAGGAAATCCCCAATGAAGCTCTTGACACATTCAAGTTTGGCTCAGTGCACTATCTGCTATCAGGATTGCCCACTATCAATTGGATACTAAGGCACACTCTGTTGCCTAAGTCTGGAGATCACAAGATGATCAGAGGTCACGCGATCAACTTGCTTCATGTTTTTGATGTGCCTCAAAAATTCAAGGTCATGAGTCTCATAGTTGAAACGATCAAGAGGACAGCTGCAGATCAGAAGAGGAGCTGTGGATATGCCCCTCAGATTCAGGAGCTCATCAACTCCAAGATGGGCACGGGCGTATATTTGTTGGATAAGGAACACCTGCCCATCCGTCCAGATTTTGAGAACAATGAAGTTGTGATGACAGAGAATGAGCCATCGTCTGCACAAGCATTTGCAAAGAAGGAGAAGGCGAAGAAGGAAAAAGCTGCCAGGATGCCTACTCAAGAAGAGGCATCTGAATACTTCTTGAAGACCAAACAAGAGCAGCTCAGTTACTTGATTGCATCCTCGCTGAGAATTGAGCAAAGTCTAGCCAACCTCACTAAAAATCAGCAGAGCCTAGAGAGGATCATGGAACAGAAGTTCTATGACTTGGATGTCAAGGTAACAGAAGTTCAGTCTGTAGTGGAGCAGCTCCAGGAGGACATGAATGAGAGGAGAGGCAGGACCACAACTCATGCTTTTTCTAGAGTGCCACGAGGCCCGAGGTCGTCTGCACTGCCAGTTGCTAACACCAGAGCTACTACTTCAGCACCAGCTACAGCCTCAGCTCCAGCCTCTACCTCAGCTCCAACTCCAGCGACTACTTCAGCATCTACAGAAGCCTTCATCCTTGGAGTGATCCGGACTCCACCACCACCTGAAGATCAAGCCTGAGCGACGACTTAGCACTATGCATTTTCTAGGAACTTTTTGGTAACTTGTTGCCAAAGGGGGAGAAGATGTATAGATCATAGGCTTCGAGAGAGAGAGTGTTGCTTTTCTCTCTTGTTTTATTTGGTGGTTTCTTCGAACTTTGTTTGCTTTTTTATGTGTGAGATACTACGTCCTTATGTTTGTGAGACATCGATGATCATGTGTTTGATCATAAGCTACACTTAATGTTTGCTTAATGCTTGCTTAAATATCATCATTATATCTATCATTTGTGATCATTCACTATTCTTGGTGATGAGTGCATGTATTTCATTCTTATCATTTTGAGCGCTCCACCAAGATGTATGTGACATGGAAGAGTAACCCATGACTCTAACTCATTGTGCATTTGCAGTCCGAAGCAAATTTTTAAATATGCACAAATTTAGGGGGAGCTCTTACTTATCACATACTTCTCAAAGCGACGATATATTTCATTCTTATTATCATTTGTCGAAGCTTTGATCTATATGTTGTCATCAATTACCAAAAAGGGGGAGATTGAAAGTGCAACTATCCCTAGGTGGTTTTGGTAATTCATAACAACATATAGCTCATTGAGCTAATGCTATTCCAAGATGATTATTTCAGGAAAGCTCAATGATTAGCATGGCATGGATATGGAAGTGGAACCCTCAAAATGCTAAGGACAATGGATTGGCTCAAGCTCAAAAGCTCAAGACTCTTCATTTTATATTTTAGTGATCCAAGATCACATTGAGTCCATAGGAAAAGCCAATACTATCAAGGAGGGATGAGGTGTTGCTTAATGAGCCTCTTGCTTCATGTGCTTAATGATATGCTCCAAAACCCTCAACTACTTTCCCATATCCACATATGACCTAAACTCTAAGACAAACTCGGTCCTACCGATTCTTCCTATCCGGCGCCACCGAGTTTCACTTGTCATTAGCCACTGCCAAACCCTAGCAATTCGGTCCTACCGATAAGGATCTCCGGTCTCACCGAGATGGGATTGCAAACTCTCTGTTTCCCTTTCGTAACTTTTCGGTCTCACCGAAAGAGCGAATCGGTCCCACCGAGATTGCAATGTAAACTCAGTGTTTCCCCTTTGTAACTTTTCGGTCTCACCGAAAGAGCAAATCGGTCCCACCGAGTTTGCCTGACCAACTCTCTGGTTAGCTAATTACCAAACTCGGTCTCACCGAGTTTGTGTAATCGGTCTCACCGAGATTACGTTATGCCCAAACCCTAACCGAATCGGTCCTACCGAGTTGCATGTCAGTCCCACCGAAATTCCTAACGGTCACTAGGTTTACTATTTCGGTCAGACCGAGTTTATTTGATTCGGTCCCACCGAGATTGGAAAACTGTGTAACGGTTGGATTTTGTGTGGAGGCTATATATACCCCTCCACCTCTTTCTCATTCAGTGAGAGAGCCATCAGAACACACACATCATTCCAACTCATTTGTTCTGAGAGAGAACCACCTACTCATGTGTTGAGACCAAGACATTCCATTCCTACCATATGAATCTTGATCTCTAGCCTTCCCAAGTTGCTTTCCACTCAAATCTTCTTTCCACCAAATCCAAATCCTATGAGAGAGAGTTGAGTGTTGGGGAGACTATCATTTGAAGCACAAGAGCAAGGAGTTCATTACCTACACACCATTTGTTACTTCTTGGAGAGTGGTGTCTCCTAGATTGGCTAGGTGTCACTTGGGAGCCTCCGACAAGATTGTGGAGTTGAACCAAGGAGTTTGTAAGGGCAAGGAGATCGCCTACTTCGTGAAGATCTACCGCTAGTGAGGCAAGTCCTTCGTGGGCGATGGCCATGGTGGGATAGACAAGGTTGCTTCTTCGTGGACCCTTTGTGGGTGGTTGCTTCTTCGTGGACCCTTCGTGGGTGGAGCCCTCGTGGACTCGCGCAACCGTTGCCCTTGGGTGGAGCCCTGTGTGGACTCGCGCAACCGTTACCCTTCGTGGGTTGAAGTCTCCATCAACGTGGATGTAGGATAGCACCACCTATCCGAACCACGGGAAAAACATTCGTGTCTCCAATAGCGTTTGAATTCTCCAAACCCTTCCCTTTACATTCTTGCAAGTTGCATGCTTTACTTTCCGCTGCCAATATACTCTTTGCATGCTTGCTTGAATTGTGTGATGATTGCTTGACTTGTCCTAAAATAGCTAAAATCTGCCAAGAACTAAAATTGGGAAAAGGTTAAGTTTTTATTTGGTCAAGTAGTCTAATCACCCCCCTCTAGACATACTTTCGATCCTACAACGAGGCTGCGGCGAGGCGGGGCGGCCGAGCTTGGGGCGGGATTGCGGCGAGGCGAGGAGGGGCGGCGGAGCTCAGGGAGGGATTGCATCGAGGCGGGGCGGGGTGCGTCTGTTTGGGGTCCGGGCGCAAGTGCGCGTTGGGCACAGATGCTCCCAGCGTCTGTCCACCCCAATCGCACCCCAAACGGACAAAAACGGACGTCCGTTTAGGGTCTAGTGTTGGGGTGGCCCTTACCCCAGATATGTATTTATGACACTAATTACCCTGTCGAGTGGAAATTCGTCTAGAATACTCCTTTTAGAAGCTTTGGACCCTCGTTTCTGATGAGTTTCCATTAGGCAAGGCGAGAGGTGACGCTTGGGGTCCAAAAAATATATGGGCGACGAGGAGGACTGAAACAAATGGACAAGAAAACTCTGGGCAAGATCGTCAACGATGCCCTTCGATCTTTACACATTTTCGTACAAATCATTTACTCAACGCGCCGATCCTATCTAATATAAACAAGAAAACTGCAAAACTAGGCAAAACCGTGTTAAAAAAGACTATAATCTGATATTCAATAGAAATTCCACTAAATGGGGCAATGTGTGTCACAAACATACAACTACAGGTTAAAAATGGAATTCACTAAAAAACAACTTCAGTGCTACAGCATGAGTACTGCCTGTCTTCTGAATTTTACTATGCACATGCTCATTGTTTTCTAAATTTCGGGGCAAAATCGATTTCTTGTGATATAAATATAAATCGAGTTCTGCTATGCGTGGAAATGTGGATGAAGCTAGACTGATAAACTGTGTTCAAAATAAACGTACGCACAAATAACGCACATAACTGTCTTTTTCATTTCCTTCGATCAGAGCACACACTATCATGGGGGATTTGATAATTTGCCACAACTTACTTTGCTCTTTGACATTTTGCCACTAGTTACATTGTATTTGATAATTTGCCACAACTTAGTTGTGACTTTGATTTTTTGCCCTCTGTCAGGTGGGCCCCACATAAAATTACCAGAATACCCCTGCCCCATAGATTGACCACGAACGGGACTACGGGGAGGCTCATCCCCTTCCTCTCGCACGCGGGTCGCTTGTTCTCATCGGACAGGAGATGCGACTGCTACTGGTCAACCTCGACGGCGGCAGTGGCTGCATCCCGACGAGGAAGGTGAGTACTGTGTCTCCTGCCTCCCTTCCCTCAGCCACCTAGGGTTAGGGTTACCAGCACGCGGAGCGGCGGCAACTCGCGCTCTTCTATGCCTCCGCGTGCTGTATGCTTCGGCCCATGCTGGTGCGTGCTGCTGTCGTCGCTCCTGGTCCGTGCTGCTGCCGCCGCTCCTGGTCCGTGCTGCTCGCGCGTGTTGTCGCCGCCGCCTGTGCGCCGCCGCCGCTGCTGGTGCATGCTGCTGCTGCTTGTGCGCCATCGTCGCCGCCGCTGCTGGTGCGTGCTACTGCTGCTAGGGGTGGGGGTGGGGGCAGCAAGGCATCAGCTTGGAAAATCTGGACTAATATTTGCAGCTAACAGAACGAGGCTCACCTATTTCAGTCAAACAGGTATGAGGGTATAATTGTCCTCTGATTTGTGCTTGTATTTCATCCATCATTTCCAAAGATTGTTTTTGTGTTATAAAGTGGCAAAAGATCAAAGTCCAAACTAAGTTGTGGCAAAAGTTCAATTACAAAATAGGTAGTGGCAAATTGCCAAAGTCCAAAGTAAGGCCTAGTTTGGCAACAACGTTTTCTCAAAACCATGGTATTCCAAAACCTAAGTACTCCCTCCATTTTTGTATACAAGGCCACAAACCCATATTACAGGTACCAAGGCAAAAGTTAATGTCTTCTAAGTCAATGTTGGAAGGTAGCTTGTCTCCTTGTTTGCCGAGTAAATTAATGTGTATTCTTCTCTTTCATGCACATCAAGCCAATGCTCTCACTCCCGCATGCATGAAAGGGGTAGTTAATGTCCTCCTTTACTAGTACTACAAGGCAAACACCATTAATATTGCATCGATTAGTGTTAGTGGCCTTGTATATCTGTAAATTGTTATTTTGATAGTGGCTTTATATATAAAAATGGAGAAAGTATTACAATACATGGGCAATAAATAAATACTTCAGTTTCTAAAAAGCATAGTTTTTCTCTGTTTTGATAAAACCGCCGAGGTGTTTGGCAAGTGGTAGTTTTTCTCGGTTTTTTTGGTTTGCATCGGCTGTTATATTGCTGCATGCATATTCAGCTACACTCAGGGATCAGTTTGTACTAATAGCCACCATATGCTTTCATCCTTGCACGAGCATGTTCTCCTAGATGCTAAGATCTGTAGTAGAGTTATCTCTTGTAACCAATCAAAGACTGAGGTAGTTAACATATGCACTGAAGGTTGACGTTTTCAGCTAGCTATCGACTTATGCATCACATGCGTTGATGGCCAGAAGTTGGACACAAGAGAGACCAAGCAGCCAACGCTTTCTCGGTTTAAAAAAAAAAGGTCAGGGCCTCTTTTTTACATACAACAAAAATACCATAGTTTTAGAGATACCACGGTTTGTTGAACTGCAGTATTTTTTTCATCCAAACGACTCAAAGTATTGAGTACCAAAGTTTCTTTAGAAACCACAGTATTTCTATAAAACCATAAAAATACTTTGGCTTCCAAACGCACCCTAAGTTGTGGCAAAAAATCAAATAGCCCCGCTATCATGGCTCGTGCCTCTGATACGGATCATCTTATTGGGAGCCGTCTGATACGGATCCAACGTCTCCGATCGCTGCAGTTGCCCATCGCTGGCAGTATAGCAGGCCTTGCATTTGCACTTCGCAATTAAGCCGAACACATCGCAGCGAATCGCGGCGGCGGCATCCCCCATTGCCATCCGTGGCCTCATCTCTGACCTCTCGCCGCCCCCGGCGTCGCCGACGCGATGCCTCCGCTCCCGAGGCTCCTCCACCGCCACCTCTCCGTCCCGCTCGCGCGCCGCCTCACCCCTTGCCATCCGTGTCCGCCCGCGGCCGACGTCTTCCTCCGTCGCGGGCTCGCATCTTCCTCCGCCGCCGCGGCCGCCGCTGCGGCAGCGGGCCGGGAGAAGAGCTCTAGGAAGACCCTGGGTTACCTTGTCGGCGTGGCAGTCGCCATGGTCGGCGCCTCCTACGCGGCCGTCCCGCTCTACCGCCGGTTCTGCCAGGCCACCGGGTACGGCGGCACCGTCCAGCGGCGCGAGGTCTGCCCCCCCCCCCCCCCCCCCCCCCCCCCCCCTTCGATTTACTTATGCAAGTGCGGTATTTGGTGTTCTCGGAACGGCGCATTTCCGAGGATCACCATTATTAGGTTGTGCTTGATTTGGTCGATACTAACAACACCGATCCATGATTGAGTAGGGTTTAGATTCAAAATCTGCTTCCTGTTCATGTTATGTGCGGGAATTGCTATGATTCCTGGGTTATGCGGAGTTCATAATTTGCGATCCTCTTTCTTAAGGTTAAAATGGGGATGTGTGGACTAAGGAGTAGTTCTCTAATTAGAAGATTATATAGTATGGGGAAATGCGGCCTCTTCTGGGTCTCTGTATGTTCTATCCATGGCCATCTATAATTATGTGCTTGAAATTTGTGCATGTTCTGTTGGAATGCCATCAAACTATTTCTGGTTCATTTCAAGACAATGATTTGAATGCAAGATGTTGATCTAATTTTGAAAACAAAAAATGGTAACTGCCAGGCTTAGTCTAAAATTTGGTATGGAGACAGCTCTTATTGGTGCTGGTAAATAGATAAATAGTCGAAAGGGGCGTTAAGTGTGAACATCCAGTGTGCTTGTACTTGCAGTGTCGTGTTCCTGGTGTATAACAATGTTTGATCCTCTGCAGAGTGTAGAAGAGAAGATCTCCCGACATGCTCGAGTCGGAACAACACCATCAAGGTGACCCTTGTTAAACATCGGGTACCAAGTTTCTGGGTACTTCCATTTCCGTTTAGATCTTTTTGAACCCTACACCAAACATCTGAACTATCATTCCCTAGCAGTTTCCTCTGGATATATTATTTTGCATAGTTTATTTTATTGTACCTTGGATGTAATTATGCATTGACGCACGAAGCTTTTGTGTGTTTTAGAGAAAGAAATTGTTGATCTGAAGGTTCCGTTAAAGGACTTCACTGTGAATTTACTCTGAGAGGTCATGAAGTTCCAGTCTGCTCCATTGTGCTTGCTGACTTCTCTAGAATAACTTGCTGTCTCATCTTGGCCGTTCATATCTTATGACTAGCACTTCTAGTGTGACTTGCAACTTGGCTGTAGTCAGTTTTGCGAACATTGTGTAGTCCATGTGTTGTTGGCTAGCTGGTGGTTGCATGAAGTAGATTCCTTTTACTTGTCCCCAGCATGGTCCTTCTGATTATCTTTCAGCAATACTAAGCTGATATGACACTTGATTTGGTGGAAGATATCTGGAATACATTATCTTGAAGGTTTAGTTGGTACAGTGTTGACCACCATCGCGTGTCTGCAGTATTAACCATGAGCTAACTGTTGTAGAACTTGACAAAAGTGTTAAGGTGCTGACATAGATCCCTTTTTAACGCTTTATTTTAACTATTTGTACATCCTTCAAAGTTTAAACAAGAAAAAACTAACTGCTCACAGTTTCCTGGTATTCACATAAGTGACATAGCATTTCATCTTGTTCCTTAGATTAAGGCATCCATTTTGTTTGCAGAGAGATAGTTATCCAATTTAATGCTGATGTTGCTGATGGAATGCCATGGAAGTTTATCCCTACGCAGAGAGAGGTATCATCAGAACTTTAGTGCCAATGAAAATGCATTTTTGTTTGTGCGTGTATTTATTCTTGATCTATTCCAATTATAGGTGAAGGTTAAACCTGGTGAAAGTGCTCTTGCATTTTATACTGCTGAAAATAGTAGTTCAGCTCCAATTACTGGTGTGTCCACGTATAATGTTGCTCCGATGAAGGTATAAAAGCTGTAATCTTGCATATTCATTTATTATTATGATGCAATTTCATATCCCTGCTGTTTTCTCTTGGAACCTAATTGCACGTTGCAGTGTAGCTGTATCCATTTATCTTGTTTTATTATTTTGTCAGAATTTTTGTGGGATCTTTGTGTAATACGTTGTTCTCATTGCTGCATAGTGTTCCTGAGAGCATCTCTAACGGATGCTCTAAACTTAATCCCTCAAACCTTCTCCCTATCCCCAAAAGTCAATTTTTTTTGAGGGATTAAAGTTTTCTTCAGCTAGCAGATCCCTAAAACTTAATCCCCTGTACTAAATATTTGGTCATGCATTTTATCAAACACCTATAACACACGCACGCAGCCCACAATCATCACGATCGTACGCATACGCAAGCAGTCTGCACACCCACAAGCAGCACATGTAGCGCGGAGAAGGTTGATGCACCGGCGCCGGTGCGGTTCGCGCTGAAGAAGTCGCTGCAGTGCCGGTTCCAGCCGTCGGAGGTGCACGTGCCCAAGCCCAAGGCCAGCAGCTCCAGCGCCGGTGCGGTCCGAATGCTCGCGCTCGATAGCCAACCTGTGCGACGTCATCCACGGGAACAAGTGCCACCCTGGCCAGCCGCCCAGCTGCACCCCGGGGTCTATCGGCATCAGCGAGTTCCTCAACCCCATCGCCCATGAGGTGGTGCTCAGCACCAAGTCCCGCTGCGAGCTCAAGATCACGGGCTTCATGGCTGAGGCGGAGGGCGATGGCGGCGGCGTGTCTTCGTTTGTGGGCACGCTCTGCCCTGGCACGCCGCGGCCCGGCTGGAGCCACGGGCGGCAGCACAGCGGCTCGTGCAAAGCGGGCAGCATGCAGTCGAGCCTAACTGCATGATCTTGCTGCAACAGAATTTCGCCTAACTGCATCATCTCGGTCGCTGGAGATGGGGCCGGTGGCGGCAGCAGCCGCCTGGGAGAACACCTACGGGAAGTGGCTGTGTCGGGCAGGGGCGTGGAGAAGGAGGAAAAGAACGAACTGGGATGAGCGGGGTGCCGCCGACCATGGAACTGGCTGAAGTGGCTGCTGCCCGATTTTGTGACATTCCTTGTTGCTGCTGAGATTCGCCGGATTGCGGGGGCGGTGGGGTGGGGTGGGGGAGGGGGTTCCATTTTCGCGGTCACCGGGTCGGCAGCGGCAACAGCGGACGGAGCCGACCGTCTCCCTTTTTTTACTGAGAATGGCTGCTGCTGGACTAAATTTGAGATGGACGGCAGTTTTTTCTTTTTTTTGTGTGTGTGTGTGGGTGGGTGGGTGGGTGGGGGGGGGGTCGGTCATATTTGTGGGATTAAACTTTTTGAGCAATCTGCTAGCTGATGCTTAATTCCCCTAAACAAAAAAATTCTCCTCAAATATGACTTTGAGGCATCTGCTAGAGATGTACGACAATATGTTCAACCAATAAAGCATAGTTCCTTCTGGTAATGTTTCCTATGTTATGATGGCCAAGAAATGTCAGGTGCAATATTTTCCTTTTGTCTTAAGAGCATCTTAGAACATCAGACAAATCTCTGTCGATTTTTGTTGTTCGGACTTTAGAGTAATAAAGGACCTTCAAAATACATAAGAGCACGAGACATTGTAGTTAAGCCTTGAAAATGCATGTATCATACTGGTTTGCTACTATTTGCAGATGTAAGTTTCGATAGATATATCCTTTACTCTTTGAAGATTATACTCAACCTGTTACAAAAGCCTTACCCTGGAAACAAGACTAGGTACATGTATTTTTGTGATGTCAAATAAGCTGCAATTGTTATGAATCAAAGAAACCCCTGTCTTTGTTGGAGCACAACTTTGGAACCCTAACCTTGTTGGCATGTGCTGGGAAGCATGATTATCAAGAGTGTTCAGACTGTAGACTTCTCGTCATGTTTTCTTCTTGTTAGCCTACCATTAGTGCCTTTGTGGCAGTATGTTGGGTAAAATAGCTCTGAGCTTGATTTCTACCAGAGAAAAATATGAATCACGGTTGACTTCTGCGAATGAGGTGAAAAATGAAATTGCTTTCAGAAAATTGTAGATATAAAACCATAGTTGAGGTGATTGCTATTTTGTTTAACATGAAGCACTAAGATGACTTTGTGGATACTGGTTTAAATGCATGTAAGATTTTACATACTGGTTTACTACTATTTGTGGATGTAAGTTTAGGTGTATTTTTACTCTTTGAAGATTATACTCGACCTGTTACAAAAGCCCCACCGTAGAAACAAGACTTGGTACATGTATTTTTGTGATGTCAAATAAACTGCAGTCGTTATGAATCAAAGAAACCCCTGTCTTTGCTGGAGCACAACTTTGCAACCTTAACCTTGGCGTGCTGGGAAGCATGATTTATGAAGAGTGTTCACACTGTAGGCTTCTCATCATGTTCTGTTCTTGTTAGCCTATAATTAGTTATGTTGGGTAAAATAGCTCTGAACTTGGTTTCTACCAGAGGGAAATATGAATCACTGTTGGCTTTTGTGAATGAGGTGAAAAATGAAATTGCTTTCAGAAAATTGTAAATATAAAACCATTGTTGAGGTGATGGCTAATTTTTTTTAACATGGAGGACTAAGATGACTACATTTTCAGCCTAGTTTGTTGCTACATTGAAGCTAAGTTGAGAGTATTGTACCTATGCCAAGTCTTGACTCCTGATGTTTTGAGTTTACAAGTCCTTTTTTCCTACCCTACAGGCTGCAATTTACTTCAATAAAATACAATGTTTCTGCTTTGAGGAGCAAACACTTCTTCCAGGGGAGCAGATTGACATGCCGGTGAGTTTAATTTTGCATTCTATGCAGTAATGATGACTTTTCTAGTTGCCACCATTATTTCTGCACAAACTGAAAAACAACGTAAACAGTGAGATTCAGAGCACCTCGCCTTTCGTTCCGAGGGCAAAAGAATATATATATATATATTCCAAGAACAATCCTATAAAAGAAAATTCCTAGATATCCTGTCATAAATCAAGGCAAAAAGAGAAAGGTCTACTCTACATTGCTTATTTTGGTGGGGACTGACTTATTATAATAGTCCAGATACAAGTCTATTATTTCTAATGATAGGACCTGAAACTGTGTATGTTGAACTACTGTATCATAATATCCACCCATGGTAACTCTGCTAGGTTTTTTTTTCTTCTTTTTTTTCTTTTTCGAATGGTAGCTTTGCTGCTTGTTGTAACATGCACCTGAAAACTTTCAGGTATTCTTCTACATTGACCCTGAGTTTGAGACGGACCCCAAAATGGACGGGGTGAACAACATAGTTCTTTCCTATACATTCTTTAAGGTGAAAGAGTAGAAATGATTGTAAGTGACCCGTAACATTAATTCTATTGAAACCGTTACGCAAATTGTGTTCCTAAAAACTCCTTCTCATGTAACACCAAGAGTAAAAGGTTAGGTTTTTCATGTAGTTATTAGTTCACATGGTTTGGTGGAAATTTTTGCAAATAATCTGTAAGGATTGTTCCGATGCAGTCAAATTGGAGAAACAGTTTTGGGCCGATCTGAAGAATCGAGGAAGGGGAATGAATGTATTGATGGGATCAGGAAACTTTATCACGTTTGTTTGGACCTAAATGGTTAATGTATTTTTTTCCTGGTAATGTACGTCTGAACCCAGGCACAGATGCTCGTGATGAACAGTAAGTTCAGGAAAAGTAGCAACAACAAAAATAATAATCAGAATCAGTATTTTTGTTGGAAGTTTAGTTATTTGCTACTCCCTCCGTCCGGAAATACTTGTCATCAAAATGAATAAAAGGGGATGTATCTAGATATATTTTAGTTTTAGATACATATCTTTTTATCCATTTTGATGACAAGTATTTTCGGACGGAGGGAGTACTTAGGACCGTACGTTTGCATTTCACCTCGATCAGCCAGGGCCAGGGTTGATGTTCCGAATCTAAACACATCCTGATAAGATTTTGCCAGAACAAAGAAAACACATCCTGATAAGATTTTGCCAGAACAAAGAAAACACATCCTGATAAGATTTTGACTTGACATTCTTCTCAAGTCATGCACTATGTGGTGCCAACAAAGGCCATTGGTAAGTACTAGTACTCCGTAAATAAATATAAGACGTCTTAGGTCAGAGGCTGATTGGTTTGCTACCACCGTTTGGCTGTCAATATTTGGCAAGCTAACATTTGGTAAAATCAAAAGTTGCCAACATTTGACAACCGTTTATGAGATTGATAACGAAAGTTGGTATGCAACCAATAGCTAGTCAACATTTGGTAGTTATTAAAATTTGGCATTAAACCAATTAGCCTCTGAATACGTAGCTCCAGGATGTAGAAACAACAAAAAGCTCTTAAATTTCCGCGTGGAATTCTCCTACAAACTCTCGTCGGCGGTCAACCATGCTGTCGTGGGATCTACTCCGTCCGTTCCACAATACAAGAATGTTTTTGACATTGTTCTTAGTGTCAAAAACGTTGTTGTATCATGGAAGGGACCGAGGGAGTATGTATCACCAGCTAGTACTTCCTCCGTTCGGAAATACTTGTCCTAGAAATGGTTATATCTAGACTTGTTTTAGTTCTAGATACAACTATTTCTAAGACAAGTATTTCCGAACAGAGGAAGTAGTATAGTACGTGCCCGTGCGTGTCGCGACATGAGTGCTTACGAAGAGAGAAGATCACATGAAAGATGAATCGAATCTTATGGGACGGTACTGGTGCACCGTAGACACCACTGGTGTTTCGGACTGTAGCCGGCAGCCCTGTGCAGTCGATCCGATTGGCCCCGCCCCCGCGGCTACGGGAGAAGAGACGAGGCCAGGGCAGGCGCCCCGCTGCCGCTGTTGAGCTGCTGTCGCACGTCGAGAGGAGGGCACTGCCTGGAGTATTTCTCTTGTACCGGCGATACTGTTTGGCCGCAACCCCGCGTCGCGCCAGGGAGCGAATCCGCCGTGCGGATCGCCTCGCCGTGGCCCCGGGCCTGGATACGGCGTCCGGTCCGGGACCGGCGAGCTCCGACGCCTCGCCTCGGCGGCTAGCGGCGGAGCACGTAGCGCGGCGGCTTTTGCAGCGCTGCATCAGTTCGGTCGCATGCCTGCCGTCGTGTTGCTGCTGCGCGGCGCAGGAGGCGGTCGCCTGACTGCTCGCTGCGTACGGCGGCCGTGGCGGTGGCGACGTACCGCCTCATGCCGTGCGGTGCGGCGGTCATCTTTACTTCACCGGGCCGCCGGGGTACGCAGGCAGTACTCGTTTTGGACGATGCGTGCAGTGCAGTGCAGTACAAGCGCTGAGGTGAGTTTGGACTTTGGGCCAGGTTCGTGACGACGCGGATCCGATCCGGGCTGTCACGTTTCGGACCCGTGTCCTATGAGTGATGATGTGAGTGTAGTCGCTGCTATGATCATGTGATGTTCACTCGGCCGGTGTGGGGGAAGGTGGCCAGTCAAAGGCTTCAGACTTGGGCGTCTCCCGGTGCGGTGCACCCAAGTGCCAGGTCTCTCTCTGCATGGTTCCGGAGAGCGAGCGGCAGCCAGTGATGTGACACATCGGGACAAAGCAAGTAAACACCCTGCGATGATGACGTGTAACCTTGAGAACGTCTCCTCGATTTTGGCATGTGGCACATACGCAGAAGATTTTAGTTGCTCATATCTTCCTCCTAGCATTTTTGCAGTTGTGTGCGTGTGTATGCCTCTACAATGTGTTTGGCATCTAAAAAAATTAATTTTCTAAGGCAGAGTCTTGGAGTATTTCGATCCATAGGCAATATAGGCTTGAGTCAGCAAATAATTTTCATTTGCATTATCCATGGAACACCTTATATGTACTCCCTCCGCTTCTTTTTAGTCTGCATATAAGATTTGGTTAAAGTCAAACTTTGTAATGTTTGACCAATTTTATAGAAAAAAATATCAACATCTACAATACTAAAGCTATATGGCATGAAAATTAATTTCATGATGCATCTAACAATGTTGATTTCATATTGTGAATCTTGATTTTTTTTATAAATTTAGTCAAAGTTTGACTTTGACCAAATCTTATATGCAGACTAAAAGGAAACGGAGGGATTACGTGAAGAAGTTATTTCTCAATAATCAAGTGATGAAGTTTGGCTGTCCATGTGAAGAAAAAGCTCTTTAGAGGAACCATCCCTTTTTCCTAAGGCTAGGGGGCATCACATCTTGTCTTATAAAAGACTAGTTATCTTTCTGGAAGGGGATCTAAGTTGTGCTCCCTAGAAAATAATTGGCCAGTGAGAACCACTTTACAATAGCGGGGTGGTAGACACATGAATGTATATATCTCCGTATTTGTGCCTATTTTTTTTTCACACAGTCCCGATGGTGAGACATAGACGTCGCAGTCAGCCATTGTGTCTCCGACAAGCCCAAGCTAGGGCTTGGCCGGAGACAGGGCCACCGTGGCCTGCTACTGGCGTCGAAGGATATGATTGAGGTTGACTGGTTCGGGTGCGGGGGTTCCCGACGCTAAGGTGAATGTGATGTTCGGGGGGAAGGTCGGGGTGGCGACAACTTGGCAGAGGGGCGGTGAAGCACATGCGATAGCATAACCACATAGGTGGCGGGGTCCTGCGGTTCAGCTGCCGTCAGGGGAGGTAGGGTCGTTGGGGTAGAAGGAGGAAGACGACAGAAGAAGAAGAAGGGCACTCGGTCATCGGATCCCTGATAGAACGATACAGAAAAAGGTGACCGGAAGCAAATGAAAATCTAATCACCTTTGAAATATTCCGCGCCATAAGTCTCACTCGTACGGGTTTAAACTCTACTGCATTTTTGCATCACAGGGTGTTCGGTGTGAATTTTGTGGGATCACCAATTTATCCCTGATACCCACCAATTGTTCTCCCATGTGTTACTAGTAGTGGACGTGTTCTTGCGCATGTCTTTCTATAAGTGACCCAAAATGACAAGAATACCAGCATATGGTTAGATTTTGCAGAATTTGATCCAATCACTCTTGGTTTCGCGATTTGCGTGTGGACGTTCTTACCCTTTACTAGACGATATCTTCTCGAACGGAACATAAAATGTTAGCCGACAGAACAATAGATTAATCCATCTAATGCAGCGGTAGGAAGTAGCTAGAAACAGTCTGATCTATCCCTGGCCATACCTCGATATATATCCCATGATTACATATATTCCTCTCACGGCCATGCATCTCGCCACATGAGATCACAGTACATGATCGCATACGGACACACACTCGAGTTAGCTGATACCCGTTCCAGCTTCACCCCATCCCACGCATTACTCCACTAAGATCAGTCTATATATAGCATTATCACCGTACCCGTTGCAACCCACATGCCCAATCACATGCGACGCCCTGCATGATCGTAAATAGTACGATCGATCGAGATGGTTCTGCTCGGAATTAGTACGTGAGTTATTTCGTTTGACAAACCCACGGCCGTACGCACAAACCAGATACAGCTAGCTCCTGCATTCAAACCCGAGCTTACGGTGTACTGAACGATCTCTAGTTATTTTGTGTTGGTTCGTTGTGTACTTGTGTTGCTCTTCATCTCTCATCAGTAAATGATTATTTATGGGACTTCGTACTTCGGCAAACCGGCCACAATGCCTGGCAAGCCTTGCTCTGTGGTAATGTGCATATCTCCCTTGCTTAATCTAAGGATATAGGCAACCATTCTTAATAATATTTATGTATTTTTATGTGATGTTATAGGATTTTAGAACTATACTACTGCAGTCTATAATAGAAATGGTGAACGAATCTGAAGTTGGAGGCATCGATCTGGTCTATATACCAAAGAGTAACATTTAAATAGTATTACCTCCATCCCATGATATAAGAGCGTTTTGACACCAAAACACTTTATATTATGGGACGAAGGGAGTAACTGATATGTCTCTAACTAATTTTTATTAATGCAAAACTACAAGTAGAAATGCATAAACTATGATCAATAGTATGCGATACCTATATAAGTAAAATTGCAGGTGCCGCATATTATCGATCAAATGAGATAGGAGACCAAAAGAGGACCATGTGGCTGTCTGGAAAATATATTCGAGAAGTGATAACCCTGGCTGTTTGAAAGATTACACTGCACTCATTTATGCAGCACAAATCAGGCTGTTTGGAATATGTTGGCTCATCAGAATGGATTAAAACATGATGAACCCTCAGCCTCTTTGGAACACAGGAATAAATTGCCATGGCTTAGTACTTCCTATCTTGAACCGAAAAAAAGGCAATAAAGTTGTTTCATTGCACCGCTAAGAACACAAAAATTCTCCAAGATGTTTGACCTCTTGGTAAAAGAAAATCTGAATTAGTACGTAGGAGAATAATGAATTTTGGAAGTTCAATTGTTCTGAACCAAATACTTCATAGGAAAGGAAAACCATATACTCCCTGCGCTCCATATTACTTGGCGCTCAAATGGATGTATGGATCGAAAGGGAGTACGTATATTTTTATTGCGAGTCCCGCCATTCAGAGGAGTGTAGTGGGGCAACCTAGCCTTCTCAAGCAAGTTTATTACTCTCCATCTTTCATGAATAAACTCAATGAGTCCTTGCCAGATCAAGCTAAACTAAGTGCAAAGGGAAATTAAGCATGCATGGCTCATTTGTACTAGTTCATAGCCCATATGCATTTCAAGTGGACAATCAAGTATACCAAGTAAAGACACGAGCCTCCTTTGAGGGTAACAACAAAATCAATTGATTAATTACCAAAATAACACATCATTAGGATCGATCACTGTTAAACACAATTAATCTCATCGTCAAGAATCAACCGGCCGATCGAAGAAAAAAATGCCGAAGAAATCAGCGAAGAAGAACGAGTTAAATTATCCCAGCCTAGCCATGCCACCCCACTACACGTAGGAAGAAGAGAACTGCTACATGCACATCTCGCTGCCCCTCACCTCCTCGTCGTCCTCACCGTCGCCACCCATCGCCGGCGACATGCCCCCCGCACCTCCACCTCCACCTCCGCCGCCACGCGTGGTCGACGACGACGTCTGGGCGCCGGCGCCACCGCTGCCGCCGACACCGGCCTTGTGGTTGTGCATCCAGACCTTGAAGACCTGCCTGGTGACCCCGATCTCCCGGCAGAAGCGAGCGACCTCGTCGTCCCCCGGCGCGCGGCCGGGCTCGCGCTTGGGCATCCGCCACCCCAGCCGCTCCGCGAACCGCAGCATCCGCGCCTTCTGCTCGTCTGTGAACTTGGTCCGCGTCCGCCGCCTGCTGCCCCCGCCGCTGTGCGACCCGCCGCCGTCGCCGCCGCCCATGGCGACCCCAGGCCCAGAGGGGCCGGCCATTGCCAGGTGGTGGTGCATGTAGCCCGGCGGGGCGCCGGGAGAGGGCAGCATTAGCGGCGCGTGCTGGCTGGCGGCGCCGGGAGAGGCCGTGCCGTCGAGGAACGCCTTGCGGTGGAAGTTGCGGTGGCAGCCGCAGGCGGCGCAGAGGAGCGCGGCCGGCTGGCTGTCGTCGGGGGTGTACTCGCAGCAGCCGTCGGAGGCGTAGGTGCCCAGCTTCGCCGCGTGGTTGCGCAGGCACTCCCTGTACACCTCCCGCGCCCGCTCCTGCTGGTGCTGCAGCTGCTCCATTGCTCTCTTCTCCCTCCCTCCCTCTTTCTTGCCTTCTTCTTCCTCTTCCCCTTTGCTCCTCTCTCTCTCTCTCTCTCTCTCTCTCTCTCTACTTCTACTATGTGGCCCGTTCAGCAGCAGCTGTGCATGCTACGTGGGAGCTTGAGAGGAGCTGTAAGTTTCTGCTGGGTATGTAGTGGAAGAAGTACTGCTGGTACTCAAGCATAATGTGGAGATGTGCAAAGCTTGTTGTGGTGGCTTGGTAGTTCGGTGCACGTCGAGATGGTAGATTTGCCGTGTGTTGTTCTTGATTCTTGCAATATATTTTGTGATCCTGGCATTTTGGGTGTAGGGGTACTGCTTCTTGCTGCCGCAAGCAAAGGAGGACAGACAGGGCACTGTTTGACTTTCCTCTGTGCTGCCCTTGGAGGGTAGCAGGTGCAATGTTTTGAGCCAGAATCTTTTCAAGATACGATTACACATGGAGTATCTTCCCATGTCGTATTTAGGATGTGCATGCACTTTGCATACATAAGCATGATCCGTAAAGAAATGTAACTTCACAAATGCATTGTGTTTTGAAAACTAACTCTAATGGGCATGCATGTAGATGCGATTAAGAACATTTCTGCTACATTCGCGAAATAAAAAAACATTTCTTCTAATCTCTTACGCTAAGCGCGATTCGGCAGACACAACCGATCTCCCGGATCTATCATATGATTAGATAGGTTAAATAATTAGCAGGAGAAGAATATTTGGTCATCTCCGGTTTCTTCACGATTCTTCGTGAATCGCGAATGAGACGATCAGAGCATTTCTTCATCACAAGATATATTTGGCCATCTATCTTTGGATGAGATGACTGAGGGAGAAATACAAGGGGCCTCCAACAGATGGTGTATCGTAGCATCCATCCCTCAATGTCTATACCAGCCTACTCCCTTGGTTTCAGACTAATTGAAGTTTTGGGTTTATTTAACTTGTTTAAGTTTGACCAACTTTACAAAAAAAAATGTGTTACTCCCTTCGATCCATATTATTTGTCGCTCAAACGGATGTATTACATCTAGATACGTCTGTTTGAGCGACAAGTAATATGGATCAGAGGGAGATCTCAAATACCACTTACATGTAGTATGATTTTTTTGCAAGTATTGTATATCTTATAAAAAATTCTCATGATATTAATATAGTGTTGTAGATGTTGATATTTTTTTTACAGATTTGACCAAACTTAAAGAAAAATTGCACAAACCTAGAACTCAATTATTTTGGAACGTAGGACCTATTCCAATGAAAATTTTACTTGAGTACCATCAGTACATAAGCAAATTTATCCACCCTCACATCTTTTTTGCAATTCGCTCATAAAACTATATTTCAATGAAAATATTGATGTTCAGCAGTGTATTCTCATATCCACACATGTTCTGAATTTGTAATATATTTGACTATGAAGACAGTCGTGGTGACTTTGTCAATCTTAACATCTTGTGCCGGCCCAGTGTCTCGAAGATGTTTATAGAAATAGGGTGTGCATGTGTGTGTGTTATAGAGGCGAGTGCATGTGCGTGTATATGAGCATCTGCGATTGTACCGTGTTAAAGAAAAACTAATATGCCTCCCTTGCACACCAGTTAATAGAACATTCCACGGCATTAGTAATTGTAGTGGGGACTTCACCGCAAAAAAATATTTTTTTAGGGTGCAAAAGAAATAATTCATGTAAGGACCTTCTGCTTGCTATATTTCTAAGAACAATGCTCCATAGTACCCCGCTCTATCATTCCTACGTGCGGCTCCGCTCTATTATACGCATGATGGCTATTAACGGGAGTGGTACAAGGTTGTATAGAGTTTAGTAGGGCGAGGCGCTCATGGAACACCTTGCCTAATTTGGTACTGACGGATATGTTCTTCGGAGAGGGACAAAAGAGCCGGTGGCGCTGAGACTTGAATAATTAGCTCTCGGATCGAGTGCACTGATTACCAGCTCAAGAAAGTCAGTGCCCAGATTAGGATGGGAAATAATTCAGAGTATAAAAATAGGTAAATAACTAATCCGTATAGGAAGTTGTGCCGTGAGACCAAAGAGCGTGCGATATACAAATGCGGCCAGCTGGTTCCATAACGTGGTTTTTTGTCCGCGGAAAGTGCTCCAATCCAACACTACTCCATGCATTTGCACCGTATTCTAATCCAAGAAATATATAAACATGTGGTACATGTAGTTGTCTATGTGGAAGCTCGTCATTTCTCCGCGTGCCATCAAATTCAACATTAATACAAAAGAGAGATGATGCATATTTATGTACTTCCTTCGTTTTTATTTAGTCTGTGTATTAGCTTTGGTTAAAGTCAAATTTTATGAATTTTGACAAAGTTTATAAACAAAAATATTATAACATATATAATAACATATCAATACCCTTAGATTCATTAGTGAATGTGCTTTCATATCATATAAATTTGTTATGGTAGATGTTTATATTTTTTTCTATAAACTTGGTCAAATTTTATGAAGTTTGACTTTAGTCAAACCTACTATGCAGAGTAAATAAAAACGGAGAGAGTATTTTAGAATAAAGCACATAATTGTGTGTGTAGTCAATATTTCAAAACCTCAACCATATTATGTTATGTGCACTACTACTCTCTTTGTCCTAAAATGCAAGACGTTTTTTAACAGTAGGTAGTACTCCCTTCGTCCTAAAATATGTGTTTTAATTTTGTACTAGCTTTAGTACAAAATTGTACTAAGGTTAAGACACTTATTTTGGGACGAAAGGAGTATCTTTTTAGACATACTTTACCTCACATATTGGTTTTTCCAGTTCTTTGTACATACTCCTTCAGTTCAAAAATACTTGTCTTAGAAATGGTTGTGTCTAGACTTATTTTAGTTATAGATACATTTATTTTCAAACATTTCTAGGACAAGTATTTCCAGACGGAAGGAGTATTACATTGTACCTAGACGCAGCAAGCCAATGCATGCATGAGGATTTTAGACAAGAATCAAATGCACCCAACTCCTGGTTGGCATGTGTAGATTGTCTAAATGCAAAGTGAAATGGAACAGAAGAAGTCTATTGCAAGCAGTAAAGTTCGAGCCGGTCAATAATTTGCTGGAGCAAACCCTAATCTTGATCGACTGTTAATTTGGGTAAACGACAAGATTGTGGTTAATCTGACAACCGGTGGGCGAACGCCATCCAGATGATCCCACCCATATAAAAATGTGAACCCACAGTTCCACACACACACGCGGAGCCTCCGTCGCCGTACGTCATTGAGCTTGAGGTCTATAGCCCGCCCATAGGCATGCATGCAGGCAGGCATACTCGGCCGCGAATGCTTCCAACCCACGCGCGACAAGGCCACCAACGGTTGACAGCACGACACGCGAGAAAGCCCCCCTACTACTCCAGCGACCAGCAGGCCACTGAACCTGAGGCTGAGCCCTGACCCGCCCGGTCGGCCTATGACCGCGACGTCGCTTGTAGACCGTCCTTCCCCTCCCCCGCGCAAAGTCCAACCCTGCCGCGTCCGGCGCGCTGGTGCGGCGCGGTGCCGCGCGTGCATCAGTGCATGCACGCGCACGGACGCTGGCCGGGCCACGGACCGGCGCGTGCGTCGAGCGGCGGCACATGGGCACATGCCGACGTGTCGCGGGGATTCGACCGATCGCCCGGCCGCCCGCCGCGGCGACCCACCGGCATGGGCCGCGGCACACGCGACGTGGGGGACGGATGGGGGAGGCAGATCGTCCTCGCGCCACCACTCAGCCGACTGTGCCGAAAACGGCTTAGAAAAGTTATTTTTACTATAATAAACGGCTTAGAAAAATTAGGCGATCTTCCACGTCAACCCTCAAACAACCGTAATTGTCCGGACCGCGTGGTCTGAGCGTATTGTACCATCCAATGCGGCTCTGTATCGGCCCATTGAGTTAAGCGATCCGGATCATGTTCTTCCAACGAACTGAAACAAAACATGAGGGATTTTGTGGGAGTTTGGACGTTCGTCTAGTTAATCAAAAGGCATCAGGTACCGTCTCTATTTTACGTCCGCTCAGAATGGCTAGCATTTGACAGAAGCGTTTACGCTAATTGCGTTACATTTTGTTGGAAGGCAGTGTAGAAGACGTTCCTGCATTTGGCGGAAGGTGCTAATTATGCTTTTGATTAGGTGGTAGATTAGGCGGAGCTTAGTAGCTTCATTTGGCAGAAGCTAGCTTTCCCTCAAATCCTTACGAGTAGCATTTGGCGGAAACTAGTAGCTTAGCTATTAAACAAACTACAAATCGCAGTTGCCGTTTTTTAGGCGAACATTTGTGTTATAGGGTTAGATGAATGTGTCCCGTATCCATGTCCGGAGACCAGTCCGAACCGAATTTCGGACAAATACCATGTCCTATTACAGGTCGGCGCTGGAGATGACCCTACGCCCTAACCAACCACCAGTCGCTCTCCACCGGCCGAGCCGAGCGCGCGCCCATGCCGTGCCGACGCATGCCGGCCGCGCGCGCGCGACAGCCCACGGCAAAAGAGCCCATGCATCGCGCGGTCACGCCCACGCACGCCTTGCCCACTAGCACGGCGGGGGGGTGCACTGCACATCGCAGCGGATGCGGCGTCGTCGTTATTAGGGCCGATCTTATCTGCTTATCCTGGGCGATAATGACGACGGGGCGATGATGCGGCGCTGTGCAGCGTGTCCTGTCCGGTTTCGGTCCAGTCCCCTCGTGGCCGGACACATCGAGCTGCGATTCCAGGGCGGGGGTGAGCTTTTGCGAGCTGGAAAGATACGCTTGACATGGGCGCGACTTGACGGTGCGAGCTCCTCTGTGTCCCGAGCTTTCGACCCGGGTGCGCATTTCAAATGGATCGCGCGCGCGCCCTCGAAGACAATATGTGTGGAGAATGTACGTAGTCCGATAACATGTTTCTTATATAAACGGGTGTGGTTGGTATGGAGTGAGTGGTGCTCGAGTACCAGGGAGGCCATTATTTTCAAAACGTCAAAAGGCCCATTTAAAAGTTTCAAAAAACTCGACTCTTTTTCATGAAAACTTATGTGTGTTCGGTACGAACGTGTAAAAAGTCGTTACAAACTATTGTGATTTGTAGGCTGTACAAAAAAAAATCCGACCAAACAACAAAAAAGGTCGGTCCATTTTGGAAACATGTATTTGTGTTTTTTTTATACACGTCATTTGAAGGTATAATGTTATGGAATTTTACACATGCATTGTATGCATGTGTGCGCATGTTCACAAAAAAATTGGCACCATGGAAATTGGTATTTTGAAAACGAGCTCCCTGCAGCTCGAGCGCCGTTAGTATTTTTTAGTGTGGTATACATCTGATCCATGGGTAATTCTATTGTTAATTTGGTGCATGTTCTGTTCTTACCTCCATGTAACACTATCTTCCTCGAAAATACTCTTCTTATCTCGGGCTCAGATGCACCACTATGAACTGTGAAATCGTAAAAAGTAATACTCCCTCTATTCCTAAATGTAGTGCGCAGAGGAAAGTTCAAAAGTCAAACTCCCCCTATTTTGACTACATTTATAGAGGACAAATATCTACATCTACAGTATTAAGTAAATATCATTAGATGCATCATTAAGCATATATTTATATTATATTTGTTTGGTACTATGTTTGTTGATACTTTTCTCACTAAACTTGGTCAAACTAAACAATGTTTGACTTCTAGGAAATTTCATGCGCACTACATTTAGGAGTAGAGGGAGTAAGAAACTATCATAGAAATCAGCTTTTTTACAACAAATATTGTTTAATGTTCTGCCTGCGTACATATTTTTTATGAAGAGAAAACATTCCTAATGCTCTGGAAAAAGAATCAGTGCTCAAAAATTCTTTCAGAAAAAGTCTTTTGAGAGCATCGATTTTGTCTTTGTTCTCCTAGAGCATTGGGAATGTTTTTTCTTCATGAAAATTTGCTCGTACGCAAATATTTTTACTATTTTGTGATTTCACTGTTCATGAGGGTGCATGTGAGATCTAGATCGGAAACTCCGTACCCTATCTTCCTCAAATACTCAACTGGTTTCCTAATTACCATATACAATCCGTATAACTATAGTATGTTTAGCCTCTATCATACTATGTTCTGCTCGGGCTTGATCCTCTGAAAACATTTGATCTGGTCTTCGGTGGCTTGATCTGACGACAGTGACACTTGTAAGTCACAACCATCCTTGAGGCGTTGCTTTTGGGTAACCTTTCTTGGAGTAGTTGTGTTGTCAAGGCTGATGGTATATGTCTTTTATTTTTGTTTTCTTCTTCCTTTTTCGTTGTTGTGTGATTTCTCAACATCATGTCGTTGTAGAGGTTGGGTGTGTTTAGTATCATCTTAATATTAATATATTATCCTTTACTGAAAAATTTCCTACCACCTAAATTATAATAAATGCAATGCCATAACTTTAGGCCACCAATTTTTAGTTTGGTTGTACCGCTTTAAACTCGGGCGCACCAGATATCTGTGGTGTCAAAAGAAGCAAGTCAAACTTGTGTGGTTTTCTAGCTTGGGAATTTAGGGATTGTTGTGTCACAGAAGTAGACCTTTTCTTTAAGAAATTATATGATCCATGTATGATAGTACAATAGTATGGAACACGAACAATTGCATTACTTTAGGTACACTGGCTGGTCGATCGAAAGGTATCAGAACACCGAATGTGCTGCATTAGTTGTTAGAAAATCCACAAAACAAAGAAGTTCTCATGTCTCCTCTCCTGTTGTCTCCGTAGTGGAAGCAAAACTTGACGAGGAAACGTTCTTCCCACTACGATAATAGATAAAGCCGGTCATATATAGCTTCACGTGGTCCGATGTAGATCCACAGTACCACCATAATGCCCAGAGATCTCAAGACGACACACACAACGCTCGACTTGAGAATGTTGTTTGTGCTTAGCACTAGCACGCCATGCGCGTTCGTACCATAATCCCATACGATCTGCAAAATCGACATGTCAACGAATCAAACAACGTTAACAAACAATGCGTGCGCCCATTTGCAATTTTTTTTTGAACGAGCGCCCATTTGCAATTTTAAGTAGGTGTTCCTCCCAGGGGCACAGCAGTCGCTAGATTAAAATTCAGAGCTGCTAGCATCATCCAGGCTGGTGAACTTGCTGGGAACTACTCCAGTGTGTAACCGTTGCCGGATCCACGGTAGACCACATCGATTCCTTTGACTTTGCATTTTCTTTTCGTTCAAACTGAAGTTATAAATGTAAGTATTCAGAGTTTAGTAGCCCATGGACCATTTCGAGAGCGTTGGATAGGTTCGTTGTGCACCAATTTTTTTAGGGTAGGTTATGTTTTTAGAGGGCGATTTTCATGGTCAGTTTCCATATACTCCCTCCGTTTCAAATTACTCGTCGCAGAAATGGATGTATCTACAACTAAAATACATCTAGATACATTCATACCTGTGACAAGTAATTCAGAACGGAGGGAGTACTATGTAATGTTGTTTTGTGAGGAGGAAAAATATATTTTTCAACCTCAAATCATTTTTTTTGACAAATGATACATTATTTAATCAACTGTGAGAACCAACGTATCAGATACAATAAACAAGACCTAACTTAACTATTTCATGGGCAACGTGATTGCTCTCTCTATTATAATGAGCGAACAAATTATGATTAAAGTTCCGAGTTTGTACCCTGAAGTTTAAAAAACCATATGATTTGTACCCTGAAGTTAATAAGAGCATCTCTAGCAGATCATTTAAAACCTGCCGGCCCTTATAATTTCGGTCGATTTACAGAATTCGGTAAAATATCGGCCCGAATAGATCTGATAAATAAATCCTGGCCCGTAAAATATATACAGGCGGCCCGTAAAACCCCAGCTCCGCCACTATATTTACCGTATCCCACCCGATTTAGAGTTCCTATTCAGCATTTGTTGCACCCTCCTCCGCTGCAACCCCCCCCCCCCCGCCGCTCGAGCGCCAAATCCACCCTCTCCGATGACCGTTTCTAGCGCGCACAACCCATTTCCGAGTACATCCATGTCGAGCGGAGGTCGTGGGCGTGGTGGTCATGGGGGCCGCGGCGGCTCACTGCCACACAAGCGAGCCCACCACGATGACAAGGCCGACAACTCCCTCCATCCCCCGGTCGAGGCATGACACTCCAAGCGGGTGCAGGAGCATGACGCCCTCTCCCGCAGCAGCGGACGGAGGGCGTGGAGCAAGTTCGACGAGATGGGTCCCTCCTTTGGCCGGCCACCAATGGGATCCGCAAGGCGTAGCTTGAGCTCCACGAGGCGAATGAGGTGGTGGCAGCCGGTGAAGAAGGTGCTGCTGCGCGGCTCGAGGGTGCCAAGGAGGGGTACGAGCTCACGTATGTTCTATCCAACTCCGCGGCCGAGTACTACCTTAACTTGAAGCCCTAGAGTAGTTTAGATTAGGTTTATCTACTATGTTTTTAAGTTTGTGTGTTCAAATGTGTGATGAACTCCGGTGAACTATGGTGGCGTGAAGTTTAAGTTTAAATTATGCAGTATTGTATACCGGATTTGTTCTTTCGTGCCTTCCGTTGTACCACAAATTCGTTTTATATGATCCCTTAAACAAAATTTGTGGTATCGTGTTTTAGAGGATCTGCTAGAGATTCTCTAAACTAGTTTAATGTAGCCCTTGAGTGGATTTACGTCACATTTAGGATGGTTTTGCACTTGAGCTGCTGACTTGCAAAAATCCCCCCCCCCCGCCACTCGCCCATGGCGCTCTTGCTGGTTCTTAGAGCACCATTTCACCTTGATTAGCACGCTGAAGATCTACACTCACCTCCACCGCTCTCTTTCCTTCTCACCGCGTTGCCTCGCGCATAGCTCGACCAACACAGATAACACACGCTCACAACACCAAGCCACACGAGCGAGTGCGCTTGGGCAAGCGATGGCCCAGCAATCATAGGCTCCCAGCCATCCCCGAGCACAACTCAATCCAATCTCGAGCTTCGCCTCCTCCCTTGTACTCCTCCCGCCGCTCCAATTTAGCCTAGGCCCGTTCCTTCTCCGCCTTCGTGGCTGCCAATGACGTTGCCCAGCCCCTGGTGCGTCTCCCACTCGCTCGCTTGCCATCCCGATGGTAGATTTTCTTCTCCTCAAGTTGCTATAACTAGTCCAGTGTTCTTAGAGAACAATCGGCTCTTTTTAATAAACTTGGTAAATCATATAATTTTCATGGATTTTAAAAATGCTCATGAATTTGAGAAAATGATCACGAATATGAAAAAAATCATGAATTTGAAAAATATTATGATACTTTAAAAAAATATTACGAACTTGAAAAAAATCACAAATTTGACAAATGTTGACAAATTTGAAAGAAAAATCATAAATTCTTAAGAAAATATGTGGATTGAAATGTTCATAAATTTATAAAAGAAAACTAAATAGATTTTAAAATATAAAAAAGGAAAGTAAAAAAGCAAAAGGAAAAGGAAAAAAACAAAGAGAAAAAGCTTGGGTCACAAGAGCTTATGTGAGGACGATACCTTAGATGAGCCGGCCCACATTGAATCGAACGGGGTGTACGCTATCTACAATCTCTACCTAATAATAATGGGCTATTGGAAAATTGCACCTAAAATTATAAAATATTACCCAGCAATGCCACCTATAAATGATAAAAAGCGTTTCACACAGGAATCCCTCACCTGGGCTGGCCCATGCAATAGGGGCCTTCTATATCGCGCTATGCGCGCTGGGAGAAGACGCAACACGTGTGTTTGAACCGGCCCATGTCTGGGCAGCCTGTTTTTTAAATTTCATTTTCTATTTTTCATTTTTCTATTAATTTTTTCTACTCAATAATTTAAAAAATGTTCACAATTTCAGACTTCAGAAAAGCACCGAGATATAAGAAAAATAAATTTTTTCAATAAAATGTTTAACAAATCATAAAATATTTGTTGATTCAAAAAATGTTCACGATTATGTAAAAGATGTTTGATTATTCCAAAAATGTTCGAAATTTTGAAATAAATGTTTATGAAATTAAAAAATTATGATTTTTTAAACAGTTCATGTATTATAAAAGTTAATGAAATTGAACAAAATTTTGTAATTAAAAAAATGTTCATTAATGGAAAAATATCATAAAAATGCAAAATCTGTTCGTGACCTACAAAATACTGCCTCCGTTCCTTGATATAAGGTGTATAGATTTTTTAGAAAAAGTTCGAAATATAAGGTGTCTTGCGTTGCACCACTCGTTTGAATATTTTTTTAGGGATTTGATTACATTTACTTATATTAGGAAAACTCCTCTATTTTCTCATGTCAATTAGTCAGGTGTAATCTCGCCCAAAACTTGTGAAATTTTCACTCCATGTGCGTTCTTTAATTTTCGTGCCAAAAACTATACACCCTATATTTAGGAACAGAGGGAGTAGTTTATTCATTCATAGAATGTTCATTGATTCATAAATTGTTTGTTAAATAAAAATAAAATGTTTGTTAAATCAAAAGAATGTTCATGAATTTCAAAAATGGTTTCGCCAATTTCCACAAAAATGTTCGCTGATCCTAGAAAATTGTTTAAAAAATCACATTTTTTTGCAAATAGCATAAAATGTTCATGAATTCAACAAATATTTTTTTTATTTTAGAAAATGTTCGGAAATTTGTAGAAGTGTTAACAAATTTAAAAAATATTCACGATGTCAACTATGTACACAAGTTTAATTTTTTCATGATTTCACGAAAATTGAGAGTGATTGTGTATATTGATGATGCAGCAAAATGTGATCATGAGCATTGGAAATTATGATTTTCTTTTTCTTCCGTTGCAACGCACGGACCCTTTTGCTAGTGAAGCCTATATTTCACGCCTTAAGTGCCGAGTAGGCTTTTCCACCGCACTTGAAACTGTGCAAAAGATAAACCTTGATGTTACCAACCATCTCCATCCAATCTTATTCCGTGACGAGAATAGAACAGACTGACACTCCAAATTTTAAAAGACACCACCACATCAAAATTGCTCGAATCACAGCACCTCAGGATGTAAAGTGGTGGCGGCATCCACATGTCCTGCCACCCACGAAATTAAATCTAAATAGCATACGTGAGTGCCCAGTAAAATTAAATGACATGCGGGATAGCCCATGGAGTCCAGCCGCGTTGTTGTTTTAATTCCCGGCCAGAGCGGGAAAACGCCATTCTCTAGTGCTCCGAGCCCTAAAAAAGAGTGCTTTCCACCGATCGTCACCCGCCCTTCCTCTCCATCGAGCAGCACCTCTTCCTCGTCTTCTCAGCCTCCACGAGGCACCAACAGCCGCCGAACTAGGAAGCACCGCCGTCTCACACCCCCGGCCAGGTGCCACCGAACTCGACTCCGTCCCAAGAACCAGTACCCTGACAGTAACTTCCGCCCTGTTCAGAGTATCTCCACTCCACAGCTCCACTCCGGGAGCAGGTGGAGTTAGAGTGGAAAACGGCGGAGCGCCTGTTTCCTGGCTCTCCAGCTCCCCGTATTTCGTGGAGTTAGCGGGATTCCGAACAGGGCCTTCATCGGCCGCCGCCCCCTCCAGCTCCCACCGAATTCTTACTTGATCTGCTAATTGATCCATTGTATCCGTATTTCTAGTTTCTGCTTTGTAATGCATGGTACTATCTACTATGGTAGTACATGGAAGCTGGATGTGGATGGAGATGCAACATAAGTGGTGGCCGGTGCGGGCAAGTCCCAGAATGTCCAGCAATTTGTCCACTTACATCCTGAACAGTGGCTATTGTCAGGCGTCAGTCCAAAACCTCAGATCCCCTCCCTCGTGACAAGGTTGATGCTGACGACGCGGATCAGCCCGATTATTCCCAGGTTGAGCCCCCTGCAGAGTTCATCAAAACGGAAGGAAATCGACGAAATCAGAACCACTTCGCTAGAAAATGAACACTGACATGGACAGAAAGGAAAAGAAGTTTTCCCATGCCAATGCAGGTTTCAGGCTCATTGACTCATCGTAAGCCAGAAATTTAGTTCAACCCAATCCTTTTTCACACTCAATTCAGATATCACCGGCTTTCCTTTGGCGATCAACTGGAGTACAAACTGAAGAGGTTGGCATAGGACATGAGCTTAAGGTAGGATTGCATCTCCACGTCCAATTATGAATGATCTACTATGAATCTATGATGCAACGTGGATGAACCCCGACTACCAACCAAGGTCTTCACCCGCGTCTATTCGGACAAGGATGCGTAGGCAAGCAAGAGCATCTCGAACAGATGATGTAAAACAGCTGCGGTGCCCAAAAAACTGCGTTTGAGGCATTTGGGTAAAAAACTAGCTCCAATAGATATGCATCTCTATTTGGTGATGAAATTTTGTTTGGGAACCCCAAATTTTAGCTCCAAGTGCTGCATATTCGCAGCATTACTAGTGGCTGCCTAAATTTTTACGGCTGTGGTGGGAACCCAATCGCCAGTGTGAACTTCCACCACTGCCTCACCCCCACCTCACCGGCAGATTCCGGCCACCGCCGCCACCACTCCGCCGACCACTGTGAACCGCCGCCACCACCACTCCGCCACCACCATGAACCCCCGCCGCCACCACTCCACCGGCCACCGTGAACCCAGCCACCACCCCACTGCCCCATCCCGCCCCTCGGCGACCTCCACCACGGTGCCCGCCCCTCGACAACCTCCGTTGCGCCGCCGGCCCCAAGCACCTCGCCGTTGTCCCTGAGCTCTTGCAACCGGCCCCCAACTTCCCCACCGCCGGATTCCGCTATCACCATCGCCATCCCACCGAGTTCCTCCCTGCCGTCAGATCCGCCTCTTGGCCTCCCCACTGTTACGGCAGAAAATTTTCTGATGCCCAAAGACTCTCTTGCCCTAAAATCATTTTTGGGCACTAACTTTTACATCATCTGTTGGAGATGCTCTAAGGATGAATAATTGAAGACAAAGGCATGTCCCTATGTGCAGGAGGTTGAAGAAGCACTCCAAAGCTACTCAACAACATGTTGTCGGTGAGCATCAATAGAATACGCTCATCAGTTGAAAGAAAAAAAAGAAGCCGCTCATTATGCGTTGAGCACTGGCTACCTACCCACATTATCGATGTTCGGTTAACTACTACTATATATCCATAAAATCAAATGTGCTATACATTTTCCATGGCTGAGAATTCCCTAAGAAACTAAAACACACTACTCCCTACTATCCAAAATAAGTGTCGCAATTTTGAACTAAGGTTAGTTCAACTTTTGTTCAAAACTGCGACACTTATTATGGATCAGAGGGAGTACAAATTAAGTGGATCTCTATTGCTTCCCATCCACAAGGATTCGGATGTCAAAATCATCTAAATTATCTGCATATGGACCAGTTGGAGGAAAGAGATAATTGCAGGGTTGCTCATTGCCAAGCAAACAAACATACCCAAGCTTGGCGTAGCCGTGTTGAAGTACAAGAACCTGGAGACTACAAACTTAAAACAGTGGGAAATAAGCCACAATAATAAAATACTTATCTTACTAGTTAAAGGTGGCAGCACCACAGTTCATTTTTTCCATGTGTTTATCTGGGGCATGTTTAGAAAACTTGGGATAGCAAGATGAAACTCATGGCATACCTTTCTACTCTACTTTAGCGCCTTCAAGAGCTTCAATGCACCAGTAGCAGTAGTGATAATGCGTCTTCTGGGTTGATTATTTCTTGTAAGTGGTGAGATTCTTCCCACTGGACCAACTATAATAGGAGTTGGAGTAGATCCATTGGCCATTGAGTTTCTCACAGAGGCGTGGAGGTGTTCAATATCAAGCACAGACCTAGCATCTGTTCTTGCATAGGTTGGATACACCTTAAAAGGAAACCGGGCTTGTAATACTGATCTCCAATATGGGAAAAACCTTCTCCTTGCATATGTGGGATCCCATCCACCACCTACTTCCTTTCTCGCAGCCTGTCACATATTTCAATAGAGATACAACATAAGAAAGCAGATACATCCATATTCCAGGATGATCAGCCAGCACCTCTCACTTGAGATGTTGTATGTTGATCAATGCACAAAATTGGGTATCATCAGATATGAATGACGTTACTACAGGGTAGTAATTAAGCAGCATGCTTAAGAAACATACTAAGCTGTTGAACCAGCACAAGGCATGGCACAGACATAGCAACTGAAACATGCTTTTCTTATTGCATCAACGATTACATTACACTGCATATTCTTTTATCAGAATCTTCCTCGGAGGCACCATTTTTTTTTCAGATGCAACAAATCAACACTAATAAGGTGTTAGAAATAACAACAATGTGCAAGTCCCCTTGGTGAAGTCCAAATGTTGATGTTACTTGGAATCTACACGTTCCTTGGTAAAGAACCTGGTGGGAAACACATCACATTAAGATGGCAGAGATGAATCATAGTTGGAATGCCATGGCATTGCAATAGGGCATACGTATTTGGAGGCAACTCGAAGCAGTGCCGAAAGGAAGGCAAACCAACCTTGATGGCTTAGCAGCAAGCAAGGCAGCAAACAGTGCAATCGAGTGCGTCGGATATGGGGAATTGCATCGATGAATAGAGTTCCCGTCCGTACAGACAAGTCTTGCTGGCTTTTTTTGCTGGGCTGTTCTAGTGGCACAATCTAGTTTGTATAAATGTGTGTGTGAACACACGCTAGGTATTGTAGGCTAGAATTTAGATATTTTGTAGCTCATTTAATGAGAACTGGAAGCAGCTTGAACCTTGTCCAGGTTCAGTAGCTAAAGTCCATTAGAACACGAATACTTGTACTCTTTAAATATGGCTGAATACATTACTAGAAAGCTTCCCAGCTTTGCAGCACCAAAATCATCACTTTGTGCTCTAGCTAGCGACCCATTTTGTGCTCTTTTTTTTGCGGGTGCTGCCCTAAGGTGTAGGCAAAGCTGCTTGGTGCTGCTGCACCAAAATCGGCACTAAGGTCTAATGGTTACTTGTGTTTGTGTATGTGCTGCCGTGCCATAAGGGAGAGACCATCATCTCCAACAGCAGTGACCTGGACACAAGATTAGGGCAAGTTGAGCAGAAAGTGAAGAAAACACACCCTAAAACAAAGATTCTACGATGTATCCGAAACGTTCAAGGGATTCGTCAATTTGGGAAAATTTTACTTCACATAATTTTTAAAAAGTGAGGTGTAAAAAAAGGGAAAGAGCAGAAATTCTTATAATTTCCTTTATTTTTGCCGCCACAATATTGTTACTCATTACCAAACACCATCGGTCTATCCAAAAGTAGATTGATTACCTTTTTCTTTGCAGCATGCAGATTTGCCGTTTTCGTAGCTGCCCTGTTTGCATCTGTAGACCCTATTATCCATTTATAAAGAAAAATAGAGAGGAGAGATTAGACTCATGTTTGTTAAATGTAAAAAGGATCACTTGAGCCTGACACAACTGTACCGCATGACTCTCCGTCCGACTTTTTGCAGTCATAAGGCTGGCTTTGAGAAGGAAAAAAATAGGATAATCAGCTAAATGACCATTTATTAACATAGAAAATTATTGTGTGAAGTAATACAAAGAGTAGTACAGGTTTAAAGTGTCCATGGAATCTCCAGTAGGGCAAAACCCATACTCCTTGAGGATAGATGAAACATGTTCCAAGACCTTCTCATGGGGCACCTACATGACATACAAGCTGTTGTATTAGGCAATATATGGCTAACATAGATCTACTGTAGATACAATTTAGCAAACATATAACCAAGGTAAGCAGCAAGATCATGGAAAAAATTGCTTGGAGGAGAAAACTGCAGTTATACAATATGAGTTAGAAGGCAATAGAAATCTCGACACAACGGTCTTTTTTTACTGGGAATCCGCAACAGAATGAAGTTATGCTGGTTATGCTATAGCCACTCAATGCAACCAGAGTACCAGACCCAATGGTTGTGAAACAACTAATGATCTTGAGGAAGTGTTATTTTTTATGAATTTCATTTCTGTATAGATTTGTTAAACAGAACGAAATATTATAACAAAGTTGTCAAATACTACCTCTGTCCGTGTGTGTTAGGCCAGCGACAGCGAGCATAGGAACGCGTGATTAAGTCCGCATTAAAGGTGCAGATTTCCCCCTCGATCTCCTTGCTATTCCTGTGTAACAATCGGCTGGCTGGATAACTAGGAGAAGAGAAATTTGGAGCTAATAAATATCAGGAGCATGCACAGCGTGCACGTCCAGGGGCAACTCTTGTTAATTACGTGAGGCAAAAAAGCTCATTCGCTTTAATTGGATGTGAAGCACCAGAAATCTGCGTTGTGCCCTGTCCTAGGATTTGGCCCACCAGCCCAGTAAACACAGACAGAGGGAGTATAAAGATATAGTGCTGTTCTTTTCAGTTGACATCAGATTATTAACATACTTCTTGCTAAGACTAGTGCATGTTTTTTTAAGATAACATCACTAACAACAGTAAAATACAAATAGTATTAAAACAGTAAGTAACAGACATCTGAGTCACCACGACTGCAATGTACCAAAAATGTGTACCTCTGAATGTGCTTGAATGTATGCAGAAAGAGGTTCACCGACACGGGAAATTACATCAACAAGCAGACCTGCGCAATAAAGTGCCTTCATTTCGTCCAGAAGCTTCTGTGGCATTTCATTTGAACATTTCCCCCATATCAAGGTAAATGAAAGCCTCAGTATACTGCTCTTGATGATGTCAAACCCATCTTTCTTACTACTGGATGAACAGCCTCCACAGATCTGATCTTGAGCGGCCAGCAGTAGAATTGCAGACCGGGTAAGTTTTCCATCCTCAATGTATTTCCAGAGCTCTCCAAGTAGATTATTTGTTTTTTCTGCAAGCAGTCTAGTTGTATCCAAGATCTTCTGTAAAACAACAATGAACAAAAATCTAAGTGCATTTAGCATTTGTATGCACGCAAGTAGTGTTAAATAACTTTCTATATTCCGCTTTGTTTTCTCCTATCAAAGTAAATATGGATTAGGGACAATCTCCAAGGCAAAGAAAATGAAATTAGTTACTAGCAATAGTTTTTGTAAGTTCAATGAAGACTAACTATCCTTTACTATAAGAACATGTACTAACAAATAGAAATTCTACTTTCTTTGACAAATGGAGATGAAAGGATGCCCGGTCGTTAGTACCACTAATATCATTATAACAGCTGTCAGGGATCTATGGTATGACCACAGTTACTTTTATGTCATGCTGCAAAAGTGGTAATTCATAAAGGAAGGGAAGTGAAACAGACCATTTCAGGTAGACACAGCAGACGGATAAGATTGTAGATATAATCCAGATGATTCAGGCTGGGAGAAACATTGTCCTCCAAATACTTATGCAGGCAAGTATTCTCAACTGCGACATGGAGCGGGAGTAGATCCTCAATGATATCCTTGCCAACTGTGCGTACATTGGCTGATGCACCATGGCGTAAAAGTAGCTTGATCATGTCAACAGAGAACCTTTCAGCAGCTTCGTGGAGCGGGAAGTATCCATATTTGTTTATGCAGTTGGGATTGGCGTGCATCCCACGGAGCTCAAGTGCCTCGCCCTCCAATACAAGTTGTGCACATTGCAGGGCATTGAAACTGATCATGAAGGTTAAGGTTTGTGCAGTGATGGTAAGATTCCATGACATGCCCCTGCCCCCACAGCTCTTGAATAATCCAAGGAAGCACTGGACACTATCCTTCAAAAAGATGGGCTCCAATTTGGCGTATTTGTCGAAGAAGATATCACACACCCACTAGATTGATCCATCACAATTGAAAAGGGTGAAAGGCATCAGTTATCCAACTAAAAGCACAACAAAATTAATTCTCTTGTGGTCTATGGAGGTGCATATATGATAACAACAATAAAAACAACAAAACCTTGTAACCCAAGCAAGTTGGTGTAGGCTAAAGATACCGAACATGAGGCACCATCAAGGAGGGAACAGAAAGCAAGGGGATCTAAAGCTATCACAGTTCCTATCTAAGGTTCATATATATGACAGTAATAAAAATATTGTTTCAGTAGACGTAAGTACCCCATAATATTACAGCTTTACAAAGTATAACTAATATAGTGGAATGAAACATCAAACGGATTCCATAAATGAAGGTAACAAAAACCTGGGGAGTAGGGTCTGGGATGATTATGTCATTTGCTATGGACTTGGCCATCGAAACAGACTTTTCTAGCATAAGCTGAAAGAGAGAATGTCAAGAGTCAGCACTGGGAATGAAAAACGAAGGGGGAGAAATATATCACACAGATGGGCAGTTATCATACCTCTTCAATCTTTCTCATATCAAATCCCTCAGTGAGTTTAAAGTGAGGGCCACGGGTCCGTGGATACGCACTTTTTACTGTAATTAATCCATCTTCACCACTAACGTTATCTTTGTCTAGGGCAGATACCTCCTCAAATTTCAATTCCATCCTTCAGTTTGTCTGAAACAAGGAAATTTAATTTTTATTATGCTCCAAACAAGACTACTACAAGGCTTGCAATGGTCAAACAATGATCCAGAAGACCCCGAGATAAAATGAGTTCTATCTAAAATGGGTCACGCATCACTGAAACATAAATATATGGTGCAAATAGAAAATGCTACATTTACTTTGTATAAATCCTTATGCTATATGCAAAATGAAGGGCCAAACAAGTTTATCAAATACCAGTTGACCAGGTGCTAGAAACTCCTGTGCATATAAATTATGGAAATCTAGAACTAAAAGCTAAATTTGATGTTACTGTTCAACATCTCCCATGAATAGCTAACTTGCCCTTACTGATGCCACTCAAAGCAAAATGAGAGATCTTCACATGCTGAAGGTCGGCAAACCAACCAAACAAAAAACAGGAACTGCATTTTGAGTATCATATTTACTTCGTATAGAAAAAGGACATCATGACTCAGTTGTCTTATATAAAACTCGCAGAGTAGATACACATACAGATGGCTAGGAAGCAACTGAGAATAAATATTGCGCAGACAAAACGAGGTTCAAGAAAATTAAGCTTTCAGTCCAAGGTCCAGATTTGACATTTTCATACGAGGAACAACATAGAATCTGAGGGCTGTAACCAGCAGATGCTGATCCCAACTTTAAAGCAGATAGCTGTTTCAAACTTGGCCTTACAGCAAGGCAAGAGCAGAGGGATTTACAGCTGTGCAGTCATGAGGAGTTTCTTGAGGCCCGGCCCATTCTGGCCTGGCATTTTCACAGGTCTAAAACAGCATCCAAGCTCTTGTCGTTGTCCTCCAAATCTTACTGGCACGCTCGAGAGCAAGGCCTTGCTATCTGCCGAAACCAATCTCATATTTCCGTCACTCATCACCGAGCGAGTAGGACAGGATTCCAGAAACCTCACGCTCTCCATCCTCCCAACATCATGAAATCCTCTCGGCCCTCAGGCAACCCCATTTGTCCCCCCCCCCCCCCCCCCCCCCCCCCCCCCCCCCCCCCCCCCCCCCTCCAATTTAACTGCTTATCTGATGATATATTTCTTCTGATCTGCAAAGGATTCATCCTCTTCTGCCGACCAGGGAAAGATTCCATCTTTCTCAAGATACAGCCAGTGGTAATGCATCCGGTTTGTGATTTTTTGACACGAGTTCCTTCCTCTTGAAATAACCGCGGCATCTCTTTGTAAGGAACTTGTGAATCAACAGTCACAAAAAAAACAGCAAGGCTTGACGATATGGGACGAGACATTAGATGTTCATTATAGAGAACCGTCAGCGAATTGATAGATCGGAAACTAGATCAATCAGGAACTATACAACAGTAATAATTTATCTAGGCTTTATATAATCAGCTGTAGTCGACCGTAAACGTATCAGAGAAAGCCCGACCGACAATTTCATCAGTACTCTAGGGCAAGATTCTAGGGCAAGATTCGGCACACTTCATCACAAACCATACATAACAGATCAGATATCAACGAGAGCGGTGTCCGTGAGGTGCGATGGTAGTACCTCGTTCACGGCTCGCCGCGGATTTGGAGGGAGCTGATGTCTCGCCACGGATCTGGAGGGAGGTGACGGCACGTCGGCCACTCCCCTCGCTCCTCACGGTATGTGGCTGGCTGCGTGTGGGTCTGGGAAATGGGAGCTTGGGGGTGGCTATAGCATGTTCTTTATGCGTGCAAATATCGCGGCGGCCCTCACCTGGGCCGCCAGCCCACTAAGCGAAAAAAAGTAACAACCAGACCATCCGATTCAAAATGGGCCAGCCCATAAAGCACTTTTTTCCTTTTTGTTTCTGTTTTTTTCGAACCGGGTTTTGTTCTGTTTTATTCTGAGTTTTTTGTTGTGTTTTGAGTATTTAATTTGAGTATTTTCAGAAGTTAGTGCCGAGAGCACACACTCAAAACAGTTAGAGAAATCTTCCCAGATAACTGTAGGCATGGGAAAAAGGTGGTTTTCTTGAAATGATGTGGATAATTATAAGATTTGGTATAGAGGTCTTCTTCGTTCTTCTTCTTATTTTCCTCCCTAGCATTAGTTGCTTTGTTAGAATTTGGGAGAGAAGGACTTGAGCACTCTGTGTGCCCTTGCCATTGCATTTGGTGCATCAGTTTGAGTTCTCTGTGGTGATACGTGGAACTGAAGTTGAGAAGCTTGCTACTCTTGGGTGTTTGGGCACCCTAGAGCCTGTCCTCTTGGGTGCCTTGGTGCCCTAGACGGTTGGTGCTGTCGGAGTTCAATCATTATGGTGTAAAGCTCTGGTTAAGCGTCGGGGTCTCCAATTAGGTGCCCCGAGCAATTTGACGGGTTTTGGTGACCGCCTCCAATGATTGCCAAAGTGTACGGATTCGGTGACCACCCCCAAGGGTTGCCATTTGTACGGGTTCGGTGACCGCCCTCAAGGGTCTCTTAGTGGAATCACGACATCTTGTTTGTGCGAGGGTGTGTGGAGATTACGGTGGCCCTAGTGGCTTCTTGGGGGAGCATTGTTCCTCCACACCGCTCCGAACGAAGATTAGCATCCACAAGGGTGTGAATTTCGGAATACATCATCGTCTCCGCGTGCCTCGTTTATCTCTTACCCGAACCCTTTACTTATGCACTTTACTTTGTGATAGACATAGTGTCTCATGTTATATATCTTGCTATCACTTAGCTGTTTATCTTGCTTAGCATAAATTGTTGGTGCACCTAGGTGAGCCTATTCGTTGTAGATTTTGTGCTTGACAAATTAACCACTAGGTTTATTCCGCATGTGTTCAAGCCTAAACCGTAATTATTTTAAATCGCCTATTCACCCCCTCCCCCTCTAGGCGACATCCATAATCTTTTAACATCTTCAAGGGGGACCGCAAAACTTCGGTATGTCTCACCGGACACTTTTGTTCACTTTTGCAATCCAACATGGTCCTGCAGCAGTCCACGAAGTAGTTTGAACGTTCGTTTTCTGGCAAAGTGAAGACAAACATGAGGAGCTATACTGAAGTCCGGACATCCACTTGACCAACCAAAAGCATCTGCGTGGTCCTGCTCTCTACTCTCTCTATCTGCACACGCATAGTCCCCCTCTCCTCTCTCTCCTCCCAACCGGACACCACACCACAATATCCCAGCATATGCATGGTCCCCACCTATGTTTTCTCCTCCCAGTCGGATACTTTGTAATTAGCGTTGGATGGCTCCCTCCCATATCATATCTGCGAACCATGTCTGAACACAAAAACAGACATATACCAGAGGAATTTGCGGGTTGCCGTTGGAGATTCCCTTACCTTCCAACAACGATTTTATCATGCACAAGTACTCCTTCCGTTTCTGAATAGAAAACTTTTAAAATTTCAATACAAACTACGAACAGATCTATAGACATATTTTAAAATATAGATTCACTCATTTTGTTCCGCATTCAGTCCATATTAGAATCTCTAAAATGGCTTACATTTAGGAAGGGGGGAGTACAAGATTGTCTCGGCCACTTTGAGCACCATACTCACCTGCCTCAAGGTCACAAAAGATCCAAAGAAACAGATAGTGAATGTGCCCGGTCAAACCTCCGCCGACACCAGGTTGTTCGCCAGGTCTAAAAGCAACAGGGTCCGAGCTATAAAACTAGTCATAGTGGGAGTAACTTTAACGGTAACATGAAGTCCAACTCAGCGAATTTGCCTATATGGCAATGAGTTAATGAGGAGAGAGATAGTTTCGGTAATTTAGCTAGTTACCGTAACATCACATATCCCAATACAATATAAGTCTATAACCTAATAATAACACTACACTTTACACGTGTTTCCTGAATCTGGCCAACCCGCTTCATGAAAATTGACATTCTCTCCGACACGATCAATGTGTGATGTGACAATCAGAATAGCGTTTTGACATGAACTTTTCGTGTCATTTTGCTAGGCTCGTCCTTAAGAGTTAAAATCAGTGAGTCTCAGTATGATCTCTGAAGCTTGTTAATAGTACATGTTTTAGAGTTACTCCCTCCGTCCCATAATGTAAGACGTTTTTTGACACTGCAAAATATATATTTTTTCTCCCTCTCCCATTGCAACACACGGACATGTGTGCTAGTACAACATTGAAGTTTAAAAAAAAATCAGAGATAACGTTAAGCATTGCCACGGTCCAGTCGAGAGGTGCAGACAACAAAATCGCAGATTTTCCAGCGTACTTGAAACTGTGCAAAGGCTAAACCTCAATGTTACGAGCCATCTCCATCCAATCTTCTCTTTTTCGAGGGAATTCCTCCATCCAGACTTATTCCGCGACAAGATTAGAACAGACCACACACACATTTGACATACATTACAGGACACCACCACATCTACATGACTCGAATCACAGATTATGGTCAGGAATCAGTCTAAAACCTCAGATCGCCTCCCTGGTGACAAGGTTATGCTGATGATGCTGATCAACCCGATTATTTCCAAGAAGTTGAGCCCCCTGCAGAGTTCACCAAAATGGGGGGAAATCAACAAAATCAGAACTTGGATAGAAAATGAAAACTGACATGGACAAAAAGGAAATGAAATTCTCCCATGCTAATGCAGGTTTAGGCTCATTGACACATTGTTCGGCATCAAAAGCCAAAAATTTAGTTGAAGCCAAATCCTTTTTCACACTCAACTCAGAGATCACTAGCTTTACTTTAGTGATCAACTGGAGTACAAACTTTAGAGGTTGTCATAGGACATAAGCTTAAGGTAGGACTGCATCTCCACATCCAATTATCAATGACCTACTATGATGCGACATGAAAGAACCCAGCCTACCAACCAAGGTCTTCACCTGTGTCTATTCGGACAAGGATGTGTAAGCAAGTAGTAGTGGGTTGTTAGGAAACACTAAGGACAAATAACTGAACACAAAGCATGTCTACGTGCAGGAGGTTGAAGAAGCACTTGAAAGCTTCTCAACAACTTGTTGTCAGTGGCATCAATAGAAGCCACTTATTATTAGCTCAGCTTTCACATGGTTTAGTTAATGGAGCAGCACCACATTGAGCACTGGCTTCTCAACCCACATTATCGGTGTTAGGATGACTACTAAGATCAAATGTGTTGTACATTTCCAGGGCTAACATACTACACAGTAAGTACATCTCTGTTGCTTCACATCCACAAGGATTTGGATGTCACTATCATCTAAATTATTTGCATATGGACCAGTTGGAGGAAAGAGATAACAGCAGGGTTGCTCATTGCCAAGCAAACAAACATACACCCAAGCTTGGCGTAGCCGTGTTGAAGTAGAAGAACATGGAAACTACAAACTTACAACAGTGGGAAAATGACAAAATAATAGAATACCCAACCCTATCAAGCAAATCACCACTCCTTAATGTTATATCAACAACTTATCTTACTAGTTAAAGGTGGCAGCACGACAGCTCTTTCTTTCCATGTGTTTATGTGGTGCATGTTTAGAAAACTTGGGACAGTGAGATGAAACTCCTGGCATACCTTTCTACTCTACTTTAGCGCCTTCAAGAGCTTGAATGCACCAGTAGTAGTAGTGATAAAGCGCCTTGTGGGTTGATTGTTTTTTGTAAGTGGTGAGATCCTTCGCACCGGAAGGACTATATTTGGAGTTGGAGTAGATCCATTGGCCTTTGAGCTTCTCAGAGAGACACGGAGTTGTTCAAGATCAAGCCCAGACCTAGCATCTGTTCTTGCATAGGCTGGATACACCTTCACAGGAAACCGGGCTTGTAACACTGATCTCCAATATGGGAAAAAACTTCTCCTTGCATATGTGGGATCCCATCCTCCACCTGCTTCCTTTCTCGCAGCCTGTCACATATTGCAATACAGATACAACATAAGAAACCAGATGAGCATGATCAGCCAGCACCTCTCACTTGAGATGTTGTATGTTGATCAATACACAAAATTGGGTATCATAAGATATGAATGAAGTTACTACAGTGCAGTAATTAAGTAGTGGGAAGTATCTTAGACTAGTAACATGCATATGTTACTAGTCTATGTTACTACCTCCATAAGAGCAAGTACGATAGTGGGCTTATAGAAAGTAAAGATGTGAGAAAGTAAAGAAAGTAGGCTCTCATGCAAGAGCCTAGCTATATGTATTCCAAGGCAATTACAATAAATGTGAAGGAAGAGAAAGAGATAAGATAGCCAACCTTATAGCCTACACTATTGTATAAAGTGACTATGAATGATGAGTATAGGTGACATGGCAGTTTCATATAGCCAGCAGCTGGCTATATTATTAACCATGCTCTAATGGATAGTTACATATGGATGCAAGCCTTCATTAATTGAGATGTAGACTCATTTTGCCTCAGGGTGTGTTAAGTAACATATTATGTCACCACAAGCATCTCTCCCCTCATTAAATTCTTGCCACATAAGCAAATTTGCCTTGGGGTATGTTATGTTACTACTACTATGATAGTGGGGAGTAACTTACACTAGTGTCATGCATATGACACTAGTCTAAGTATGTTACTACATTCATAGTGGGGAGTAACATAGAGGTAGTGTCAAAGGTGGTTGTATTTATTAGCTTGTAGACTCATTTTATGTAACTCAAAACATGTCATAAGTGTTATGCGATGGTAACATATTATGTTACTCAAAACACCTCCTCATTAACTAGTACATGCCACATAAGCAAAGTTATCTTGGGTTGCACTATGTTACTAGCTAAATTACTCCCACTATGACCAGCCTAAAGCAACATACTCCCTCCTTTCCGGTTTATAGGGCTTAATTTGAAAATTCCTCCAACCAAGATAGATGGTGAGTGGTGGAATAAATTTTGTAGTTTGCAAAATTACTTGATTAGTACACTCGTTTCCCCCAAAAAGTTGTGTTATCGATGCATTAATTACAATGCATGCATGCATGACCACTAAATGACCAAGAACTTGTGCATGCATATGTGAGTTGTCTCTTGATTCTTGCATGCAGTGATTTAATGCACCTTAAAATCTGAACATGTGATGGTAAGTAGTAGAATTGAGACTAAGAAAACAGAAAAACATTTTTTTTAAAGATGAGCCCTAGGGCCCTTAAACCGGAAAGGAGGGGGTAATAAGCTATTGAACCAGTACAAGACATGGCACAAACATAGCAACTGAAACATGCATTTTTTATTGCCTCAACGATTATATTACCCGCATATTCTTTTATCAGAATCTTTCTCGCAGGCACCAAAGAAATTTCAGATGCAACAAATCATTCAAGAACACTAAGCTGTTGGAAATAAGTAATAACAACAATGTGCAAGTCTTACTTGGAATCTACACAGTTCAGCAACTTATTAAGCTAATTATGCCTACTTTTTATTGCATTTAGCCCTTTTCTTTGGTAAAGAATCTGATGGAAAACACAGCACATTAGGATGGCAGAGATGAATCATAGTTGGAATGCCATGGCACTGCGATAGGTCATACGCATTTGGAGGCAACTCAAAGCAGTGCCAAACTAGCTATTTCTTTCTGCTTCAAAGAAGGAAGGCAAACCAACCATGGTGGCTTAGCCAGCAAGCAAGGCGGCGAAGATTGCTGTCAAGTGCGTCGGATATGGGGAATTGCATAGATAAATAGAGTTCCATCCGTACAGACAAGTATTGGATGACTGTTTTCTGCTTGGCTGTCCTAGTACGAAAACCCTGGAAACAGCCTCTTGCAGAAATGCAGGGAAGGCTGCGTACAAAAAACCCAAAGTGTTCAGACCCTTCCCGGACCCTGCACACCCTGCACAAGCGGGAGCTACATGCACCAGGCTGCCTTTTTTGGGTTCTTTGTCCTAGTAGTAAAACCTAGTTTATATACACACACACACACTAGGTATTGTAGGCAGTGTGTGTGAACACAAACTAGGTATTATTGTAGGCTAGAATTTAGATATTTTGTATTCCTCCGATCCATATTAGTTGTCACTCAAATGGATGTATCTAGCACTGAAATACGTCTAGATACATCAAGTGTGAGCGACAAGTAATATGGATCAGAGGGAGTAGCTCAATTAATGAGCACTGGAAGCAGCTTGAACCTGTCCAGGTTCAGTAGCCGAAGTCCATTAGAACGCGAATACTTGTACTCCTTAAATATGGATGAATACACCACTAGAAAGCACCCAGCTTTGCAGCACCAAAACCATCACTTTGTGCTCTAGTTAGTGACCTATTTTGTGCTGCCATAAGGTGTAGGCAAAGCTGCTCGGTGCTGCTGCACCAAAATTAGCATTAAGGTCTAATGGTGACTTGTGTTTGTGTACTGTGCTCCCATGCCATAAGGGAGAGGCCCTCACCTCCAACAGTAGTGACCTGGACCCGAGATTAGGGCAAGTCGAGCAGTCAAAAGTCAAAAAAGCAAACCTTAAAACAAAGATTTTACTATGTATCCAAAAGCCTTCATGGGATTCGTCAATTTGGGAAATTTTCACTTCGCATAATTTTAAATAAGGTGAAAGAAAGGGGAAAGGGCAAAATTTCTTATAGCTTCCTTTCATTTTGCCGCCACAACATTGTTACTCATTACCAACCACCATCAGTCTATCCAAAAGTAGACGCATTACCTTTTCCTTTGCAGCATGCAGATTGGCTGTTTTCATAGCTGCCCTGTTTGCATCTGTAGACCCTATTATCCATTTAAAGAAAAAAAGGAGATATTAGACTCATGTTTGATAAACTTAACAAGAATCACTTGAGCCTGACACAACTGTACCACATGACTCTCCGTTCGACATTTTGCAGTCATAAGACTGGCTTCAAGAAGATAAAATAAAATAATCAGCAAAACGACCATTTATTTACATAGAAAATTGTTGTGTGAAGTAATACAAAGAGTAGTACAGGTTTAAAGTGTCCATGGAATCTCCAGTAGGGCAAAATCCATACTCCTTCAGGATAGATGAAACATGTTCCAAGACCTCAGCATGGGGCACCTACATGACATACAAACTGTTGTATAAGGCAATATATGGCTAACACAGATCTACTGTATATACAATTTAGCAAACATATAACCAAGGGTAAGCAGCGAGATGATGGAAAAAATTGTTTGAAGGAGAAACTGCAGTTATACAACATGAATTGGAAGGCAATAGAACAGTGTGCAAAAACAGTTACAAACATACAATCACTACTAGGTTTTATAAACTACTCCCTCCATCCCATAATGTACACATATCAGATGTAATAACGTCTTACGTTATGGGACGGAGGGAGTACATAATATACCTATGTGGATTCATCTAGATTGATGTATCTTTGATATCTTAAAGCAAAACCTATTAGCTGCCCCAAGTTTTGTAGTCCAAAGCTTATGATCCAGACTTTGAAAAGTAGTCAAGAACCGCATCACACTTAACTAAACTTTACAGTTACTCAAATTCCAACTATAATAAACGTATTTGATTTGGGCTATATGAAATAAAATAAAGTTCAGACAAACTAAAAAGGTTAGTCATGAATTGCATACACCTAGTGTTTTTGAATTGAATTAGACTGTCCTCCAGAGCCACAGAGAAGTTAAGGTATGAGCTACAACTCCCTGTTTCTTGCAGAACCTGGAGTTTGTAGGCTAAATTTTGTATCTTAAGCATAAATTTCCAGTCTAACATGAACAAAGAAGGCTCATGTCAACACCCTTAACATACCCCCGCCTCCAGCACCTAGAATATTTGGAGCTGGAGCCCTGCCAAATAGCTGCGGCCATGAAAACATGGAAGTGCTCATTTTTGCTAGTTTATCTGCCATGCGTTGAAAATAGACAGAGAGAAATGACACAAGCGCATGTTCTCTATTCTTTTTTTTTGAGGAGCAAGAGTAACCACGTTACTCTTAGCATGTTCTCTATTCATGCACCATGCAATAGCATTGGCAAAACACTTGATGTTCATACAGGCTATTTTGTTGCTAAGGGCATCTCCAACGCTGAACCACTAAAAAGGTAAAAGTATGTACACTAGTCTACGGCCAGCCGCGGCGGATCCCTTTGTCTTCCCCATGTCCGACAGCCCGCTCATCGGACTGCCGGGAGCCCCGTTAGCCCCGGAGGTATACTCTTCCCCCGTATCTTCCCTATGTCCGGCTGCACCGCTCATCGAGTGGCAAAGGGGGTGCTTCAGCCGGAGGGGAAGGGTGCGTACTCCGCTTCCATGAAGCCGATGCGTGGGTCGACGATGGTCTGCGCTGAACCGATGAAGTCACCGACTGTGCATGCCGGTGACGCATCGGCAGTGGCCTTCCTGGGACCCAAGCGGCAGTGGCCTCCCGTGTTCTACTTTTCCTCGATGTTAACGGCGGCAGCGGGCGCGGACGCACTGGTCGCCACCGACTCGTCGATCTCCACGTATTTCTCCACTAACCGAGCGCGGTTCCGCCAACATTGACGGCGGATGGTACGGGGGATGGCCTCACCCATGGCAGCCACGATGCCCGTTCCGCCGTGCTCCCCCGCGTGCCTGCTTGGAGCAACGTGCCACTCCTTTGCGAACTAGCTTGGAGTGGCAAGTTGTTGAACCACGCGCCAGCTTGGAGAGGCAACTTGCTCCATTGGGCTAGGCGAGGGAGGTGGAGCAGCGAGTTGCCTGGCTCGTATCCGATGGGCTCGGCGGGCCACCTAGTCGTCTTTTATGCCGGTGAACTGCTCTTCCTGCTCGTCGGATGCCATCGGAAGGGTGGAGAAAATGGTGGAAGGGCAAGATGGGAGGCGGTGGAGTGGTGCAATCCTTGCCCGGCGTCTGGCCTCCTTTAAATAGCCGGCTGACGAGAGGACCTTGCACGGCGTTGTGGTTAATGCCGACCCACTCGTGAACAGACGTGTGGCCGAAGTAGGTTTCTCGGCACACACGGGTTTAATGGAGATGTTTGAATACGGCGAGGAGGCGTGTTCAGCCAGACGTGCAACGGGCCGCACCCTCGGCCGGCACACCGCTTCAATGGCAGAGCCAGTGAGAGATCGCATCCGCTCTGTGTCGGCTTCAATATAGAGCGGCTGCTCTACATCAGCATGAATGTGGGTAGCTGGCGCCTGGCGGGAACGCGTGCGGGAGAGGAAGGAGGGTTTTGGGTGGTCAGAAGCAGGCGTGGCTGTTGTCCGGACGCCCGCCAGCCCCGTAAACCCAGACGGAGGGAGCATAAGATATTGTTCTTTTCAGTTGACATCAGATTATTAACATACTTCTTGCTAAGACTAGTGCATGTATTTACAAATAGTATTAAAACATTAGTAACAGATATGAGGCACCACAGCTGCAATGTACCAAAAACGTGTACCTCTGAATGTGCTTGAATGTATGCAGAAAGAGGTTCACCGACACGAGAAATTACATCAACAAGCAGCCCTGCGCAATGAAGTGCCTTCATTTCCTCCAGAAGCTTCTGTGGCATTTCATTTGAACCTTTCCCCCATATCAAGGCAAATGAAAGCCTCAGTATACTGCTCTTGATAATGTCAAACCCATCTTTCTTACTACTGGAGGAACAACCTCCACGTATCTGCTCTTGAGCAGCCAGTAGTAGAACTGCAGACTGGATAAGTTTTCCATCCTCAATGTACTTCCAGAGCTCTTCAAGTAGATTATTTGTTTTTTCTACAAGCAGTCTAGTTGTATCCAAGAAGATCTTCTGTAGAACAACAAGGAACAAAAATCTAAGTGCATTTAGCATTTGTATGCAAGCAAATACAGTTAAATAACTTTCTATATTTCGCTTTGTTTCCTCTATCAAAGTAAATATGGATTAGGTCCAATTTCCAAGGAAAAGAAAATGAAATTAGTTACTAGCAATAGTTTTTGTATAGTCCAATGAAGACTCGTTATCGTTTACTATAAGAACATGCAGTAACAAACAGAAACTCTACTTTCTCTGACAAATGGAGATGAAAGGATGCCCAGTCCTTAGTATCACTAATATCATTATAACAGCTGTTAGGGATCTATGGTATGACCACAGTTACTCGTATGTCATGCTGCAAAAGTAGTAATTCGTAAAGGGAGGGAAGTGAAACAGACCATTTCAGGTAGACACAGCAGACGGATGAGCTTGTAGATATAATCCAGATGATTCTGGCTGGGAGAAAGATTGTCCTTCAGATTGTCCTCCAGATACTTATGCAAGCAAGTATTCTCTACTGCGACATGCAGCGGGAGTAGATCTTCAATAATTTCCTTGCCAACTGTGCGTACATTGGCTGATGCACCATGACGTAAAAGCAGCTTGATCATGTCAACAGAGAACCTTTCAGCAGCTTGGTGGAGCGGGAAGTATCCATATTTGTTTATGCAGTTGGATTGGCGTGCATCCCACGGAGCTCAGGTGCCTCGCCCTCCAACACAAGTTGTGCACATTGCAGGGCATTGAAACTGACCAAGAAGGTTAAGGTTTCTGCTGTGATGGAAAGATCCCATGACATGGCCTTGCCCCCACCGTTCCTAAATAATCGGAGGAAGCACCGAACATTATCTTTTAAAAAGATGGGCTCCAATTTGGCATACTTGTCGAAGAAGTCATCACACACCCACTAGATGGATCCGTCACAGTCGAAAAAGGTGAAAGGCATCAGTTATCCGACTAAAAGCACAACAAAATTAACTGGAGGTGAATATATGACAACAACAACAACAATAAAACAACAAAACCTTGTAACCCAAGCAAGTTGTGTAGGCTACAGATACCGAACATGAGGTACCAACAAGGAGAGAAGAAAAAGCAAGGGGGTCTAAAGCTATCATGGTTCCTATCTAAGGTTCATATATGACAACGATAAATATATTGTTTCAGTAAACGTAAGTACCCAATAATATTACAGAGTTAAACCAAACAACTAATATAATGGAATGACTCATCAAACGGATTCTGTAAATGAAGGTAAGGTAACAAAAACCTCAGGAGTAGGGTATGGGATGATTATGTCATTTGCTCTGGACTTGGCCATGGAAAGAGACCTTTCTGCCATAAGCTGAAAGAGAGGATGTCAAGAGCCAGCACTGGGAAAGAAAAAAGAAGGGGAAAGAATATCACAGAGATGGATAGTCATCATACCTCATCGATCTTTGTCATATCGATTCCCTCAGTATATTCAAAGTGAGGGCAAGGACCCAGTGGATACGCACTTCTTACTGTAATTGATCCATCTTCACCATTAACGTTATCTTTGTCTAGGGCAACAACCTCCTCAAATTTCAATTCCATACTTCCGTTTTTCTGAAACAAGGAAATTTAATTTTGAATTATGCTCCAAACAAGATTACTACAATCCTGCCATGGTCAAACAATGATACAGAAGACCCTGAGATAAAATGAGTCCAATCTAAAATGGATTGCATCGCGGAAGCATAAACATGTGCTGAAAATAGAAAACATTACATTTACTATGTATAAATCCTGATGCTATATGCAAAATGAAGGGCCAAACAAGTTTATCAAATACCAGTTGACCAGGTGCTAGAAACTCCGGTGCATATAAATTATGAAAATCTAGAACCAAAAGCTATATTTGATGTTACAGTTCAACAAGAAGTAGATATTCACTGGTTAATGGCTCCCACAAATAGCTAACTTGCCCTTACTGACGCCACTCAAAGCACAATGAGAAATCCTCGCATGCATAAGGTCAGCAAACCAACCAAACAAAAAACAGGAATTGCATTTTGAGTATCATATTTACTTCACATATAAAAAAAGCACGTCATGACTCAATTGTCTTATATACAACTCGCAGAGTAGATACACATAGAGATGGCTAGGAAGCAACTGAGACTAAATACTGCGCCGACAAAACGAGGTTCAAGAAAACTAAGCGTTCAGTCCAAGATTCAGATTTGACATTCTGACACGAGGAACAATATAGAATCTGAGGGCTGTAACCAGTGAATGCTGATCAGAACTTTAAAGCAGATAGTTGTTTCAAACTTGGCCTTACAACAAGGCAAGAGCAGAGGGATTTGCGGCTGCGCGGTCATGAGGAGTTTCTTGAGGCCCGTCCCATACTGGCCTGGCATTTTCATAGGTCTAAAACAGCGTCCAAGCTCTTGTCGTCCTCCAATCTGTATTGGCACGCCCGAGGGCAAGGACTTGCTATCTGCCAAAACCAATCTCATACTCGTATTTCTAGCCACTCATCATCGAGCGAGTGGGACAGGATTCCAGAAACCACACTCCCTCCATCCTCCCAACATCATGAAATCCTCTCGGCCCTCAGGCAACCCCATCGCCCCCACCAACCCCAACCCCAACCCCATCCCCCCACCCCCAACCCCCACATCCACTGCCACCACCCCCGGCTCCAATTTAGCTGCTTATCTGATGATATATTTCTTCTGACCTGCAAAGGATTCATCCCCTTCTTCCGATCAGGGAAAGATTCCATCTTTTTCAAGATACAGCCAGTGCTAATGCATCCGGTTTGTGTTTTTTTGTCACGAGTTCCTTTCACTTGAAATAACCGCCACATCTCTTTGTAAGGAACTTGTGAATCAACAGTCAGAAATAAAATCAACAAGGCTTGACGATATGGGACGAGACATTAGCTCTTTATTACAGAGAACCTCAGCTAGTTTTATAGATTGGAAATTATATATCAATCAAGAACGATGCAACAGCAATAATTTATCTAGGCATTATATAATCAGCTGTAGTCGACCGTAAACGTATCAGAGAAAGCCCGACCGACAATTTCATCTCTAGGGCAAGATTCGGCACACTTCATCACAAACCATACATAACAGATCAGATATCAACGAGAGCGGTGTCCGTGCGGTGCGATGGTAGTACCTCGTTCACAGCTCGCCGCGGATCTGGAGGGAGCTGATATCTCGCCGCGGATCTGGAGGGAGGTGACGGCACGTCGGCCACTAAGCGAAAAAAAGTAACAACCAGAACCATCCGATTCAAAATGGGCCAGCCCATAAAGCACTTTTTTCCTTTTTGTTTCTGTTTTTTTTTCGAACCGGGTTTTGTTCTGTTTTATTCTGAGTTTTTGTTTTATTTTACTTTTGAAATTTTTTATTTTGTCTGATTTTTCAATTAAGTGAAATTTTAGGAAAATCATAAAAAATAGAATTTGTGAAAACTTTCAACTTCAAGAACTTCTTTTCAAATTTCATGATTTTTTTTCAAATCCACGTAATTTTTCCAGTTTTTTGCCAACTTTTTTAGTGAACTTTTTTCAAATGTCATGGATTTTTTTAAATAACCTTTTCATATTTCGTGAATTTTTTTTGCAAGCTTATGAACTTTCTTCAAATCAAGTTTTCTTTCAGTTTTTATGAATTTTTCATATTTTTTTCAAAGTCAAATTATTGTGAAAAAAATGGTACAATATAATGTGCAATAGATAGCGCGACTACGGTTGTTATTAAATTATTCACGGTGCAATTAGTCATGAACACCCAATAGGTCTGGTGGTTAGCCAAACACGTACAAAAGTGTAACGGCGCGAGTTCGATTCCTCGGGAGAGACACTTCTTTGTCAAAATTGGTTGATGAAAATTTGGATTGATGACTTGCAAGGGCGGAGCTAGGATTTAGACATAAGGGGTGAGAAAGATAATAATAGACACAACACAAAAATATAGTCTGAAAAATAGGAATTGACATGAATGGAAACATATGTTTGGTAACAACATGAGATTGAATTATCATGTAGAATAGGTTGATCCTCAAGTTGATTTGAATTCTCAGTAATATTTGAGTTGGAAGCAATTGAGCTTGTAAAATGAATCTATTTTCCATGAAATAATAAACTAGAAGTGAAATTAGATACATAAATTACAACCTTACCTAATTAGTAAATTAAATCATTGGTTTGAAACGAATTGTATTGATTCACATGGATTACTATATACCAGTGGCGTACCTTGATTCCTTGGAAGTCGATCGGTTGATGTGTGACGCTGATGTTGGCGTGTTGCAGACTAGTACTCCCTTCGTTCCTAAATATTTGTCTTTCTAGATATTTCAACAAGTAACTACATACAAAAAAAAAGAGTAAATTTATACTCTAAAATATGTCTATATATATCCATATGTGATAGTCTATTTAAAATGTCTAAAAAGACAAATATTTATGAACAGAGAGAGTAGTTGTGATCTCTCTCATAGATTCTCTTGCCCCGGGAGTCCTGCCTTCTGCCCTGTGCGGGCTGTCCCACAACCACAACGGTGGAAACAGCAAGAAGCGACGCCGCGACTGAGGGCGACGATGCAAGAACAAACCGAGCTAGCAAACCTAGAAGCCACAAACGTAATTATGGGAAGGATAGGGAATTAACTACTCGATCTAACGCTGGATGTAATCCTTTTTTACTCACGCGGTAACGCCTATGTATAATCTTTTTTAGGGTAACCTATGTATAACCCTAAAATCTAAAAAGTGCGTACGCATTATTTGGTGAAAACGAGCGGTCAGCTATCACACAAGCATACATGCAGTTCTGTGGTTTAAAATTTGTCTTTATTCATGACATGGCATATACTAATAGGATGGTCATATGGGAAGGCCAACACATTTGATTCCATGTCTGTTGGATTTGCATATGCATTTATTCAGTTTCATAAATTTTCAAAAAGTCGTATATTTCAAACCATGCGTTGAAATTCAGATTCGTTTTCACCGTTGGAATTCTCACGGTGAGATCTTCGAAACTAGATCCTGCATGGATATGTTTGATAAAAAAAAATTGATGCCAACTTTGATGCTATATGGTGCAACTCTATTACTACATCGTGCAATTTTAATACATCATGGTGCAACTTTGTTCAAAACCATTTTTTTGTAAAGCTACATGATCGAAATTCTTATGAGATTTGGAGCCTAGCAACCATGACAACCGATTTTTAGTGATGTGCAACTAGTCTACTACCTGGCCAACTATCTAGTAGTTGATGTGCAACCCTCACATTCTCTATTCATGGATGATATAGGTTTTCATTACTGTCATACCATGCCCCACCTATCTTACCAACTATATGTGCAACTTACTCTGTTATTTCATGTAACTTTATAGTAGTCAATGGGCAGCTCCTTCCCCTCCATACTTGTGGATATTTAGTTTTAGTTGGCGGTGGCAACAGGCGAAGTTGCACATAATCTGCTAGGCAGTTGGTTGGGCTAGCAGATAAAGTTGCACATCTCATCGACATGGATTTGTTGGATGGGAAAACTGCACATCCATACGACCATGAGGGTAGAAAAGTTGTGTATAGGCGAGACCCTAAAGATGCACATGAGAAGATATCATGTGATACCATGATACATGCTTCTAGGAGCCGTTGGATTTCAGATCCGACGGCTCCTGGGAGTTCTTGAGCATTTTGCAAAAAAAGTCATTCAGGAGTCTCAAAATTTCACGTAGGTACAATAGACTTCCAGAGCCATTGGATATGAGATCCAACGGTCCAGAAGTCCGTATCACGATATCACCTAAGTGCTGGTAGCACCTGATATTTTTCCAGATGCACATCTCACTAGCTGGGGTGGATGGGAAGGGGTGCTCGCAATGAAAACTACACACCCACGGATACGGGGGAAAGTTGCACATCGACCATTAGATAGTTGGTTGAGATAGTTTTCGAAGTTGCACGTCCACTGCTTGACAGTTGACCGGGGAAGCAAACAGTAAAAAATGCACTTCCAACTATAGAGAAAAAGTTGCACATCGACTACTAAGAAGTTGACTGGGGCAGTAGACTAAATTGCACATCTCACTTGATAGTGGGTAGTTTAGGGTGAGGTGCCATCAACGAAAACCACACATTCATGGATATAGAGAAAGTTGCATATCGACTATTAGGTAGTTGCACAAAATGGAGGCAAAATTGTACAAAAAAGTTTGTCAAAACATACCATGTGGGATCTAGTTTCGAAGAGCACATCGCGAGGATTTCAACGGTGAAAGCGGATCTTAATTTCGATGTTCGATTCAAAAGTTGTGACTTTTCTAAATTTTAAAATCCGAATTAAATGTGTTCACACTTGTTCCCGTGTGTGCTTTTTCAATTATGTTAAAACACGGTGTATGGTCTTTGTCCTTTTCTTGCTAAGAGGACAAAATATTTCCTAATCTGTTTAATTAGGACAAAAATATACTATAAAGGGAAGGCTGCCCTCGAGTGTTACCGAGCCACTGACCGCTCGGTAGACACGTCCATGTATAACCTAGCGATCAAGCTATGCTTTGGGCTTTTGAGCTGGCAAGTATTTTTTTATTCAAAAAAGGAAGTATTTTTTTATGGTAATACGTATCTTATTTATATCATAAGGATCATATTATAAGTCACGTACGTAACCTGACAAAATTGAAAAGACGACAGAACGCTAGTCTTTGCATATAGGAACATCACCCAAGAAATAAAATTGCAAACAAGATTGAAGAATGCTCTGAACTTGATACAAACATCCGTCATCTACCTGTCGCACCACCACATCAGCCACCAAAGGAGAAAATGACGAATCATTTTCACACCCGAGGTCGACGCGGCTCCATCGCTGATTGCCGTTGAACGAATCAAACCGGGGTAACACCCCGGACACGCCATCGAACTCCAGATCTGGCACCCCCGCGCGGCTAAGGCGTCGGAGGAGAAAACAATACTTGCCTGCCACAAACCACGAATCCAGCACACGATCCACCATCTTATAGATGACGCCGATGCAGACCACAATCTGCATCTGCTCCTGGACTACCTCCCAAGCTCTGTGCCGGTGCTAGAGCAAATGCCGCCGCAACGGCAGAGCCCGAGCACACAGGTTCACCACGAGGATGTCGCCGCCGCACCATCCTTGCTTGGACGGACTAGTTTCTAAAATCCACCCCTAAAATGGACCGTCTCGTTGAGGAAGGATCTAAATACTTATTAGTCGGTGCCGCCATCGCCACCACCAAAGCCAAAAAGATGAACAACCGAAAACCCTAAGCTACTAATGCCTAAAACAACCCACACACGTGGATCCTGCGACCCCCCTCATCACCGATAACCAAGGTCGTGGGCAGAGGGGAGCCGTCGTAGGACGACAACGGAGGAAAGCGCCCTGGCGGCTGGAGGCAAGATCATGATACATGTCTTTGTGCCTTTCACATGTTGTTTGATTCTTGGGCTAGGAAGTTGGCATGCTGACCATTATCGCTAAACAGACGTATAACTACAATAGGTCGGCCACTACTATATGTCTAAACTATTACTACTAGAAGTAGAAACTAACGTAACCTAATAAGGGGAGGGGATGGGGGTGTCTGACCCCTGCTCGCACCCTTGTCTCCGCCTCTGATGAGATGAGAGTCAAAATTTGTAAATACACATGACTTATTATATTTGAGTATGTATAGTTGTAAAATATTTATTAAATGCAAATAGAATAATTTAATGGAAAACATTTTCCCATGCACGACTGATTGTTGTGGTGGATTTTTTCCATGCATGATTGCATGTTGAGGTGAGACTTATCCCATTCATAATTGTATTGTGAGAAGGCATGCTTGCATGTTGAGAGAAATAGGTTAGTGAGTGCTAACTATTTAGATATCTTTATATCTAAATAGTTAGCACTCACTAACCTATTTCTCTCAACATGCAAGCATGCAGACAACATGCATAAAAAAGCCCACTCCACTAATCTATTTCTCTAAACATGCGGGCATGCCACATGATCATGCAACATGCTTGAAAGTGACTCGCCTAATCTAGGCCCTACTAACCTATTTATCTCAACATGCAAGCATGCCACCTTATCAGACAACATGTATGAAAAAAGCCCACCCCACTAACATATTTCTCTAAACATGCAGGCATGCCACATCATGATGCAGCATGCATGGAAAGAGAACATGCAAATATGCATGGGAATTTTCATTCTATTGTGATATCTATATTTAATAAATATTATATAACTATACAATAATCAAACACAATATGCCATATGTATTTTTAGTTCTATCTCTTATATTATTACTCCAGTCGTCTCCAAACATTCATGTTTCATGCAAGGAATCTCATTGAAATATGTTGCAAACTATGCCACAACAACGTGCGGGGTATCATCTAGTATATATAGTATTCGTTGTGATGTGCGTTCTTGGATTGGCCCACCAGCTGCAATGAGTGTGAGTTGCCTCTGCGCTAAAGGTGCGGAATAAGAGGTCTCGGCGCCATCCGCGCCGGTTAGAGCAAGTACAATAGAGTTGAGTCAGCGGGCTATAAGGAATAAAGTAGTATATTTCTGCTTAGTTGGAGGAAAGAGAAGACGAGAGAGAAGATAAGCGGGCTCTTTGTGAAGAGTCAGCTCTAGCACGTGCTCCTAGGCACTTTGTAAGAATAAAAGGTCGGCCACATAATAAAAAAGTAGTACACTCTTTTGATCTACTATTATACATGTTGACTATAAGACAGGTTATAGATGACATGGCACTGACTTATCGCGTGCAGCTGGCTATAATATTAATCATGCTTTTAGAAGAATTGGTGCTCATGCATCTCCCACTTAATGGCCGACCCAATATACATTGCTAGCAAGCTTGGTTCCTGATCACAAAACGAGACTAAATGCTGCGCTGCAAAACGAGGTGCAATAAATTAAGCTTCCTGTCCAAGGTTCAGATTTGAAATTTTGATATGAGACTAGCCACAATGGATAGTAACATATGCGTGATAACATGAAGCACTTCATTTATTAGACTATAGACATATCTTGTCTTGATATATGTGATGTTACTCATACTAGTAGTAACTAGCTATGTTACCACTTTCATCTCTTTCTTCATTTATTGCATGTCACATCATCTATTTAACCTAGATATGCATGATGTTACTATCTATATTACTCCCATTATGGATAGTCTGAGAAACACCATTTAACTAACGGATGTTGATCCCAACTTTAAGGCAGATATCGGTTTCAAAGTTTAAGGAACTTGTCACTCAAGAGTCAGGAAAAAATCAGCAAAGCTTCCAGTCCAAGGTTAAGATTTGACATTTTGATACGAGGAACACCATAGAATGTAAGCGCTGTTGATCCCAACTTTTTTTTAGAGAGCCACGGCAAGGGTTCGCCGTGTCCATCCGCTTCACGTGGGAAAACTGCCACGACCCATTAGGCCCAAGTTAACCTGGAGCGTCTAAAAATGCTAGCAGAGCAACGGCCCATGATGTGAGCGATCTGTATTAGCGAACGATACGAGATTAAAAGCGATTCACAGCTAATCTAACGGCCGGCAATGCTCAAAATTGATGATCAGACGGTTGGGAGTGTTGATGACCTGAGAGGGCTGGAAAAATGCTCGGTTTTAATGTATCTAAATAGCGGTTTCAAACTTTAAGGAACTTGTCACTCAAGAGTCAGGAAAAAATCAGCAAAACTTACAATATGGGGCGAGACATTAGCTCAACCGTCAGAGTTTTATACTAGATCGGAAACCAGATTAATCAAGAACGAGCAACAGTAGTAATATCTATTCTTAATGGAGCAGTTGATAATCTCGCTTCTTGATTTTTTTTCGTCCCACCACTTTTGTCCGGGTTTTTTTCGTAGGTTAACCGTCGTAGATTTTTTTCGTCGCCTCCCCCACTTTATCGGTTTATTTTCACTTCACCCTCTCACACAACGAAAAAAACTGAACGGATCAGAACTTTCCATACTGACGCAAATTATTTAGTAATGTCTTTATGTAAAAGAATCAATCACAATCAATCTCTAAAGATCAAATCTAAATTAATTAATCTTCATAACGTTTGTTTCCTTCCGAATCACGTCCATAACTTTCCTTCCTTGTTTGGGCAGAAACTGTTTGGTAGCAGAGATTAGGAAGCTTCCTATGAGTGTAGTAATAGGAAGTATTCTTTTTCTTGATGATTCGTTTCCATGCATGATGATAGTAAATTAGGCCAACATTCACCACTATTTATGAACGTCATCAATCGTATCCATTCCTACCAGTTTTAAGGGAATCTGCTCGCTATGTCTTTTTTAAGGGGATCCGCTCGCTAAGTCATCGTCGCACGTTATTTTCACAAGCAATTCTCCTAAAAAAAGGCGTGGGTATTGGTAGTTGAACGCCCGCTAGGTTTTCCGCCTGTCCCATCCTCGCGCTGTGCCGCCGCCACCCGCCGAATTTCCAGCCGCCCGAGCCCGTTAACTTCGCCAGCCATCGGGTCGACTGCCCCCGCTCCAAACCCCCATCCCCGAGCACTAGCTATCGCCGTGTTGCCGTCCCAAGCTCCATGCCACCGGGAACGAATCAAGCGCCGTCCCGACACCGCCGTCGCCGGCCCAGCACCTCCAGCCTTGCATGGACAGCTTCAATGTGCAGTCTCCCTTGCTGCCTCACCTTCTGCCAGCGCATGCAGCGGCGGGGTTGGACGCGTGCGTGCTTGCTAGCTTGCTCTCCGTGCGTACGTACTTGCTCTGCGTGCGTCGCACCGGCCAATGCGCATGATGTGTGTGTGCCTGCTTTTCTGTATGTGTATGCCAGCGTGATGCGTGTGTGCGTTGCTGTGTGTGTATGATATAGATGGCCCGAGTGTGTGCATGCTGTGCTCTGCTCTCTGCTGATCTATGTGTTGGTGCTCCTGCTATATGTTCATGCCATACAAATGAAATTTCTGTTAATCTTCTGACATGTTGAGTTGGTTTTCTCTGTCTTTTGAGGGGGTGAATACAAAGCAGTCTATTAAGCCAGGCACTATTGCTGAGCTAAATTGACAAAAAAATATTGGTAGCCATAGTTGTAGTTTAAGTAGTAGCGAGTTGTCTGATATGTATAAAGAGCCCGTTGCAACTGAGCCCGTTGCTAAATTGACAAAAAAGGTCGCCAGTGTCACTTGATATGTATGAGAATATTAAATGTATTATTAACATGATTAATATTGCACTCTTAAAGTTAATGTGGCCCCGTTGCAACGCACGGGCGTTCTTCTAGTTTGTCTAGGTTTTATAATCAGCTATAGTCGACCATAAATGTATCAGAGAAGGCCCAGTTGACAATTTCATCAGTACTCTAGGGCAAGATTCGGCACACTTCGTCACGCACAGAAACCATATGTAACAGATCAGATATCAAACGAGAGCGATGTGCGTGCGGCGTGCGTGCGGCGGGATAGTACCTCGTTCACGGCTCGCCGCGGATCTGGAGGGAGGTGATGGCTAGTCAGCCACTCTCCTCGCCCCTCACGGTATGCGACGACTGGCTGCGTGTGGGTCTGTGGATGGGGGCTGGGGGTGCTATCGCGGCGGCGCTCACCTTGGCCGCCGGCCAATCAAGCGAGAAAAAGTAATAACCAGAGCCTTCGGAGTTCTCTAAATATTTTGGCTATTTATAAAGCATCTCCAAAAGTTCCCATATATCCAAAAAAAATATCCTAGTTTAGAATAAGTTGTCAAAAAAATGTTTCAACAGCTGTGTAAACTTGATAAATAAATTTAAGGGATTTCGTATAATATGCCCAACTTCTCGTCCATACGTCTGCCTCCCTGCACTAGCCCCCGCCGCCCGGTCAAGCCGCCCACCTCCCACCCCTGCCGAACGCTCACTCGGCTCCATTTCATCCCTAAGGTATTCGACGAGTTTCTTCGCCCATTTTTTTATATGACCAAAAGAATTATTTGTTGAGATTGTGTGTGCTCATATTGCATTGTAGATGAACTCTCTTGTCGAGTTGTTTTTTTAGGACTCATCCTCGGACGAGGATGACGAACTTCAAATGGTGATTGCTTTATATGTGGACACAATATCAAACAAGAAGGCGGGCAGGGAGGTTCAGCATATCGTACTCTTTCAAAACAAGCAAGCTATTCATGACAAGCTAATGGGTGACTACTTTGGAGAGAATCCAGTGTTCGGTTTAAAAAAATTAGGAGAAGGTTCCCAATGTCAAAGGATTTGTTCTGTGCACTGCTCATCTTGTGGAAACAGCTGGTCGAGCTCCACAAGGTGGCCGAACAGGCCATGAAGGGCTTCATAGTTCGGCCGTGGCCCGGAGAGGCCCTGCCTGGGAGCTACTTCGGGCTGGTGCGGCGGCTGGTGGAGGCCTGTCCAAGGCTCGAGGTCATCAAGCGCTCCGTCTGCATTGAAGGTGCCCGTCGGGCCCTTGCCCGTGCAAAGGTGCACTGGGGTAAGCTGGACGGTGAGAAGCTTGTGAAGGACGGGCCGCCGCCGGGGAAGGAGCATCGCAAGCCCGAGAACTATTACAAGGATGTTCTTGCGGGTGCCCGCCTTGTGGCGGATGAATGTACCAAGGATGTAATTTTTGAATAAACTCGCTCGTTTTTATCCTGTGCGTTGAAAACTTGTTCATAGGTGCTTAAGCAATGCTTGTTGAATTTAAAATATTATTTTCTGTGCGGCCGTTTATCAAAAAATTGAGAGATGGCCAGTCGTCGGCTTCTGCCCCCATGCCACTAGTGCTGGGGTGTTCGGGATAAACCTGAGCGCTCTTTTTCCCATAGTTGGGTCCTTCGAGGGAGGCGCTCAGCACAACGAACCAGGCAATCGGACTATAATGTTTGAACACTCTCACTTAGCCATAGAACTTTATAATTTTAAATTTCGGCGAAGCCCCTAGTTCGGAAGACCGAGTTCGGGGCGCTATCCACGCCTTGGCCGGACAAATCCGGCTCCTCGCTCGAAGCGGCATAAGTCTTTAGGGACTCGAAAAACCTCTCGAACAGCAACCGGTCTCTCGCCTCATCATGACAGTCAGTTTTAGCTTTCTCCACTGAGGTGCTTAACCCAGCTCAACCGGGGCACAATCGCAGTGATTCTCCTAGTGCTACCTTAGCCGATATAGCGGAACGTAAGGCACCAAAACATAGGAGCCGGGCAAACCCAACTATTGACCCAAATCATGATTCAGAGCCGATGCATATAGTGCTACAAGTTCGGGGTGCCGCACTTGTGAAAGTGTACGGACTTCTCACACCATATTAAAGGGTACTGAAGCCCCTGGCGTACTTGCCGTACCACAGTGTACGGGTGCAACATGTCATTAATGAACATATATAAAAGAGAGTAATGCAAAAAATAGACAAAAAGCTAAGCATTGTTTATAGAGAGCTATTTATCAAAGCCGAACGATACAAATAGTGCGGTAAGCAAAAGATATTGGACTATTCAGTATGTCCTGACCAGGGGCAGGCCGCGGAATTGTATTTAAAACAGGTATAGCGCTCGTAACAGAGACCACCTGGGAGTTCCATAATGCGGCATGGCTTGTCTGCCTCCCTGGATCTTGCATCGTTTGTGCGGCAGTCGAATTTCCGAACAGGTCGTCCGAAGTATGGAGTCCTGAAAGTAAGAAAAAAAATTAAAAAAAAGAATCCGGCAGCCCCTAGTATGTTTTAAGCCGTATTTTGGGCGTGCCGTTATTGTGCCCCTTCCCCTGTGCCCATGGTATTTCAAGGGCGTAGTTATGTACGCGAGGTACTGGTTTCGCTATGTCGCGAAAGCTGGGGTTGGGGCCGCATTGCTACGCTTGCTCAGAGTGTGCCAGGCGGTCCTGCTGTGGGTTACTCCAGGCGCGCTTGGCAGTGTTTGGCTTTTTAATGGCCGGACTGGAGAATTGCCTGAGAAGGCTACTTTGTACCTCCGCTGCGAGAGCCGCCGTATGCTCCTCCGTACGGAGGGAGCGTTCGGTGTTTCCGTTGACCGTAATTACTCCTCGAGGGCCTGGAATCTTGAGCTTGAGATATGCGTAGTGCGGCACCACATTGAACTTTGCGAATGCGGTTCGTCCGAGCAGGGCGTGATAGCCACTGCGAAACGGGACTATATCGAAGATTAACTCTTCGCTTCGGAAATTGTCCGGGGATCCGAAGACCACGTCAAGTGTTACTGAGCCTGTATAGTTGGCTTCTACACCTGGTATAACGCCTTTAAAGGTCGTTCTTGTGGGCTTAATCCTTGAGGGATCTATGCCCATTTTCCGCACTGTATCCTGATAAAGCAGGTTCAGGCTACTGCCGCCGTCCATGAGGACTCTTGTGAGATGAAATCCGTCGATGATTGGGTCGAGAACCAATGTGGCGAAGCCGCCATGACGGATGCTTGTGGGATGGTCCCTTCGATCAAAAGTGATCGGGCAGGAGGACCATGGGTTGAACTTTGGGGCGACTGGCTCTATCGCGTATACGTCCCGTAGCGCACTTCCGCTCCCGCTTGGGAATGTGGGTTGCGTATATGATGTTCACCATCCGCACTTGTGGGGGAAAGCCCTTCTGTCCATTGTTGTTCGGCGGCTGGGCTCCTCGTCGTCGCTGTGCAGCCCCTTGTCTCTGTTTTCGGCCCTTAACTTGCCAGCCTGCTTGAACACCCAACAATCCCTGTTAGTGTGATTGGCTGGCCTTTCGGGGGTTCCATGTATCTGGCACAAGCGATCGAGTATTTGGTCCAAACTGGACGGGCCCTGAGTATTCTTTATGAGTGGCTTTTTCCGCTGACCGGATTTATAGCCTTTGAATCCGGCATTGACTGCCGTGTCTTCATTGCTGTCGTTGTTAACACGGCATTTTTGCTTATTCCGACGTGTCCTGCCACTTTTGTCCTTGGTATCCGAATTACCAGGGTTCTTTGATAAGTTGTTACTGCGAGCTAACCAGCTGTCTTCTCCCGCGCAAAAGCGGGTCATGAGTGTCGTGAGGGCTGCCATGGATTTCGGCTTTTCCTGTCCCAGGTGCCGGGCAAGACACTCGTCGCGGATGTTATGCTTGAAGGCTGCTAGGGCCTCTGCGTCCGGACAGTCGACTATCTGGTTTTTCTTTGTTAGGAATCGTGTCCAGAATTGTCTGCCCGATTCCTCTGGCTGCTGAATTATGTGGCTTAAGTCATCGGCATCCGGCGGTCGCACGTAAGTGCCCTGGAAGTTGTCGAGGAATGCGGCTTCCAGGTCTTCCCAAGAACCGATTGAGTCTGCTGGCAAGCTGTTAAGCCAATGCCGGGCCGGTCCATTAAGTTTGAGCGGGAGGTATTTGATGGCGTGTAGATCATCGCCGCGTGCCATGTGGATGTGAAGGAGATAATCCTCGATCCATATCGCCGGATCTGTTGTGCCATCGTATGATTCGATGTTTACGGGTTTGAAACCCTCCGGGATTGTATGATCCATTACTTCATTCATGAAGCATAGCAGGTGTGCGGCGCCTCTGTACTGGGCTATATCACGACGCAGCTCAAAGGAGCTATGTCTGTTGTGTTCGGCCCGGTCGGATTTGTTGTATCCGGAGTGAACATCATTGTCACATGCCGTAGGGCGCCTGCGCGATCCGTAGATCGATCTAGTTTGTCTTGCCTTATCCTCCAGTATGTCTCGCAGGTCGGGCGCATTTTCCCGTGCCTTAGTTGAGCGGCGTTGGGCATGGCTTGGGTGGAGGGCTGACAGGCCTCTCTGTCGCGGCTGCGAGGTGGCCGGTCTGCCATGTCATGCGCTGGTGATGTAGGTGCTTCCTCCTCTGATCGGGGTAGCGGCCTGCGCTTCGGGTAACTCTTGGAGGGGCGTTCGAGTTCATACTCTTCGGCTGCAAGGACTTCAGTCTGTCTGTCAGCTAGCAAATCTTGGGCAGCTCTAAGCTGTTGCTGCTTTTTCTTGAGGCTGCTTGTCGTGGCTAAAAGCCTGCGTTTAAAACGCTCTTGTTCGGCGGGGTCTGATGGTATGACGAATTCGTCGTCATCGAGGCTTGCCTCGTCTTCGGAGGGAGGCGTATAGTTATCATCCTCGACCTCTCGGTCTGCCGCTCTCTCATGAGGGCTGGCTTCTCCATCTTCCCGTGCCGAATCTTGTTGAGGTGGGTGTTCTTCGACGCTATCCGGGGTAGTATTATCTCCCGTGCCAGAATCACCGTTTTTTGCTTTGGCGGGATTTAGAGCGGCGCCGCTGACGTCGGCACTTTGGCTATTTCTTTGGGGCGTCATCCCCCACTGTTCCATCGCCATCGCCATCTCCATCTTTTGGAGTATCCACCATATATATGTCATATGACAAGGTGGCCTTCCAGCGCCCTATAGGTGCTGGTTCTTGTTCGTCTCCTGCATCATCGTCCATGCCGTCGATGTCTTTGGAGTCGAAGTCAAGCATGTCGGTTAAGTCGTCGACAGTGGCTATGAAGTGGGTGGTGGGTGGGTTTTGAATTTCTTCATCGTCTGTATCCCAACCTTGCTGACCGTAGTCCGGCCAGGTCTCTCCTGATAAAGAGAGAGACTTTAGAGAATTCAGGATGTCGCTGAAGGGCGAGTGCTGAAAGATGTCCGTGCCGGTGAACTCCATTATCGGCGCCCAATCGGATTCGATCGGCAGGGGCGTGGGGGGCTCGGAGTTCGGAGAGGAATCCGGCTCCTCGGAGTCACGGGCCATGCGGAGTGCGGGGCTGGAGTTCGGCTCGATCGCCTCTGAGATCGCAGCCCCTGAGGCAGCGTCCAACCGCTGATCCTCGATCAGCGCAGTAGGCTTCGAATCAATGGTCGAAACCGATGCGTGTGCGGCCTCCAAGGCGCTGTTCGGCGGCAGAGCTATATCATGCCCATCGAGACAGTGCAGCACGCTTGGCTGTGGCTCGAATCCGTCGAAGATCAAGTCCCCGTGGATATCAGCCGTGTAGTTTAGCTTCCAAACCTGACCTGATGGCCAGGGGCGTAGCTTTCGATCTGCTCCAGGTGGCCGAGCGAATTGGCCCGCAGAGCGAAGCCGCCGAAGACGAAGATCTGTCCGGGGAGAAAAGTCTCACCCTGGACCGTATCATTGTTGATGATCAAAGGAGCCATCGGGCCTAAAGGCGACGACACAGAGGAACTCTCAATGAAAGCACCAATGTCGGTGTCAAAACCGGCGGATCTCGGGTAGGGGGTCCCGAACTGTGCGTCAAGGCCGGATGGTAACAGGAGACAAGGGACACGATGTTTTTTACCCAGGTTCGGGCCCTCTCGATGGAGGTAATACCCTACTCCTGCTTGATTAATATTGATGATATGGGTAGTACAAGAGTAGATCTACCGCGAGATCAAGGAGGCTAAACCCTAAAAGCTAGCCTATGGTATGACTGTTGTGTATGGAGTTCATTGCCTACAGACTACAACCCTCCGGTTTAAATAGACACCGGATAGGGTTAGGGCTACATAAAGTCGGTTACAATGGTAGGAGATCTTGAATATCCGCATCGCCAAGCTTTCCTTCTACGCCAAGGAAAGTCCCATCCGAACGCTGGACGAAGTCTTCAATCTTGTATCTTCATAGTCCAGGAGTCTGGCTGAAGGTATAGTCCGGCTACCCGAACACCCCCTAATCCAGGACTCCCTCAATCATCATAATGAGCTCAATGTGACTAAGGAGTTAGCCACAGGATCATGCATTACGGAACGAGTAAAGAGACCTGCCGGTAACGAGATTGAACGAGGTATAGAGATACCGACAATCGAATCTCGGGCAAGTAACATACCGATGGACAAAGGGAATTGTATACGGGATTGATTGAATCCCCGACATTGTGGTTCATCCGATGAGATCATCATGGAACATGTGGGAGCCAACATGGGTATCCAGATTCCGCTGTTGGTTATTGGCCGGAGAGATGTCTCGGTCATGTCTGCATGGTTCGCGAACCCGTAGGGTCTACTAACTTAAGGTTCGGTGACGCTAGAGTTGTTATGGGAAATAGTATGTGGTTACCGAAGGTTGTTCGGAGTCCCGGATGAGATCCCGGATGTCACGAGGAGTTTCGGAATGGTCCGGAGATGAAGATTTATATATGGGAAGTCCTTATTCAGTCATCGGAAGTGTTTGGGGGTTACCGATATTGTACCGGGACCACCGAAGGGGTTCCGGGGGTCCACCGGGAGGGTCCACCTGCCCCGGAGGGCCCTATGGGCTGAATATAGAGGGGAACCAGCCCCTAGGTGGGCTGGGCACCAACTCCCCCCCTGGGGCCCATGCGCCTAGGGTTGGGGGAAACCCTAGAGGAGGCGCCCCCACATGGCTTGGGGGGCAAGCCTCCCCTTGGCCGCCGACCCCTCTAGATGCATCTAGGGGGCTGGCCCCCTCTCCCTTGCCCCTATATATAGTGGGGGCGGGAGGGCAGCTGTACCCTTCCCCTGGCACAACCCCTCCCCTCTCCTACACCTCCTCCTCCTCCTCCTCCTCCCCCGTAGCGCTTGGCGAAGCCCTACCGGAGAACCACGAGCTCCATCACCACCACACCGTCGTGCTGTCGGAGTTCTCCCTCAAATTATCCTCTCCCCTTGTTGGATAAAAAAGGAGGAGACATCACCGGCCTGTACGTGTGTTGAACGCGGAGGTGCCGTTGTTTGGCGCTTAGATCAGAATCGACTGCGATCTGAATCGCTGCGTGTACGACTCCACCAACCGCGTTCTTGCAACGATTCCGCTTAGCGATCTTCAAGGGTATGAAGATGCACTCCCTATCTCTCATTGCTAGCATCTCCTAGATTGATCTTGGTGACACATAGGAATTTTTTTGAATTATTGCTATGTTCCCCAACAGTGGCATCATGAGCTAGGTCTATGCGTAGATTCTATGCAGAGTAGAACACAAAGTAGTTGTGGGCGATGATTTGTTCAATTTGCTTACCGTTACTAGTCTTATCTTGATTTGGCGGCAGTGTGGGATGAAGCGGCCCGGACCGACCTTACACGTACGCTTACGTGAGACTGGTTCCACCGACTGACATGCACTTGATGCATAAGGTGGCTAGTGGGTGTCTGTCTCTCCCACTTTAGTCGGATCGAATTCGATGAAAAGGGTCCTTATGAAGGGTAAATAGCAATTGGCATATCACCGTTGTGGCTTTGGCGTAGGTAAGAAACGTTCTTGCTAGAAACGCATAGCAGCCACGTAAAACATGCAACAACAATTAGAGGACGTCTAACTTGTTTTTGCAGGGTATGCTATGTGATGTGATATGGCCAAAAGGATGTGATGAATGATATATGTGATGTATGAGATTGATCGTGTTCTTGTAATAGGAATCACGACTTGCATGTCGATGAGTATGACAACCGGCAGGAGCCATAGGAGTTGTCTTAATTTATTGTATGACCCGCGTGTCAATGAAAACACCATGTAATTACTTTACTTTATCGCTAACCGTTAGCCATAGTAGTAGAAGTAATAGTTGGCGAGACAACTTCATGAAGACACGATGATGGAGATCATTATGATGGAGATCATGGTGTCATGTCGGTGATGAAGTTGATCATGCCGCGCCTCGAAGATGGAGATCAAAAGGTGCAAGATGATATTGGCCATATCATGTCACTTTATGATTTGCATGTGATGTTTGTCATGTTTACGTCTTATTTGCTTAGAATGACGGTAGCATAAATAAGATGATCCCTGACTAAAATTTCAAGAAAAGTGTTTCCCCTAACTGTGCACCGTTGCGAAGGTTCGTTGTTTCGAAGAACCACGTGATGATCGGTTGTGATAGATTCTAACGTTCGCATACAACGGGTATAAGCTAGATTTACACATGCAAAACACTTAGGTTGACTTGACGAGCCTAGCATGTATAGACATGGCCTCAGAACACGAGAGACCGAAAGGTCGAACATGAGTTGTATAGCAGATACGATCAACATGGAGATGTTCACCCTTGATGACTAGTCCATCTCACATGATGATCGGACACGGCCTAGTCGATTCGGATCATGTATCACTTGGATGACTAGAGGGATGTCTATCTGAGTGGGAGTTCATTAAATAATTTGATTAGATGAACTTAATTATAATGAACTTAGTCTAAAATGTCTTTACGATATGTCTTGTAGATCAAATGTCCCACGCTAATGTTGCCCTCAACTTCAACGCGTTCCTAGAGAAAACCAAGCTGAAAGACGATGGTAGAAACTATACAGATTGGGTTCATAACTTGAGGATCATCGCCAAGAAAGCATATGTCCTTGAAGCACCGCTAGATGACGCACCCATTTTCCCAGCAACTCAAGACGTTATGAACGCCTGGCAGTCACGTAGTGATGATTACTCCCTGGTTCAGTGCAGCATGCTTTACAGCTTAGAACCGGGGCTCCAAAAGCGTTTTGAGCAGCACGGAGCATATGAAATGTTCCAAGAGCTGAAAATGGTTTTCCAAGCTCATGCTCGGGTCGAGAGATATGAAGTCTTCGACAAGTTCTACAGTTGTAAGTGAAGGAAATATGCCCTAGAGGCAATAATAAAGTTGTTATTTATATTTCCTTATATCATGATAAACGTTTATTATTCATGCTAGAATTGTATTAACCAGAAACTCAGTACATGTGTGAATACATAGACAAAACAGAGTGTCCCTAGTATGCCTCTACTTGACTAGCTCGTTAATCAAAGATGGTTAAGTTTCCTGACCATAGACATGTGTTGTCATTTGATGAGCGGGATCACATCATTAGAGAATGATGTGATGGACAAGACCCATCCGTTAGCTTAGGATAAATGATCGTTTAGTTTTATTGGTATTGCTTTCATCATGACTTATACATGTTCCTCTAACTATGAGATTATGCAACTCCCGGATACCGGAGGAACACCTTGTGTGCTATCAAATGTCACAACGTAACTGGGTGATTATAAAGATGCTCTATAGGTGTCTTCGATGGTGTTTGTTGAGTTGGCATAGATCGAGATTAGGATTTGTCACTCCGATTGTCGGAGAGGTATCTCTAGGCCCTCTCGGTAATGCACATCAATATAAGCCTTCCAAGCAATGTAGCTAATGAGTTAGTTACGGGATGTAGCATTACGGAACGAGTAAAGAGACTTGCCAGTAACAATATTGAACTAGGTATTGAGATACCGACGATCAAATCTCGGGCAAGTAACATACCGATGACAAAGGGAACAACGTATATCGTTATGCGGTTTGACCGATAAAGATCTTCATAGAATATGTGGGAGCCAATATGAACATCCTTGTTCGGCTATTGGTTATTGACCGGAGACATGTCTCGGTCATGTTTACATAGTTCTCGGACCCGTAGGGTCCGCACGCTTAACGTTCGGTGATGATCGGTATTATGACTTTATGTGTTTTGATGAACCGAAGGTTGTTCGGAGTCCCGGATGTGATCATGGGCATGACGAGGAGTCTCGAAATGGTCGAGACATAAAGATCGATATATTGGATGACTATGTTTGGACATCGAAATTGTTCCGAGTGAGTTTGGACATTAACCGGAGTACTGGGGGGTTACCGGACCCCCCCGGGGAGTATATGGGCCCTAATGGGCTTTAGGGGGAGAGGGAGGGGCTGCCTAGGGCATTCCATGCGCCTCCCAAGGCCTAGTCCTAATTGGACTAAGGGGGAGGGGCGGCGCCCCTTCCTTCCTTCTCTTCTCTCTTCCCTTTCCTACTCTCCTACTCCTACTACATGGAAAGGGGGGAATCATACTCCTGATGGGAGTAGGATTCCCCAGGGCGCGCCATAGTAGAGGGCCGACCCTCCCCCTCCTCCACTCCTTTATATACGGGGAGGGGGCACCCCATAGACACACAAGTTGATCATTGATCCCTTAGCCGTGTGCGGAGCCCCCCTCCACCATAATCCACCTCGGTCATATCGTAGCAGTGCTTAGGCAAAGCCCTGTTCGGGTAGCATCATCATCATTGTCATCACGCCGTCGTGCTGACGAAGCTCTCCCTTGAAACTCTACTGGATCATGAGTTCGTGGGACGTCACCGAGCCGAACGTGTGCAGATCATGGAGGTGCCATACTTTCGGTACTAGGTGAAGGAAATATGCCCTAGAGGCAATAATAAAGTTATTATTTATTTCCTTATTTCATGATAAATGTTTATTATTCATGCTATAATTGTATTAACCGGAAACATAATACATGTGTGAATACATAGACAAACAGAGTGTCACTAGTATGCCTCTACTTGACTAGCTCGTTGATCAAAGATGGTTATGTTTCCTAACCATAGACAAAGAGTTTTTATTTGATTAACGGGATCACATCATTAGGAGAATGATGTGATTGACATGACCCATTCCATTAGCTTAGCACCCGATCGTTTAGTATGTTGCTATTGCTTTCTTCATGACTTATACATGTTCTTATGACTATGAGATTATGCAACTCCCGTTTGCCGGAGGAACACTTTGTGTGCTACCAAACGTCACAACGTAGCTGGGTGATTATAAAGGAGCTCTACAGGTGTCTCCAAAGGTACATGTTGGGTTGGCGTATTTCAAGATTAGGATTTGTCACTCCGATTGTCGGAGAGATATCTCTGGGCCCTCTCGGTAATGCACATCACATAAGCCTTGCAAGCATTACAACTAATGAGTTAGTTGTGAGATGATGTATTACGAAACGAGTAAAGAGACTTGCCGGTAACGAGATTGAACTAGGTATTAAGATACCGACGATCGAATCTCGGGCAAGTAACATACCGATGACAACGGGAACAACGTATGTTGTTATGCGGTCTGACCGATAAAAGATCTTCGTAGAATATGTAGGAGCCAATATGAGCATCCAGGTTCCGCTATTGGTTATTGACCGGAGACGTGTCTCGGTCATGTTTACATTGTTCTCGAACCCGTAGGGTCCGCACGCTTAAGGTTTCGATGACAGTTATATTATGAGTTTATGAGTTTTGATGTACCGAAGGAGTTCGGAGTCTCGGATGAGATCGGGGACATGACGAGGAGTCTCGATATGGTCGAGACGTAAAGATCGATATATTGGACGACTATATTCGGACATCGGAAAGGTTCTGAGTGGTTCGGGTATTTTTCGGAGTACCGGGGAGTTACAGGAATACGAGGAAGAAGTATATGGGCCTTAATGGGCCTTAGTGGAAAGGAGCAGGAGGTGGCGCGCGCCCCTCCCAAGCCCAGTCCGAATTGGACAAGGGGTTTGGGGCGCGACCCCTCTCTCCCTTCCTTCCCCTCTTCCCCCCTTCCCCCCCTTCTCCTAGTTGGACTAGGAAAGGAGGAAACCTACTCCAACTAGGAGTAGGAATCCTACTCCCTGGCGCGCCCCTCCTAGGGCCGGCCTCCTCCCCCTTGCTCCTTTATATACGGGGGCAGGGGGCACCTCTAGACACACAAGTTGATCCACGTGATCATATTCTTAGCCGTGTGCAGTGCCCCCTTCCACCATAATCCTCGATAATATTGTAGCGGTGCTTAGGCAAAGCCCTGCGACGGTAGTACATCAAGATCGACACCACGCCATCGTGCTGACGGAACTCTTCCCCAACACTTTGCTGGATCGGAGACCGGGGATCGTCATCGAGCTGAACGTGTGCTAAAACTTGGAGGTGCCGTAGTTTCGGTGCTTGATCGGTCGGGCCGTGAAGACGTACGACTACATCAACCGCGTTGTCATAACGCTTCCGCTGTCGGTCTACAAGGGTACGTAGATCACACTCTCCCATCTCGTTGCTATGCATCACCATGATCTTGCGTGTGCGTAGGAATTTTTTTGAAATTACTACGTTCCCCAACAGAAACTAAGGGATATTAAGGCCTCCTTTTAATAGAGAACCGGAACAAAGCATTAGCACATGGTGAATACATGAACTCCTCAAACTATGGTCATCACCGGGAGTGGTCCCGATTATTGTCACTTCGGGGTTGCCGGATCATAACACATAGTAGGTGATTATAGACTTGCAAGATAGGATCAAGAACTCACATATATTCATGAAAACATAATAGGTTCAGATCTAAAATCATGGCACTCGGGCCCTAGTGACAAGCATTAAGCATAGCAAAGTCATAGCAACATCAATCTCAGAACATAGTGGATACTATACATGATAAATCTCATTCAGCCCATCACCGTCCAGCAAGCCTACGATGGAATTACTCATGCACGGCGGTGAGCATCATGAAATTGGTGATGGAGGATGGTTGATGATGACGACGGCGACGAATCCCCCTCTCCGGAGCCCTGAACAGACTCCAGATCAGCCCTCCCGAGAGGTTTTAGGGCTTGGCGGCGGCTCCGTATCATAAAACGCGATGATTTCTTCTCTCTGATTTTTTTTCTCTCCGAAAGCAAATATATAGAGTTGGAGTTGGCGTTGGAGGGCATCCAGGGGGCCCACGAGGTAGGGGGCGCGCCCTAGGGGGGGCGCCCCCACCCTCGTGAGAAGGGTGTGGGCCCCCTAGTCTTCATCTTTGGCGAGGATTTTTTTTATTTTTTCTAAGATGTTCCGTGGAGTTTCAGGTCATTCCGAGAATATTTGTTTTCTGCACATAAAACAACATCATGGCAATTCTGCTGAAAACAGCGTCAGTCCGGGTTAGTTCCATTCAAATCATACAAGTTAGAGTCCAAAACAAGGGCAAAAGTGTTTGGAAAAGTAGATACGACGGAGACGTATCAACTCCCCCAAGCTTAAACCCTTGCTTGTCCTCAAGCAATTCAGTTGACAAACTGACAAAAAGAAAGTAAAACTTTTACAAACTCTGTTTGCTCTTGTTATTGTAACTATGTCAAGCCAGCATTCAAGTTTTCAGCATAGATCATAACTAACCACATTTGCAATAATTCTCAGGTCTCATAATTACTCATATCAATAGCATAATCAACTAGCAAGTCATAATAATAAATCTCGGATGACAACACTTTCTCAAAACAATCATAATATGATATAACAAGATGGTATCTCGCTAGCCCTTTCTGAGACCGCAAAACATAAATGCAGAGCACCTTTAAAGATCAAGGACTGACTAGACATTGTAATTCATGGTAAAAGAGATCCAATCATAGTCATACCCAACATAGATTAATAGTGATGAATGCAAATGAAAGCTGTGCTCTCCAGCTAGTGCTTTTTAATAAGAGGGTGATGACTCAACATAAAAGTAAATGGATAGGCCCTTCGCAGAGGGAAGCAAGGATTTGTAGAGGTGCCAGAGCTCGGTTTTGAAATAGAGATAAATTGTATTTTGAGCGGTATACTTTCATTGTCAACTTAACAACTAAGAGATGGCGATATCTTCCATGCTAAACACATTATAGGCGGTTCCTAAACAGAATGGTAAAGTTTATACTCCCCCTCCACCAACAAGCATCAATCCATGTCTTGCTCGAAACAACGAGTGCCTCCAACATACATCAAGTCCCAGGGGGAGTTTTGTTTGCAATTAATTTTGATTTAGTTTGCATAAAGCATGGGACTCGGCATCCCGGTGACCAGCCATTTTCTCGTGAGTGAGGAGAGGAGTCCACTCCTCTTGAGAATAACCCGCCTAACACGGAAGATAAGGACAACCTTGGTTGATACATGAGCTATTCGAGCATACAAAACAGAATGGTTATTTGAAGGTTTAGAGTTTGGCACATACAAATTTACTCGGAACGGCAGGTAGATACCGCATATAGGTAGGTATAGTGGACTCATCTGGAATAACTTTGGGGTTTAAGGGATTGGATGCACAAGCAGTATTCCCACTTAGTACAAGTGAAGGCTAGCAAAAGACTGGGAAGCGACCAACTAGAGAGCGACAACAGCCATGTACCTGCATTAAAATTAATAAACATTGGATGCAAGCATGAGTAGGATATAATCCACCATGAACATAAATATCGTGAAGGCTATGCTGATTTTGTTTCAACTACATGCGTGAACATGTGCCAAGTCAAGTCACTTAAATCATTCAAAGGAGGATACCACCCCATCATACCACATCATAACCACCTCAATAACATGTTGGCACACAAGGTAAATCTTTATAACTCATAGCTAATCAAGCATGGCACAAGCAACTACGATCTCTAATTGTCATTGCAAACATGTTTATTCATAATAAGCTGAATCAAGAACAAGGGACTCATCATATTTACAAAAACAAAAGAGGTCGAGTTCATACCAGTTTTTCTCATCTCAGTCAGTCCATCATATATCATCATAATTGCCTTTCACTTGCACGACCGAACGGTGTGAATAATAATAAGAGTGTACGTGCATTGGACTAAGCTGGAATCTGCGAGCATTCAATAAACACGAGAAGACAAGGCAATACGGGCTCTTGGTTAAACCAACAATAATGCATATAAGAGCCACTTCAACAATTTAATTATGGTCTTCTCCTACTAACCCCCCCAAAAAATAAAAGAAATAAAACTATTTACACGGGAAAGCTCCCAACAAGCAAAAGAAGAACGGGACATATTTTTGGGTTTTCTTTTTAATTATTACTATACAGCAGAAAAATAGACTACTACTAATTTTTTTTGGTTTTTCTTAAGGTTTAACAAACACACAAGAAGAAAGCAGGAAAAAGAAAATAAACTAGCATGGATATTACAGTGAAAAAGTATGAGCACCGACATCTAGTAATGAGTGTGTGTGTGAACATAAATGTAATGTCGGTGAGAAATACGTACTCCCCCAAGCTTAGGCTTTTGGCCTAAGTTGGTCTATGGCCACGGCTGGCCTGGCGGATATCCATAATAATAGTTGTTGGGGTCGTACTGTGATGAGGAAGAAGAAGGCTCCGATTGCCACTGGCTGGCAATCATCTCCGGATCCCACTGATAGTTAGACTGCTGTGAAGGATCAAATTGTGGTTCCGGTTCTGGCTCCTCGGCTGGTGCAGGGTTCCGGTAGGCGTGAATAGCCGTCAACAGAACAAGGTACGTGCCTACAGTCAAATCAAACAAACAAGGAGCAGGCATGATAATAGTCTCACGATGATGTTTGTTAAAGAACAATTGATATTTAAGCTCTCCTGCCCTATTCTTAACAATAAAATCGTGTGCCACCATACTTTTTTGATCTAGATAAACATGGGGCAGCACCTTTTCTTCCTTCTCAGCATGCCTAATAGGTATGTTAAAATGTACGACTAGGCGTGTAGCATAGATGCCTCCAAAGATGGGGCCTTTGGTACAGTTCATACTTAACCGTCTAGCAATAATACCGCCCATACTAAAAGTGTTATCACTGTATAAACCGTGGTGCAGAATAATTATACCAGGGATACTAAGGTTTCCATAGTTTCCGCGTCCAATTAAACAACGGCTAGCAAATAATGCAAAGTAACGCAAAACAGGAAAATCTATGCTAGTGATTCGTGCATCGGAAACCTTCCTAGTTTCTCCTACAGTGATAGTATCAATAAACCCAGCCACATCATCATGATGTGGTTCTTCTGTCTTGCCCTCAAAAGGGACTAAACAAATCCGACAGAAATCATAAAGTGACATCTCTTTATGCTCATCATATAAATGAAACTCCACCATAGGTGGTGAGTTCCTAGAATGAAAATGAAAGTTTTGCACAAAAGTATTTGTGAGTAAGAGATACTAATCGCATTGGTCGTGGAGGAAAGCGGTGAGGCCTGCATTGTGAGCCAATTCATGAAAATCTTCATAGATACCGACTGCTCTCAAGAAATCATCAGAAGGCCATTCACACGCCCGAATCTCCGCGGTGCGCGGCAAATTATACTTAGGCTTCGGTGCCTTTTCCTTCGAGCTTTGGCTTGATGAGCCCCTCAAAAATCTCCACATTATTTTTCTGAAATAATCTGAAATTTTTAGTAACTTCAAACAAAAATGAACCAACTTCAATAATATTGATAGCAACTACTCCTACAAGTGCCTAAAGCCTAAATCAAGCATTAGAACTACTTGAAACCATATAAATTTGACATGCAAGCTCAAGAACATGGTCACCTATGCAGCACAATTTTGCAAAGAATAAAACACTAGAACAAAAACTAATTGGACCAATGGAGGAGTCACATACCAAGGAACAAGCTCCCCAAGCAGTTTTGCGAGAGGTGCCTTGAGCAAGGAGATTGAAAATCACAGCAAAAGTGGCTGGAACTCGTGCTTGAGTTGGTTTTTCGGGTTTGTGTGAGACAAAGGAAGAAGATGGGTGCTGGGATAAGTGGAGGAGGGCCACCGTGGGCCCACGAGGCAGGGGGCGCGCCCTAGAGGGGGGGCGCCACCACCCTCATGGCCAGGTGGCAGCTCCTCCTGCGGTAATTTTTGCACACTAAATCCTCAAATATTCCCGGAAAAATCATATTAAATTGGCATGTCATTCTGAGGACTTTTATTTTTGGGATATTTTTATGTTGCTCGGATAAGTCAGGAAACAGACAGAAAAATACTATTTTTACTTTATTTCTACTAATTAACAGAAAGTATAGAGAGGGTACAAAAGTTTGTGCTTCTAGTTTCATCCATCTCATGCTCATAAAAAAGAATCCACTAACAAGGTTGATCAAGTCTTGTAAACAAACTCATTCCGATAATCATGAAACCGGAGAAATTTCAAATAACACTAAGTTACCTCAATGGGGATATGCACATCCCCAATAATAAGAATATCATATTTGTTCTTGACAGTAGGAAGAGGAAATTCAAAACCTCCAAATATAATCGATGGAATTTTTCTAATAGAGTTGATACTATGAACTTGAGGTTGTTTCCTCGAAATGTGTACCGTATGCTCATTACCATTAACATGAAAAGTGACAGTGCCTTTGTTGCAATCAATAACAGCCCCTGCAGTATTAAGAAAAGGTCTTCCAAGAATAATAGACATACTATCATCCTCGGGAATATCAAGAATAACAAAGTCCGTTAAAATAGTAATGTTTGCAACCACAACAGGCACATCCTCACAAATACCGACAGGTATAGCAGTTGATTTATCAGCCATTTGCAAAGATATTTCGGTAGGTGTCAACTTATTCAAGTCAAGTCTACGATATAAAGAGAGAGGCATAACACTAACACCGGCTCCAAGATCACATAAAGCAGTTTTAATATAATTTCTTTTAATGGAGCAAGGTATAGTAGGTACTCCGGGGTCTCCAAGTTTCTTTGGTATTCCACCCTTAAAAGTATAATTAGCAAGCATGGTGGAAATTTCAGCTTCCGGTATCTTTCTTTTATTAGTAATGATATCCTTCATATATTTAGCATAAGGATTTGTTTTGAGCACATCAGTTAATCTGATACGCAAAATGATAGGCCTAGTCATTTTAGCAAAGCGCTCAAAATCCTCATCATCCTTTTTCTTGGATGGTTTCGGAGGAAAAGGCATGGGTTTCTGAACCCAAGGTTCCCTTTCTTTACCATGTTTCCTAGCAACAAAGTCTCTTTTATCATAACGTTGATTCTTTGATTGTGGGTTATCAAGATCAACAGCAGGTTCAACTTCTACATCATTATCATTACTAGGTTGAGCATCATCATGAACATCATTATCAATATTTTCATTAGGTTCATGTTCATTACCAGATTGTGTTTCAGCATCAGACATAGAAATATCATTTGGATTATCAGGTGGTTCAACAATAGGTTCACTAGAAGTTTGCACAGTTCTATCATTTTTCTTCTTCTTCTTTTTAGAAGAACTAGGAACATCAATATTATTTCTTTGAGAATCTTGCTCGATTCTCTTAGGGTGGCCTTCAGGATACAAAGGTTCCTGAGTCATTCTACCAGTTCTAGTAGCCACTCTAACAGCATAATCATTTTTCTTACTATTCATTTCATCAAGCACTTCTTTTTGAGCCTTAAGTACTTGTTCTACTTGAGTGGTAACCATAGAAGCATGTTTGCTAACAAGTTTAAGTTCACCTTTAATATCCGCCATATAATCACCCAAGCGTCTAATCATATAAGCATTTTCTTTTAATTGTCTACCAAAATAAGCATTGAAGTCGTCTTGCTTAAACATAAAGTTATCAAACTCATCCAAGCACTAACTAGCAATTTTAGTAGGAGGGACTTCAGCTTTATCATATCTATAGAGAGAATTTACCTTTACTACCTGTGTCGGGATATCGGGATCAGGAGGTTCTTCAATAAATAAAGAATTAAGATCATATGTTTCTTCAACAGGCGGTGAATTAAGACCATGTATTTCTTCAATAGGAGGTAAATTCTTAACATCTTCAGCTTTAATACCTTTCTCTTTCATAGATTTCTTTGCCTCTTGCATATCTTCGGGACTGAGGAATAGAACACCTCTCTTCTTCGGAGTTGGTTTAGGAATAGACTCAGTAATTGGAGCAGGAGCTGGCTCAGTAGGTGCCCAATTATTTTCATTTGTCAACATATTATTCAATAGAATTTCAGCTTCATCCGGTGTTCTTTCCCTGAAAAGAGAACCAACACAACTATCCAGGTAATCTCTGGAAGCATCGGTTAGTCCATTATAAAAGATATCAAGTATTTCAGGTTTCTTAAGAGGATGATCAGGAAAAGCATTAAGTAACTTGAGAAGCCTCCTCCAAGCTTGTGGGAGACTCTCTTCTTTAATTTGCACGAAGTTTTATATTTCCCTCAAAGCAGCTTGTTTCTTATGAGCAATGAAATGTTTAGCAGAGAAGTAATAAATCATATCCTGGGGACTACGCACACAACCAGGATCAAGAGAATTAAACCATATCTTAGCATCACCCTTTAATGAGAACGGAAATATTTTGAGTATATAGAAGTAACACGATCTCTCATCATTAGTGAACACGGCAGCTATATCATTTAACTTAGTAAGATGTGCCACAACAGTTTCAGATTCATAGCCATAAAACAGATCAGATTCCACCAAAGTAATTATATCAGGATCAACAGAGAATTCATAATCCTTATTAGGAACACAGATAGGTGAAGTAGCAAAAGCAGGGTCGGGTTTCATTTTATCTCTAAGTGATTCTTTGTTCCATTTAACTAATAACCTCTTAAGCTCATATCTATCTTTGCAAGCTAAAATAGCGGCAGAAGATTCCATATCAAAAAGATAACCCTCAGGAATAACAGGCATATTTTCATCATCACTATCATCATCGTATTCAGATTCAATAATTTCTTTTTCTCTAGCCCTAGCAATTTGTTCATCAAGAAATTCACTAAGGGGCACAGTAGTATCAGGCATAGAAGCAGTTTCATCATAAGTATCATGCATAGCAGAAGTGACATCATCAATAACATGCGACATATCAGAACGAATAGCAGAAGCAGGTGTAGGTGTCGCAAACTTACTCATAACAGAAGGTGAATCAAGTGCAGAGCTAGATGGCAGTTCCTTACCTCCCCTCGTAGTTGATGGATAGATCTTGATTTTTGGATCTCTCAAGTTCTTCATAGTGATAAGCAGATATAAATCCCAAGTGACTCAAAGAATAAAGCTATGCTCCCCGGCAACGGCGCCAGAAATTGGTCTTGATAACCCACAAGTATAGGGGATTGCAACAGCTTTCGAGGGTAGAGTATTCAACCCAAATTTATTGATTCGACACAAGGGGAGCCAAAGAATATTCTCAAGTATTAGCAGCTGAGTTTTCAATTCAACCACACCTAGAAACTTAGTATCTGCAGCAAAGTGTTTAGTAGCAAAGTAATATGATAGTGGTGGTAGCGGCAACAAAAGTAAAGACAGCAAAAGTAATGTTTTTTGGTATTTTGTAGTGATTGTAACAGTAGCAGCGGGAAAGTAAATAAGCGAGAACCAGTATATGGAAAACTCGTAGGCACCGGATCAGTGATGGATAATTCACTACGGGAAACAGCTAATTTGCCATCAGGGGGCGTCTTTGCCGTCAGCTTTTCATCGGGCAAGACGGCAAAGAAAGGTTTGCCGTTATCACCAGACGGCAAAGAAAAACTGACGGCAAAATATACTTCGCCGTCTGCAAAAAAAACACAAACGGCAAAGAGCGCACTTTGCCATCTGTGAAACAAATCACAGACAGCAAAGAATCTTTGCCGTCAGTTTTTGCTCTCGCAGACGGCAAAAAATCTTTGCCGTATGTGTTTTTATTAGCAGACGGCAAAGTGAGCTCTTTGCCGTCTGCGGTTTTTTTTACAGACGGCAAAGAAGAAACACAAGACGCGGATCGATCACATGGATCGATGACATGGCACGATCTAGTCCACTCATCCCAACTCCCCACAGCGCCCCCCACGCCCCACGCCCCACGCGCCCCCACCACTATCTCTCTCTCCCTTATCCTCCCGACACCCACCCACACCACGTCTCTCTCCCTTCTCTCTCTGCTCTCGATCCACAACAACCGGCACCCGACACCACCTCATCCACCGCCCCCACCTTAGCCCACCAGCCCCGGCCCCTTCCTCTCAGACCCCCGCGCCACCGGCCCCTGCCCCATCCCCCGCCGCCGCCCCTGCCGGCTTCCACACCCCATCCTCCGTCGCGCGCCGTCCGCCTCCGCCGCGCCACTGGAGCCCGCCTCCACCCGTGCCACCGGCTACGCGCCGCCTGCCCTCCTCCGCCCGCGCAACCGGCCGTGCCACCACCGCAACCGGCCACGCGTCGCCCATGTCTGCCCGCCTTCGCCTGCGTCCACCCGTTCCACCGGCTGCGCGCCGCCTGCCCTCCTCCGCCCGCGCAACCGGTCGCGCGCCGCCCCAGCAACCGGCCACGCGCCGCCCACGTCCGCCCGCCTTCGCATGCGTCCGCCCGCTCCGTCCTGCGTCCGCCCGCTCCGTCCGCCCGCTGGGGGCCGCCACTGCCGGCGCCACCAGATCGAGCGCGTCCCGCAGTGGCCTACACAAGAGGAGCGGCGGATCGAGAACGGTGTTCGTCTCCACCAGATTGAGGCTATGGTGGATCGAGAAGATATTCGTGTAGTATTGTTTTTTTTGCAGGCTATTCGTGTAATATTGTTGTGTATTGTGATGTAGACATGTAGTATTGGGTATTGTATAATGTGTATTGTGTACAATCTAGTGTGGTACATCATTTAGGTTTTTTTCAATCTGGAAATATCGATAATGTGTATTGTATAGGAAGATTGTAGTGGGGTTTGATTACCGCGTCGACCATCCCGTGAAATATTGGCTAGCTGATCTCAATTGTGCACTGTGGGTTCAGTTTTTATTTGATTAAATAATATTTCTATGCCGTCTGTGATGTTTGAGGTTGATGGCAAAGATGGCGTTTGGCTGATGGCAAAGATGCTTTTCTTTGCCGTCTGTAAATTATTCGGTTGATGGCAAAGCTGATTTTTGACTGACGGCAAAATCTTTGCCGTCATCTCGACAAAAGCCTGACGGCAAAGTATATTTTGCCGGCTAATCTTTGCCGTCTGAGTTTGCCGTCTGCTTCCTGACGGCAAAATATTTGCCGTCTGGATTTAGGTCTTTGCCGTCTGTAATCCATAGACGGCAAATTAACTGTTTCCTGTAGTGATTATGCCGGATGCGGTTCATCATGTAACAGTCATAACATAGGGTGACACAGAACTAGCTCCAATTCATCAATGTAATGTGGGCATGTATTCCGTATATAGTCATACATGCTTATGGAAAAGAACTTGCATGGCATCTTTTGTCCTACCCTCCCGTGGCAGCGGGGTCCTATTGGAAACTAAGGGATATTAAGGCCTCCTTTTAATAGAGAACCGGAACAAAGCATTAGCACATGGTGAATACATGAACTCCTCAAACTATGGTCATCACTGGGAGTGGTCCCGATTATTGTCACTTCGGGGTTGCCGGATCATAACACATAGTAGGTGACTATAGACTTGCAAGATAGGATCAAGAACTCACATATATTCATGAAAACATAATAGGTTCAGATCTGAAATCATGGCACTCGGGCCCTAGTGACAAGCATTAAGCATAGCAAAGTCATAGCAACATCAATCTCAGAACATAGTGGATACTAGGGATCAAACCCTAACAAAACTAACTCGATTACATGATAAATCTCATCCAACCCATCACCGTGCAGCAAGCCTACGATGGAATTACTCACGCATGGCGGTGAGCATCATGAAATTGGTGATGGAGAATGGTTGATGATGACGACGGCGATGAATCCCCCTCTCCGGAGCCCTGAACGGACTCCAGATCACCCCTCCCGAGAGGTTTTAGGGCTTGGCGGCGGCTCCGTATTGTAAAACGCGATGATTTCTTCTCTCTGATTTTTTTCTCTCCGAAAGCAAATATATAGAGTTGGAGTTGGCGTCGGAGGGCATCTAGGGGGCCCACGAGGTAGGGGGCGCGCCCTAGGGGGGAGGCGCCCCCCACCCTCGTGAGAAGGGTGTGGGCCCCCTGGTCTTCATCTTTGGCGAGGATTTATTATTATTTTTTCTAAGATGTTCCATGGAGTTTCAGGTCATTCCGAGAATATTTGTTTTCTGCACATAAAACAACATCATGGCAATTCTGCTGAAAACAGCGTCAGTCCGGGTTAGTTCCATTCAAATCATACAAGTTAGAGTCCAAAACAAGGGCAAAAGTGTTTGGAAAAGTAGATACGACGGAGACATATCAATGACCGCCGTCGAGTGCCTACGCCCCCTCCGAGGGGCGAATCATATGTGCCCCGACATTATGATGATAGGCGCCCATATAGCGAAGAGCGAAGGAGGCCAGTCGACCCAAGAGAACCAGGGTTTGATGCAAGGTCAATTTTGGTGCAAGGTTTGGTAGACAGGAATCGAGTACATAGAGAAGGGCGAGACAGAGATCGCCCGACTAGAAGCAGAGTGCATGTTTCTGGTCCCGGGTGTTTTAGCAGAGCCATCAGGGCTGCAGAGATCCCTCCCAACTTCAGGTTGGCGACTGGGGTCAGTAAGTTCACTGGTGAGTCAAAGCCTGACACCTGGCTTGAGGACTACCGACTGGCTGTGCAGATCGATGGAGGAAACGATGAAGTTGCCATGAAGCACCTTCCCCTGATGCTTGAAGGGCTAGCTAGAGCTTGGTTGAATCAGTTGGCTCCGGGCAGTATATTCAGCTGGGAAGAGTTGGCCCGAGTGTTCATCAGAATGTTTGAGGGCATGTGCATACGGCCAACAGGATTGACAGAATTGCAACATTGCGTGCAAAAACCGAATGAAACTTTGAGGGATTACATCCAGAGGTGGACCACTTTACATCACACTGTGGAGAATGTGTCTCATCATCAAGCAGTTTGCGCCTTCAAGGAGGGTGTTCGATATCGGGAGCTCAACCTGAAATTCGATCGGACAGGAGACATGTCTCTGACCCGAATGATGGAGATAGCCACCCGGTAAGAGCAAACCAGTCGGCCAGAACACTGGAGGAGGTAATTCCAATCAGAAGCAAAAGCGCAAAGCAGAACCTGCAGGTTTGGAGAGGTTGCAGTCGCAACCCAAGGAAAACCTAAAGGGCCTTGGACCCCCAAGAAGGTGAAAGATTCAGTCGGGAACGACGTGTTGGATTTGCCATGTCACATTCACATCAAGAAGGATGAAGAGGGTAATCTTATCTATCCCAATCATACCACTCGACAGTGCCGAGTCCTTATACAGCAGTTCCGGGAAAAGCAACCCAGTGAGAAAGAGAAGGAATCTGATAAGGATGAGGACAAAGAGGAGGATGATGAAGGATTTCCCAATGTCAATTCCACTTTGGTGATTTTTGCTGACATCGAAAGCAAAAGTCAACTAAAAGTCATCAACATGGAAGTAAACATGGTTGCTCCGGCAACGACGATGTATCTGAAATGGTCAAAGACTCCTATCACATTCGACCAGTCAGACCACCCACCACCGCATGTTGCCACCCCTGGGAGGCAAGCGTTGGTGGTCCAACCGGTTGTTGGAGGCACCTGATTGACCAAGGTCTTGATGGATGGTGGCAGTGGATTGAACATTCTGTATGCTGAGACCCTCCGAGGGATGGGCATTCCGATGTCCAAACTTAGCGAGAGCAACATGTGGTTCCACGGAGTTATACCTGGAAAGAAAGCCGATTCACTCGGCCAGATCACTCTTGACGTGGTTTTCGGTGATTCAAAGAATTACCGTAAGGAAAAGTTGACATTTGAAGTCGTGGATTTTCACAGTGCCTATCATGCTATCCTGGGCAGAACTGCGTATGCTCGTTTCATGGCTCGACCATGTTATGTGTATCTCAAACTCAAAATGCCTGGCCCTGGGGGCGTGATTACAGTCACTGTTAATCGGCAGCGAGCAGAAGAGTGCTTCCAAAAGGGCTCAAAGATTGCCGATGAACAGATGACAGCAATAGAAATGGAAGAATATAAGAAGATGGTAGATCCAAGTGATTTGTTGAGAGCTAAGAAGCCTGCTTCAAAGTCTGCATTTAAGTCGTCTAGTGAAACAAAGTCAGTTCATATTCACCCGACTGATCCCAATGCTGCTCCGACTCATATATCAACAACACTCGACAGCAAATAGGAAGAAGCGCTCATCCAGTTCCTCTGTGAGAACTGGGACATCTTCGCATGGAAACCTTCTGACATGCCAGGTGTACCAGAGAACTGGCTGAGCACCATTTGTGAGTCGACCCAAAAGCAAGACCTGTCAAAGAGCACCTCCGACGGTCCGCCATGGAGAAAAGAAAGGCAATTGGCGAGGAAGTGGCTCGGCTTCTGGCAGCCGAGTTCATCCGAGAGATTTATCACTCCGAGTGGCTCGCCAATGTCGTCATGGTTCCCAAGCAAGATGATTCACTCCGTATGTGTATTGACCTCAAGCATATCAATCGGGCCTGCCCGAAAGATCACTTCCCTCTCCCCGCATCGATCAAATAGTCGACTCGATTGCAGGATGTGAGCGATTGTCCTTTCTGGACGCGTACTCCAGGTATCATCAGATCCGACTGTATGGACCCGATGAAATAAAAACAGATTTTATCACCCCATTCAGGTGCTTTTGCTATGTTACCATGCCCTTTGGTCTTAAGAATGCTGGCGCCATATTCATGCGCATGATACAGAAGTGCCTGCTCACTCAAATCTGTCGGAATGTGGAAGCGTACATGGATGACATCGTGGTTAAGTCGCGTAAAGGTTCCGACCTGCTGACTAACCTCGCTGAAACCTTTGCCAACCTGAGAAGATATGATATCAAGCTTAACCCGTCAAAGTGTACATTCAGAGTTCCAGGTGGAAATTTACTCGGTTTCCTTGTTTCCGAACATGGGATCGATGCTAACCCAGAGAAAGTTGGCGCAATACTCCGAATGAAAAGCCTTGTGCGCATACACGACGTTCAGAAGCTTACTGGTTGTTTGGCCACCTTGAGTTGATTCATCTCTCGTCTCGGTAAAAAGGCATTGCCTCTTTACCGATTGATGAAGAAATCGGACAAATTCGAGTGGACTCCTGAAGCTGACGCAGCGTTCACAGAGCTTAAAACCCTGCTTTCCACCCAGCCGGTGCTCGCTGCTCCAATCAGCAAAGAGCATTTACTGCTTTATATTGCAGCCACTGGACAAGTTGTCAGTACAGTTCTCACGGTCGAGCGGAAAGAAGAAGGTAAAGCCTATAAAGTTCAACGCCCAGTGTACTATATCTCTGAAGTCTTAACTCCGTCCAAGTAGAGATATCCGCATTATTAGAAGCTTGTTTATGGAATTTACTTGACTTCGAAGAAGGTTGCACAATATTTCTCATATCACTCTATCACAGTCGTCAGTAATGCTCCATTGTCAGAAATTTTGAACAACAGAGACGCAACTGGTCGAGTGGCAAAATGGGCGATTGAACTCCTTCCGTTAGATATCAAGTTTGAGGCAAAGAAAGCAATCAAGTCCCAAGCAATAGCAGATTTCCTCGTCGAGTGGATTGAACAGCAGCAACCGACTCAAGTCCACTCGAAACCCAGATTGATGCTAGACCTCAAACATGCGGCTGGCGCCTGGGTAGATGAGTTACCATCAGTACTGCGGGGTCTGAGAACAACGCCAAATCGGTAGACTGACCGGACTCCCTTCTTCCCGGTTTATGGAGCCGAGGCCGTGCTGCCAACTGATTTACTCTGTAATGCACCGCGAGTGGAGCTATTCTCAGAGGCAGAAGCAGAACAAGCCCATCAAGACGTTGTTGATCTTTTAGAAGAAGAGAGAGATGGCCCTGGTCAGGTCGACCATCTATCAGCAAGACCTTCGTCGATTCCATGCTTGGAATGTAAGAGGTCGAGCATTTTAGGAGGGAGACCTGGTTCTCCGAGTGGATCAGCAACGTCCACACAAGCTTGCTCCCGCCTGGGAGGGACCCTTCATCATCACCAAAGTGCTCCACAATGGTGCATATCACCTGTACGATGTGGAACACAAGAAAGACGAGCCACGCGCCTGGAATGCGGAGCTTCTCCGCCATTTTAACACTTAAGCATTCAGACTGTCGAGATGTAATAAGAAGTACCTTTCAGTTTGATTATCAAAGACATGGTTTTGCAGTCTCCTAAATGATTGTTATTACTTATGCATGTTTCCAAAATCCCCCAGTGGGTGGCTTAGCCGCGAATCTGATTCGCCTAAGTTTCAAAAAAAATCCCACCGAGTGAGGAGCAATCCTCTCACTCGGGGGCTTAGCTGCAGTCCCGTACTCGCCTAAGTTTAAAAAATCCTACCGACTGGAGAGCAACCCTCCCACTCGGGGGCTTAGTTGCAGTCCCGTACTCGCCTAAGTTTAAAAAAATCCTACCGAGTGAAGAGCAATCCTTCCACTCGGGGGCTTAGCTGCAGTCTCGTACTCGCCTAAGTTTAAAAATCCAACCGAGTGGAGAGCAATCCTTCCACTCGGGGGCTTAGTTGCAGTCTCGTACTCGCCTAAGTTAAAAAAACTATCGAGTGGAGAGCAATCCTTACACTCGGGGGCTTAGCTGCAGTCTCGTACTCGCCTAAGTTTAAAAACTCCTACCGAGTGGAGAGCAATCCTCCCACTCGGGGGCTTAGCTGCAGTCCAGTACTCGCCTAAGTTTAAAAAATCCTACCGAGTGGAGAGCAACCCTCCCACTCGGGGGCTTAGCTGTAGTCTCGCACTCGCCTAAGTTTAAAAAATACTACCAAGTGGAGAGCGACCCTCCCACTCAAGGGCTTAGCTGTAGTCCCGTACTCGCCTAAGTTTAAAAAATCCTACCAAGTGGAGAGCAATCCTCCCACTTGGGGGCTTAGCTGCAGTCCAGTACTCGCCTAAGTTTCAAAAATCCTACCGAGTGGAGAGCAATCCTCCCACTCGAGGGCTTAACTGTAGTCCAGTACTCGCCTAAGTTTCAAAAATCCTACCGAGTGGAGAGAAATCCTCCCACTCGGAGGCATAGCTGCAGTCCCGTACTCGCCTAAGTTTAAAACACGCTCAGAGCTACGGCGCAAATACAACGTCTGCTCCATCCTGATCCGCAAGGACGATGAGGTGCAGGTCGACTGCGACCTTATCCTCAGAGCTGCGGCACAAATACAACGTCCGCTCCATCTTGATCCACAAGGACGACGAGGTGCAGGTCATGGATAGCACCAGTTGCCCTTGTCCATGATTCACTCAACTGAGCTGCATCACAGAGTCAGTAACAATTCAGACTGAAAAAACAAGCTCCACTCAGGAGTCAAGAGATTCAAAAGCAACCAAGTTCAGATAAATCCTACGAAGTTCCACACCACAGATTAAAGTACTCGGGCATCAGGCCCGAAGGAGTTTAATGGTTACAGAATCACTCGGCATACCGAGGCAAATTTAATCGGATCATAAAAAGTTTGTTTACTCCGTAGGAGGGGGATTGACAGGCTCGATGAACTCATCCAGGTCGATTCCATCTGCAATTTGAGTAGCGGCAGCAATGAAGGTCTTCATGAAAGACTGGAAGTCGAGTCTCCTGGTGTTGGCAACCTTGATCGCTGCTAGCTTTTCCTCCTTGGCCTCCTTGCAATGGACTCAGACAAGCGACAAAGCTACGTCAGCACCACATCGAGTAGATGATTTCTTCCATTCTTGCACTCGACCAGGGATCTCATTGAGTCGAGTCATCAAAGACTCGAGGTCATTTTGGAGCGTCTCCTTTGGCCAAAGCGTCGTGTCGATCCACGACACCGCAACCTTCAGATGAGCGAGGTAGTCTGTGACGCTGGCAAGCTGGGATTCTAGTCGGAGCACGTTCATAGCAGCTTCATCATTGACAGGGGAATTGATGGGGTCCAAGCTCGTCTCGATCGCCCCGTTTCTTCCTCAAATTTTGACAGAATTCTGCAACCACAAAGAGCTAATGAGTCGACCGATTTATGGTGACTTGACCATAGCAAAACAGTCGGACAAGAAAAGATACCTTCAAGCATGAGGAATAACTTCTTGGCGAGTGCTCCTAGATAGGCCTCCAGGTCACTTCTCTTATGAGAAATGCCTTCAATCTTGTCGTTCAAAGCTACCTTGTCTTTCTTTAGACGGGTCACTTCTCGATTGGCCTCGGCAAGAGACGTCTTCAACTTGGCATTGTCTTCCTCGAGCGCCCCGACTGAAGCTAGCTTCTTATCGGCGAGTGTTGTTTTCTCCCGAGCCTCCTTCTGCCCTGCGGCAAGATCATGGTCCTTCTGTGCAAAAGCATGTCTCATTTTCTCTCTCTCTATATATATACATATATATATACAACAAACAAGCACTCGGTTCAGAGAGAAGAACGAGAAGGCGACTAGAGGAACAATCCAATTACACAGTCGTCAAGTTGTTACCTTCCATACCAGCTGCTTCGTCTTTGGCCTTCTGCAAGTTCTGCTTGGTCAGATCCATGTCATGGTTGAGCAGTCTCTGCTTCTCTTTGAATTCAGCAAACTTAGAGATGAGCTCACAAGATTTCTGAAGTTAGTAAAAGATGCATCAGCGGACATAATTGAAGAATATTCGCTTTCAAGTGGAAAGAACTCTAAGACTACTGCAGAATCAAACATTCAACAGTAGTCTCAGGGACTACACCCAATGGGTGCACTTAGCGTGCCCCTACTGGTCTAGGTTCCACTCGACATGGTCCGTCCAGACCGAGTGGAAAGAAAGGAAAAAAGAAAAATGGCAACAGTTATTCTCAGACCCCAACCGACAGCCCGCAGTCAACCGCGGTCTCGGGGACTACACCTAGTGGCCAGTGGGTGCACTCAGCATGCCCCCACTGGTTCAGGTTCCACTCGACATGCCCCCCCCAGACCGAGTGGAAGAACTGAACAACAAGATATTTTTCATCAAGTCCCCCGCCGAATCACACATTCAACGGCGGCCTCGGGGACTACACCCAGTGGGTGCACTCTGCATGCCCCCACTAGTCCAAAATTACAATGGACATAACCTAGTCGACTGAACTGGAAGAACTACTCAGCATAAATTGAAACACCCAGTGGGTGTACAGATGCGAAGAATAGACCAACAAATGGATGCACAATGAAAAGTTTTCGGGTAGCATATCCTAACAGAACAAGCGTCGCGATAGGAGTTAAGTCAAAAATCAACTTACCTGGACATTGGCTCGGAGGGCTGCACTGGCATCATAGGCAGCTTGGATGTTCTCATGCACTGTCTTCACCCGCTCCATCATCAGGTCTGCTTGGCGTATGGCTTCTGCAGCAGCGCTTGCCTGGTCCTCCGGAACATGATGGGCGGTGAAGAACGGAGACTGTGGTTCAGTCGCGACAGCCTGAGAATCCGAGGCATGATGTTGCATAGATGAAGCAGGGGCTGGCACAGCAAAGATGATGAAGGGCGTTCACTCGACACTGAACAACAAAGGTAACAGAAGCCCGGTTCATGTCTCCAGGCTGTTGAGTCTCCGGCTCCGTCACCGCCACCGATTGGGACGTCTGGCTAGCGGACGCCTTCTTGCTCGAAGCCTTGCCCCTCCTTCCCATGGCCCTCTGTGGCACATCTTCGCCATCATCTGGAAGTTCAATGACATTGGGTGTGATACGTCTCCAACGTATCTATAATTTATGAAGTATTCATGCTATTATATTATCTGTTTTGGATGTTTGTGGGCTTTATTATGCACTTTTATATTATTTTTGGGACTAACCTATTAACCTAGAGCCCAGTGCCAGTTTCTGTTTTTTCCTTGTTTTGAAGTATTGCAGAAAAGGAAAATCAAACGGAGTCCAATTGACCTGAAACTTCACGGAACTTATTTTTCGACCAGAAGAAGCCTGCAGAGTATCGGAGATGGACCAGAAGAGTCCCGGGTTGCCCATGAGGGTGGGAGGCGCACCCACCACCTGGGCGTGCCCCCTGCCTCGTGGAAAGCCCGGAGATCCACCGACGTACTTCTTCCTCCTATATATACCCATATACCCTAAAAACTTCGAGGAACAGAATAGATCGGGAATTCCGCCGCTGCAAGCCTCTATAGCCACCAAAAAACAATCGGGACCCTGTTCCGGCACCCTGCCAGAGGGGGGAACCCTCACCGGTGGCCATCTTCATCATCCCGGCGCTCTCCATGAAGAGGAGGGAGTAGTTCTCCCTCCGGGCTGAGGGTATGTACCAGTAGCTATTTGTTTGATCTCTCTCTCTCGTGTTCTTGAGGTGATACGATCTTGATATATCGCGAGCTTTGCTATTATAGTTGGATCTTATGATGTTTCTCCCCCTCTACTCTCTTGTAATGGATTGAGTTTTCCCTTTGAAGTTATCTTAACAGATTGAGTCTTTAAGGATTTGAGAACACTTGATGTATGTCTTGCGTGGGATACCCGTGGTGACAATGGGGTATTCTATTGACCCACTTGATGTATGTTTTGGTGATCAACTTGCGGGTTCTGCCCATGAACCTATGCATAGGGGTTGGCACACGTTTTCGTCTTGACTCTCCGGTAGAAACTTTGGGGCACTCTTTGAAGTACTTTGTGTTGGTTTGAATAGATGAATCCGAGATTGTGTTATGCATATCGTATAATCATACCCATGGATACTTGAGGTGACATTGGAGTATCTAGGTGACATTAGGGTTTTGGTTGATTTGTGTCTTAAGGTGTTATTCTAGTACGAACTCTATGATAGAGAAATAATAGCTTCATGTTATTTTACTACGGACTCATGAATAGATCGATCAAAAAGGATAACTTTGAGGTGGTTTCGTACCCTACCATAATCTCTTCGTTTGTTCTCCGCTATTAGTGACTTTGGAGTGGCTCTTTGTTGCATGTTGAGGGATAGTTATGTGATCCAATTATGTTATTATTGTTGAGAGAACTTGCACTAGTGAAAGTATGAACCCTAGGCCTTGTTTCAACGCATTGCAATACCGTTTGTGCTCACTTTTATCATTAGTTACCTTGCTGTTTTTATATTTTCAGATTACAAAAACCATTATCTACTATCCATATTGCACTTGTATCACCATCTCTTTGCCGAACTAGTGCACCTATACAATTTACCATTGTATTGGGTGTGTTGGGGACACAAGAGACTCTTTGTTATTTGGTTGCAGGGTTGCTTGAGAGAGACCATCTTCATCCTACGCCTCCCACGGATTGATAAACCTTAGGTCATCCACTTGAGGGAAATTTGCTACTGTCCTACAAACCTCTGCACTTGGAGGCCCAACAACGTCTACAAGAAGAAGGTTGTGTAGTAGACATCAAGCTCTTTTCTGGCGCCGCCGCCGGGGAGGTTAGCGCTTGAAGGTATATCTTTAGATCTTGCAATCGAATCTATTAGTTTCTTGTTTTATCACTAGTTTAGTTTATAAAAAGAAAACTACAAAAAAATGGAATTGAGTTTGCCTCATACGCTTCATCTTTTTCATATCTTTCGTGAGAATGATGGAAAGGAAAATTGTGCTCAAGTGCTAGAAGAAGAAGTCTATAAAATGTTTGGCACTAAATCTTTGAATGATGAGCATGATTGCAATGTTGTTAGTATGAATTCCTTGAATATCTATGATGCTAATGATATGCAAAGCCACAAGCTTGGGGAAGCTATGTTTGATGAAGATGATATTTTTTGTCCGCCAAGTTTTGATGAGCAAATTTATTATGATGATAGCATGCCTCCTATTTATGATGATTATATTGATGAAAGTGGGTTTGGAAGAGTGCCAACTTTAGGAAGTGATGATCCCACTATTTCGGAGGATGTTGAATCTTATTGTGATAATTATAAAAGTGGATTTGGAGAGGTCATGACTTTATTTAGTAATGATTCCACTATTTCGGAAGAGGTTCCAAATGATTATGAGAACAAAGTTGCTATCTATGATGATTATTGTGATGACTTTTATGCTATTAAAAATAATGATAACCATGAAGCTTGTCATCATGATTTTAGTTTTCAATTGGATTATGCCTCACATGATAGTTATTTTGTTGAGTTTGCTCCCACTACTATTCCGAATGAGAAGAATTTTGCTTATGTGGAGAGTAGTAATTTCTATGCTTTTAGATCATGAAAGCAATGCTTTATGTGCTAGATATATTTTTGAATTCATTCATGATTCTACTAAAAATTATTATGAGGGAGGAATATATGCTTGTAGGAATTGCAATAATATCAAGTTTCCTCTCTATGTGCTTAAAGTTTTGAAGTTATGCTTGTTTTGCCTTCCTATGCTAGTTGATTATTGTTCCCATAAGTTGTTTGCTCACAAAATCCCTATGCATAGGAAGTGGGTTAGACTTAAATGTGCTAGTCATATTCTTCATGATGCTCTCTTTATGTTTCAATTCTTATCTTTTATGTGAGCATCATCGAAATCATCATGCCTAGCTAGGGGCGTTAAACGATAGCGCTTGTTGGGAGGCAACCCAACTTTATTTTTGTTCCTTACTTTTTTCCTGTTTAGTAATAAATAATTCATCTAACCTCTGTTTATATGTAGTTTTATGTCTTAATTAGTGTTTGTGCCAAGTAGAACCTTTGGGAAGACTTGGGGAAAGTCTTTGTCATCATACTGTAAAAAACAGAAACTTTAGCGCTCACGAGAATTGCTGCCATTTTTATTTGGCAAGTGCTATTTAGTTAATTATTTTTGTATATGATTAATAGATAAATTCGTCACGTCCAGAAATTTATTTTAGAATTTTTGGGGTTTCAGAAGTTTGCGTTAGGTACAGATTACTACAGACTGTTCTGTTTTTGACAGATTCTGTTTTTCATGTGTTGTTTGCTTATTTGATGAATCTATGGCTAGTAAAAGAGTTTATAAACCATATAGAAGTTGGAATACAGTAGGTTTAACACCAATATAAATAAATAATGAGTTCATTACAGTACCTTGAAGTGGTGTTTTGTTTTCTTTCGCTAACGGAGCTTACGAGTTTTCTGTTAAGTTTGTGTTGTGAAGTTTTCAAGTTTTGGATAAAGATTCGATGGACTATGGAATAAGGAGTGGCAAGAGCCTAAGATTAGGGATGACCAAGGCAACCCAAGGTCATATTCAAGGACAACCAAAAGCCTAAGCTTGGGGATGCCCCGGAAGGCATCCCCTCTTTCGTCTTCGTTCATCGGTAACTTTACTTGGAGCTATATTTTTATTCACCACATGATATGTGTTTTGCTTGGAGCGTCAATTTATTTTGTTAGGATTTTCTTGCTGTCATTTAGAACAATGTTTTGCATCTTTTATTTCAATAAAAGTGGCATTGATAGCCTTTACTATGCCTATTTTACTAGTCCACATGTTGCTGTTTGAAAACAGAAAGTTTACCACTGTTGCAAAAATTCCGTAGAAAAGTTAGAATGTGATAAAAGGTTGAAACCTTTTGCATAATAAGCTCTGATAAATTTACTACAGTGGGAATTTTCTTTCATAATTTTTGGAGGTAGGGAAGTATGGATCTTGCTGCACTCTTTACAGACTGTCCTGTTTAGGCAGATTGCTATTATGTTTGCATTGTTTGCATATGTTTGCTTCTTTAATGATTCTATTTGAGGATAGGACTATTAAATATGCAGAGGAATTTAGTATGCAATGTTGATTAATAATTTTAGTGATTTGCTACAGAATAGTATGATAAGGTTTTTGCATTGGTTTATACTAACTTATCTCACGAGTCCTTGTTGAGTTTTGTGTGGATGAAGCTTTTGAGATTTAGGGAGACCGTGGTATGAGAGGAATTAAGGAGACACAAAATATCAAGCTTGGGGATTCCCAAGGCATCCCAAGATAATATTTCAAGAAGTCTCAAACGTCTAAGCTTGGGGATGCCCCGGTTGGCATCCCACCTTTCTTCTTCAACAACAATCGGGTAGTTTCGGTTGATCCTAAGTTTTTGCTTCTTCACATGATGTTTGCCATTCTTAGAATGTCATTTTATTTTGTTTTGCTTGATGTTTGAATAAAATATCAAGATCTAAAATTATTAAATGAGAGAGAGAGAGAGTCTTCACATAGTTACATAATTATTTAACTACTCATCGATCTTCACTTTTATCTTTTTGGAGTAGTTTGTCATTTACTCGTGTGTTTCACCTATATTCTATGAGTAAATGGTTGAATGAATTGAATATCATAAATCTGAAATTATATATGTTTCATATGCTTATCCCATGGGGAGTAATGGCATTACACATAAGAAGTGGAGGTGGTAAATTTATTGAAGGTTAGCAAACATTGTATTGGTCACTTGAACAATTCATGAAAGAATATTGAAGGAAGAGAGATTTAACATGTAAATATACTATCTTGGACATCTTTTATAATTGTAAGCACTATTTAAAATATGACATGCTAAAAGGTTGGTGTTGGACAAGGAAGACAACATAATGGTTATGTTTTCTTATATCCAAAACAAAGTATATTGTCATGGATCGCCCAACACGTTGAGCTTGCCTTTCCCCCTCATGCTAGACAAATTCTTTGCACCAAGTAGAGATACTACTTGTGCTTCCAAACATCCCTTAAACTAGTATTGCCATGAGATTCCACCATACCTACCTATGGATTGAGTAAGATCCTTCAAGTAAGTTGTCATCGGTGCATGCAATAAAAATTGCTCTCTAAATATGTATGATCTTTTAGTGTGGAGAAAATAAGCTTTATACGATCTTGTGATATGGAAGCAAATAAAAGCAACGGACTGCATAATAAAGGTCCCTATCACAAGTGGCAATATAAAGTGACGTTCCCTCGCATTAAGATTTTGTGTGTCCAACTATAAAAGTGCATGGCAACCTCTGCTTCCCTCTGCGAAGGGCCTATCTTTTCTTTTACCTTATGCATGAGTCATGGTGATCTTCACCTTTCCTTTTTTACATTTTATCCTTTGGAAAGCACATTGTGTTGGAAAGATTCTGATATATAAATATATATCCAATTGGATGTAAGGCATCATGAGCTATTATTTTTGACATTACCCTTGAGGTAAAAGGTTGGGAGGCGAATCTATAAGCCCCTATCTTTCTCTGTGTCTAATTAAAACTTTGAACCCATAAATATCGCGTGAGTGTTAGCAATTGTGAAAGACTAAATGATAGTTGAGTATGTGGAGTTTGCTAAATCAAAGCTCTGACATAGGCTCTTCCTGAAAATAAGATGAATTGTAATTGTTTGATGACTGATAACATGGTTTGTTAGTTTTCAAGAAAATTTATGATCTATACTTTAACATGTGAATAGCTTGTTACTTGATCATGAGAAGCTTTATGGGATGAGCTACTGTTATGATATATAATGATGCTAGAAAAGGTGATTCAAATTATCATTGATCAAACTTGTGCACCTGCTAGCATTCACACTTCATAAATTATTTCTTTTATCATTTACCTACTCGAGGACGAGCAAGAATTAAACTTGGGGATGCTGATACGTCTCCAATGTATCTATAATTTATGAAGTATTCATGCTATTATATTATATGTTTTGGATGTTTGTGGGCTTTATTATGCACTTCTATATTATTTTTGGGACTAACCTATTAACCTAGAGCCCAATGCCAGTTTCTGTTTTTTTCCTTGTTTTGAAGTATTGCAGAAAAGGAAAATCAAACGGAGTCCAATTGACCTGAAACTTCACGAAACTTATTTTTGGACCAGAAGAAGCCCACGGAGTATCGGAGATGGACTAGAAGAGTCCCGGGCTGCCCACGAGGGTTGGGGGCGTGCCCCCCTGCCTCGTGGAAAGCCCGGAGATCCACCGACGTACTTCTTCCTCCTATATATACCCATATACCCTAAAAACTTCGAGGAACAGAATAGATCGGGAGTTCCGCCGCCGCAAGCCTCTGTAGCCACCAAAAACCAATCGGGACCCTGTTCCGGCAGCCTGCCGGAGAGGGGAACCCTCACCGGTGGCCATCTTCATCATCCCGGCACTCTCCATGACGAGGAGGGAGTAGTTCTCCCTCAGGGCTGAGGGTATGTACCAGTAGCTATGTGTTTGATCTCTCTCTCTCTCTCTCTCTCTCGTGTTCTAGAGGTGATACGATCTTGATGTATCGTGAGCTTTGCTATTATAGTTGGATCTTATAATGTTTCTCCCTCTCTACTCTCTTGTAATGGATTGAGTTTTCCCTTTGAAGTTATCTTATCGGATTGAGTCTTTAAGGATTTGAGAACACTTGATGTATGTCTTGCGTGGGATACCCGTGGTGACAATGGGGTATTCTATTGATCCACTTGATGTATGTTTTGGTGATCAACTTGCGGGTTCTGCCCATGAACCTACGCATAGGGGTTGGCACACGTTTTCATCTTGACTCTCCGGTAGAAACTTTGGGGCACTCTTTGAAGTACTTTGTGTTGGTTTGAATAGATGAATATGAGATTGTGTGATGCATATCGCATAATCATACCCATGGATACTTGAGGTGACATTGGAGTATCTAGGTGACATTAGGGTTTGGTTGATTTGTGTCTTAAGGTGTTATTCTAGTACGAACTCTATGATAGATTGAACGGAAAGAATAGCTTCATGTTAATTTACTACAGACTCTTGAATAGATCGATCAGAAAGGATAACTTTGAGGTGGTTTCGTACCCTACCATAATCTCTTCGTTTGTTCTCCGCTATTAGTGACTTTGGAGTGACTCATTGTTGCATGTTGAGGGATAGTTATGTGATCCAGTTATGTTATTGTTGTTGAGAGAACTTGCACTAGTGAAAGTATGAACCCTAGGCCTTGTTTCAACACATTGCAATACTGTTTGTGCTCACTTTTATCATTAGTTACCTTGCTGTTTTTATATTTTCAGATTACAAAAACCATTATCTACTATCCATATTGCACTTGTATCACCATATCTTCACCGAACTAGTGCACCTATACAATTTACCATTGTATTGGGTGTGTTGGGGACACAAGAGACTCTTTGTTATTTGGTTGCAGGGTTGTTTGAGAGAGACCATCTTCATCCTACGCCTCCCACAGATTGATAAACCTTAGGTCATCCACTTGAGGGAAATTTGCTACTGTCCTACAAACCTCTGCACTTGGAGGCCCAACAACGTCTACAAGAAGAAGGTTGTGTAGTAGACATCAGGGTGGAGCTGCAAAGCAATTGATTACAAGAAGTTCAGTCGACCATCAAAACGGCTGATAAAGTAAAGGCAAAATGACAAAATTTATACCCGCGTGGGGGGTGACTACGTCTTCCATCTCCTCGTCAGCATCATCTTGGTATATAGAAGTTCCGGAAGCGGCACTGCAAATTTCAGAATTCACTCGGTTAAAGCAGGAAAATGAATCGACCAAAGTTCAGGTCATGTTAAAACAAAGAGTTTTAGCTCAGTGATTACCCAGAAGCGATAGGGATGTCCACTTTGATCTTGGGCAAGGCCTTCCGGGGTTTTGACGGCATGACTTTGAGTTGCTTCAGGGCTATCTCAGTCGGTGCAGGAGAAGATGTCCTTGTGTGCTTGGAAGTCTGTTCAGTCGGCGGAGTCGCTTTGCCACGGACACTAGCCGGGTCATGCCTCTGTTTGGAGCGTCTTTCCGTGCGAGGAGGGGAGTCAACCTCCTCACCACTGCTCAAGTCCTCGCTCTCCTCGTCTCCCCTTCCGTCAGAATGCCACTCGCCATTGTTGCCTCCACTCGCCTCTCCCTCATCCTCCTGCTCTCTGTTGGGCATCGAGTACATCTCAATGTAGATCTGCTAGACACGGGGTCGAGTGGATATCAATCAGTTTCAAGAGCAAACACATAATAGAGCAAGATACACTCGGAAGGAAAGAATAAGACCTTGTCAGGTTCGGTGGTGTTGTCGAGTGGAGGAACCCTCCTAGACCCCCTGGGGTTGTCTTTGTTGCCAGTGATACCTTGCAGCCACTATGCCACCGTCCCCTCATCGACATCCTCCGGGTGGATCCGAGTGTTGTCTTCAACACCGGAGTACATCCACATTGGATGGTCACAGGCTTGGAGTGGCTGAATGCGTCGACTGAGAAATATTTCTAACAGGTCCATGCTAGTCACACCGTCACGGACAAGCTGAACTATTTGCTCAACCAACATATTCACCATCGCTTTCTCAGCTGGAGTTACTCTCAAGGGAGAAGGCTTCTCGACTCGTTCTATGGAAAATGGGGGAATGCCAGTCGACTGACCCAGGGTCGGTTGGTCCTTACATAGAATCAGGTCGACTGCCACCCCCTGAGTGACTCGGGAAGGATCATAATAGGGAAAGTGCTCTTATTTCTCATCTGGATCCCCAGACCACCTCACATCTGGATCACATGTGTCCTCTCGTCACTCGGATTGGCCTTTTTAACCGACTGAGAACGATAGGTGAAAATGTGTTTGAAAAGGCCCCGGTGCGGTCGACAGCCCAAAAAGTTTTCGCACATGGACACATATGCGGCAAGGTATGTGATGGTGTTGGGAGAAAAGTGATGGAGTTGGGCTCCAAAGAAGTTCAGAAAACCCTGAAAGAAAGGATGGGGAGGCAAAGAGAAACCGCGGTCAACATGGGTCGCAAGAAGGACGCACTCACCCTCTTGAGGTCGCGGCTCAGTCTCGTCCTCCGGAAGCCGCCAAGATTTGTGGGGAATCAATCCCCTGTCCACCAGATCCTCCATATCCTCTTTCTGGATCGTCGACCAGATTCAGTCGCCCTGAATCCAGCCGGGCGACAGGCCGGTCCTCGACGACAAGCCTACCTGGCTCGTCTTCTTCCCCTTTGACTTCGTCGTCGCCTTCTTCGCGCGCTCTAGGGCCGCCGTCTTGTCCTTCCCCATTGCGGCGGGTCGAGCTCAGACTGGGCGGTTGCACCAAAGGCAAAGGCAGATGCGGTGGAGAAGTGGAGGAAGAAGGGGGAAATGAGGCGCACAATGCAAAGGCCGTGGCCCGAACGCCTTATATGAGTTGGCTCTCCGAGTGACTGACTTGTGGACCCAGGTGATCCCATCAAATCTCGCAACAGGCGTGCGCGTGGTACGTGGTGAAAAAGGTGGCGCGGGGATCGAGGCGCCCCTACCTAATCTACTCCGATTACCACGGTCCTCTCCGCCCCGCGCGCTTCCCCAAATTTCGAATCCCGCAAGATCCAGAAATGGCAGAGCAGTCAATCATACCGGAGATTTTATGCAACATCAGCAGTCAAAGATTGTCAGCAAAGTTCACTCGACAACCTCTAAATGGTTCAAGGCAACTGAAAATGAAATCAAAGTTGTTGCATGGTTCTCCAATCCAAGTAAAATGCTTTCGCAGCACAAAATTGGTTTGGAGCCATCTTCAGCTTCATTTCCACTCGGACCCAGAACCATTCGGGGGCTAATGACGATGATATGTACCTAGGGTAGGGCAATAGACCTGATATGAACACCCCTCCCAAGGACACTGCCCTACAGTCAAAGACAATCAAAGGGCAGCAAGTTCTACCGACTGAGATAACCTGAGTGTATGCCCACTCGACCAACAACTCCACTCGGATATCCCAATTCCATTCGACAATACGTCATCAATCGACCATACAAGAAACCACTTGGAGTATACAAGATCTAACATCACTCGGGATGGTGATACGTCCATTTTGCATCATGCTTTTATATCAATATTTATTGCATTATGGGTTGTTATTACACATTATGTCACAATACTTATGCCTATTCTCTCTTATTTTACAAGGTTTACATAAAGAGGGAGAATGCCGGCAGCTGGGATTCTGGCTGGAAAAGGAGCAAATATTAGAGACCTATTCTGCATAGCTCCAAAAGTCCTGAAACTTCACGGATGATGTTTTCCAAATATATAAAAAACATTGAGCGCAAGAACTTCACCAGGGGGGGCACACCCTACCCACGAGGGTGGGGGGCGCGCCCTACCCCCCTGGGCGCTCCCCCTACCTCGTGGCCCCCCTGGTGGCCCTCCGGTGACCATCTTCTGCTATATGGACTCTTTCGGTGGGAAAAAATCATAAGCCATCTTCTCGGATAAAACTCCGCCGCCACGAGGCGGAACCTTGGCGGAACCAATCTAGGGTTCTGGCGGGGCTGTTCTGCCAGGGAAACTTCCCTCCCAGAGGGGGAAATCATCGCCATCGTCATCACCAACGCTCCTCTCATCAGGAGAGGGCAATCTCCATCAACATCTTCATCAGCACCATCTCATCTCAAAACCCTAGTTCATCTCTTGTATCCAATTCTTGTCTGCAAGTCCGGGATTGGTGCTAGTAGGTTGCTAGTAGTGTTAATTACTCCTTGTAGTTGATGCTAGTTGGTTTAATTGGTGGAAGATCATATGTTCAGATCCTATATGCACATTAATATCCCTCTGATTATGAACATGTTTATGCTTTGTGAGTAGTTACTTTTGTTCCTGAGGACATGGGAGAAGTCTTGCTATCAGTAGTCATGTGAATTTGGTATTCGTTCGATATTTTGATGAGATGTATGTTGTCTCTCCTCTAGTGGTGTTATGTGAACGTCGACTACATGACACTTCACCATTATTTGGGCCTAGAGGAAGGCATTGGGAAGTAATAAGTAGACGATGGGTTGCTAGAGTGACAGAAGCTTAAACCCTAGTTTATGCGTTGCTTCGTAAGGGGCTGATTTGGATCCATATGTTTCATGCTATGGTTAGGTTTACCTTAATACTTTTGTTGTATTTGCGGATTCTTGCAATAGAGGTTAATAATAAGTGGGATGCTTGTCCAAGTAAGGGAATCACCCAAGCACCGGTCCACCCACATACCAAATTATCAAAGTACCGAACGCGAATCATATGAGCGTGATCAAAACTAGCTTGACGATATTCCCATGTGTCCTCGGGAGCGCTTTACATCATATAAGAGTTTGTCCAGGCTTGTCCTTTGCTACAAAAAGGATTGGGCCACCTTGTTGCACCTTATTTACTTTTGTTACTTGTTGCTCGTTACAAATTATCCTATCAGAAAACTATTTGTTACCACTTATTTCAGTACTTGCAGAGAATACCTTGCTGGAAACCGCTTATCATTTCCTTCTGCTCCTCGTTGGGTTCGACACTCTTACTTATCGAAAGGACTACGATAGATCCCCTATACTTGTGGGTCATCAAGACTCTTTTCTGGCGCCGTTGCCGGGGAGTGAAGCGCCTTTGGTAGGTGGAATTTGGTAAGGAAAATTTTATATAGTGTGCTGAAATTTACTGTCACTTGTTATTATGGAAAGTAATCCTTTGAGGGGCTTGTTCGGGTATCTTCACCCCGACCAGAGTTGCTCCTCAACCCACTGAACCTACTGAAAATGAAAATGCTTGCTTCGAAATTCCTTTGGGTATGGTAGAAAAACTGCTAGCTAATCCTTTTTTGGGAGATGGAACAAAACATCCTGATGAGCATCTAATATATGTGGATGAAGTTTGTGGATTATTTAAGCTTGCAGGTGTACCCGGAGATGTTGTTAAGAAGAAGGTATTTCCCTTATCTTTGAGGGGAGATGCATCGACATGGTATAGGCTATGTGATGATATGGAGTCTTGGAATTACAAACGATTGAAATTGGAATTTCATCAAAAGTTTTATCCTGTGCATCTTGTTCATCGTGATCGCAATTATATATATAATTTTTGGCCTCGCGAAGGAGAAAGCATCGCTCAAGCTTGGGGGAGGCTTAAATCAATGTTATATTCATGCCCCAATCATGATCTCTCAAGATAAATGATTATTCAAAAATTTTATGCTCGGCTTTCTGATAAGAATCGCACCATGCTTGATACTTCTTGTGCTGGCTCTTTTATGATGAAGACTATTGAATTCAAATGGGATTTATTGGAAATAATTGAACACAACTCCGAAGATTGGGACCTCGATAATGGTAAGGAGTCAGGTATGACACCTAGTTTTGATTGTGTTAAATCTTTTATGGATACCGATATTTTCCGTAAATTTAGCACTAAATATGGACTTGACTCTGAGATAGTAGCTTGTTTCTGTGAATCTTTTGCTGCTTATGTTGATCTCCCCAAGGAGAAGTGGTGTAAATATCATCCTCCCATAGAAGTAAAAGTAGATGCACCTATTAAAGTTGAAGAAAAGACTATTACTTATAATGATCCATTGTTCCTACTTCTTATGTTGAGAAACCACCTTTCCCTGTTAGGATAAAGGATCATGCTAAAGCTTCAACTGTGGTTCGTAAAAGCAATATTAAAACATATACACCTCCTGAGCAAGTTAAAGTTGAACCTAATATTGCTATTGTTAAAGATCTCTTGTCTGATAATATAGATGAGCATGTTATTTATTTCTGTGATGAAACTGCTAGAATTGCTAAACCTCGTGATGCAGATAAACCTAGACCTGTGATAGGCATGCCTGTTATTTCTGTTAAAATAGGAGATCATTGTTATCATGGCTTATGTGATATGGGTGCTAGTGTTAGTGCAATACCTATTGACTTATACAATGAAATTATGCATGACATTGCACCTATTGAGTTAGAAGATATTGATGTCACAATTAAACTTGCTAATAGAGATACTATTTCACCAATGGGAATTGTTAGAGATGTTGAAGTCTTGTGTGGGAAAACTAAATATCCTGCTGATTTTCTTGTTCTTGGTTCCCCACAAGATAGTTTTTGTCCCATTATATTTGGTAGACCCTTCTTAAATACTGTTAATGCTACCATAGATTGCAAAAGAGATGTTGTTACTGTCGGTTTAGATGATATGACTCATGAATTTAATTTTTCTAAATTTAGTAGACAACATCGTGAAGAAGAATTACCTAGTAAAGATGAAATTATTGGTCTTGCCTCTATTGCCGTACCTCCTAGTGATCCTTTAGAACAATATTTACTAGACCATGAAAATGATATGTTTATGAATGAAAGAAGGGAATTAGATGAAGTATTCTTTAAACAGGAACCTATTCTAAAACATAATTTACCTGTTGAAATCCTAGGAGATCCTCCTCCACCCAAGGGTGATCCCGTGTTTGAGCTTAAACCGTTACCGGATACTCTTAAATATGCTTATCTTGATGAGAAAAAGATATATCCTATTATTATTAGTGCTAACCTTTCAAAACATGAAGAAGAGAGAATATTGAAAATTCTGAAGAAGCACCGTGCTGCTATTGGGTATACTCTCGATGATCTTAAGGGCATTAGTCCCACTCTATGCCAACATAAAATTAATTTGGAAGAAGATGCTAAACCAGTTCGTGATCATCAACGCCGTCTGAATCCTAAAATGAAAGAAGTGGTAAGAAAGGAGATACTAAAGCTCCTTGAGGCAGGTATAATTTACCCCGTTGCTGATAGTCAGTGGGTAAGTCCTGTCCATTGTGTCCCTAAGAAGGGAGGTATTACTGTTGTTCCTAATGATAAAGATGAATTGATTCCTCAAAGAATTATTACTGGTTATAGGATGGTAATTGATTTCCGCAAATTAAATAAGGCTACTAAAAAAGATCATTACCCTTTACCTTTTATCGATCAAATCCTAGAAAGATTATCCAAACATACACATTTTTGCTTTCTAGATGGTTATTCTGGTTTCTCTCAAATACATGTGTCAGCCAAAGATCAATCAAAGACTACTTTTACATGCCCTTTTGGTACTTTTGCTTATAGACGTATGCCTTTTGGTTTATGTAATGCACCTCCTACCTTTCAAAGATGCATGATGGCTATATTCTCTGACTTTTGTGAAAAGATTTGTGAGGTTTTCATGGATGACTTTTCCGTCTATGGATCTTCTTTTGATGATTGCTTGAGCAACCTTGATCAAGTTTTGCAGAGATGTGAAGAAACAAATCTTGTCTTGAATTGGGAAAAGTGCCACTTTATGGTTAATGAAGGTATTGTCTTGGGGCATAAAGTTTCTGAAAGAGGTATTGAAGTTGATAAAGCCAAGGTTGATGCTATTGAAAAGATGCCATGTCCCAAGGACATCAAAGGTATAAGAAGTTTCCTTGGTCATGCCGGTTTTTATAGGAAGTTCATTAAGGACTTCTCAAAAATCTCTCGGCCTCTGACTAATTTATTACAAAAAGATATACCATTTGTCTTTGATGATGATTGTGTAGAAGCATTTGAAATACTTAAGAAAGCATTGATCTCTGCACCTATTGTTCAGCCACCTGATTGGAATTTACCCTTTGAAATTATGTGCGATGCAAGTGATTATGCTCTAGGTGATGTTCTAGGACAAAGAGTTGATAAGAAACTAAATGTTATTCAATATTCTAGTAAAAATCTAGACAATGCTCAAACAAATTATGCTACTACTGAAAAAGAATTCTTAGCAGTTGTATTTGTGTGTGATAAGTTCAGACCTTATATTGTTGATTCTAAAGTAACTATTCACACTGATCATGCTGCTATTAAATATCTTATGGAAAAGAAAGATGCTAGACCTAGACTTATTAGATGGGTTCTCTTGCTACAAGAATTTGATTTACATATTGTTGATAGAAAAGGAGCTGAGAACCCCATTGCAGACAACTTGTCTAGGTTAGAAAATGTGCTTGATGACCCACTACCTATTGTTGATAGCTTTCCTGATGAGCAATTAAATGTCATAAATGCTTCTCATACTGCTCCATGGTATGCTGATTATGCTAATTACATTGTTTCTAAGTTTATACCACCTTGTTTCACATACCAGCAAAAGAAAAAGTTCTTCTATGATTTAAGGCATTACTTTTGGGATGACCCACATCTTTATAAAGAAGGAGTAGATGGTGTTATTAGACGTTGTGTACCTGAGCATGAACAGGAACAGATCCTACGCAAGTGTCACTCCGAAGCTTATGGAGGGCACCATGCTGGAGATAGAACTGCACATAAGGTACTACAATCTGGTTTTTATTGGCCTACTCTCTTCAAGGATGCCCGTAAGTTTGTCTTATCTTGTGATGAATGTCAAAGAATTGGTAATATTAGTAGACGTCAAGAAATGCCTATGAATTATTCACTTGTTATTGAACCATTTGATGTTTGGGGCTTTGACTATATGGGATCTTTTCCTTCCTCTAATGGTTATACACATATTTTAGTTGTTGTTGATTACATTACTAAGTGGGTAGAAGCTATTCCAACTAGTAGTGCTGATCATAACACTTCTATTAAAATGCTTAAAGAAGTTATCTTTCCAAGGTTTGGAGTCCCTAGATATTTAATGACTGATGGTGGTTCACATTTTATTCATGGTGCTTTCCGTAAAATGCTTGCTAAATATGATGTTAATCATAGAATTGCATCCCCTTATCACCCTCAGTCTAGTGGTCAAGTAGAATTGAGTAATAGAGAACTCAAATTAATTTTGCAAAAGACTGTCAATAGGTCTAGAAAGAATTGGTCCAAGAAACTTGATGATGCATTATGGGCCTATAGAACTGCATATAAAAACACTATGGGTATGTCTCCGTATAAAATGGCCTATGGAAAAGCATGTCACTTACCTCTCGAACTAGAACACAAGGCTTATTGGGCTATTAAAGAACTAAATTATGATTTTAAACTTGTTGGTGAGAAGAGGTTATTTGATATTAACTCACTTGATGAATGGAGAACCCAAGCCTACGAAAATGCCAAGTTGTTTAAAGAAAAAGTTAAAAGGTGGCATGATAAAAGAATACAAAAGCGTGAGTTTAATGTAGGTGATTATGTATTGCTATACAACTCTCGTTTAAGATTTTTTGCAGGAAAACTTCTCTCTAAATGGGAAGGTCCTTACGTTATCGAAGAGGTCTACCATTCCGGTGCCATAAAAATCAACAACTTTGAAGGCACAAATCCGAAGGTGGTAAATGGTCAAAGAATCAAACATTATATCTCAGGTAATCCCATAAATGTTGAAACCAATGTTATTGAAACCATAACCCCTGAGGAGTACATAAGGGACACTTTCCGGAACGTTTCAGACTCCGAAAAGGAATAGGTATGTGGTACGGTAAGTAAACCGACTCCAAAACAGTTTTTAAGGCAATATTTCTCCATTTTGGAATATTTAAAAAAATAGAAAAATAAGCAACAGTCCAGAAAGGACACGAGGGTGGAGGGCGCGCCCCCCTACCTCGTGGGCACCTCGTGTTCTCTCCGGACTCCGTTTTCTTACAAGAAACGTATTTTGGTCGGTAAAACTTCATTATATAACCTGAAGGAAATATGCCCTAGAGGCAATAATAAAGTTATTATTTATTTCCTTATTTCATGATAAATGTTTATTATTCATGCTAGAATTGTATTAACCGGAAACATAATACATGTGTGAATATATAGACAAACAGAGTGTCACTAGTATGCCTCTACTTGACTAGCTCGTTAATCAAAGATGGTTATGTTTCCTAACCATAGAAAAAGAGTTGTTATTTGATTAACGGGATCACATCATTAGGAGAATGATGTGATTGACTTGACCCGTTCCGTTAGCATAGCACTTGATCGTTTAGTTTGTTGCTATTGCTTTCTTCATGAATTATACATGTTCCTATGACTATGAGATTATGCAACTCCCGTTTACCAGAGGAACACTTTGTGTGCTACCAAACGTCACAACGTAACTGGGTGATTATAAATGAGCTCTACAGGTGTCTCCAAAGGTACATGTTCGGTTGGCGTATTTCGAGATTAGGATTTGTCACTCCGATTGTCAGAGAGGTATCTCTGGGCCCTCTCGATAATGCACATCACATAAGCCTTGCAAGCATTGCAACTAATGAGTTAGTTGCGAGATGGTGTATTACGGAACGAGTAAAGAGACTTGCCGGTAACAAGATTGAACTAGGTATTGAGATACCGACGATCGAATCTCGGGCAAGTAACATACCGATGACAAAAGGAACAACGTATGTTGTTATGCAGTCTGACCAATAAAGATCTTCGTAGAATATGCGGGAGCCAATATGAGCATCCAGGTTCCGCTATTGGTTATTGACTGGAGACGTGTCTCGGTCATGTCTACATTGTTCTCGAACCCGTAGGGTCCGCACGCTTAAGTTTCGATGACAGTTATATTATGAGTTTATGAGTTTTGATGTACCGAAGGAGTTTGGAGTCCCGGATGAGATCGGGGACATGACGAGGAGTCTCGAAATGATCGAGACGTAAAGATCGATATATTGGACGACTGTATTCAGACATCGGAAAGGTTCCGAGTGGTTCGGGTATTTTTCAGAGTACCGGAGAGTTACGGGAATACGGGGGAAGAAGTATATGGGCCTTATTGGGCTTTAGGGGAGAGGGAGAGGCAGGCCGCTCGCCCCCCCCCCCATTGACTAGTACGAATTGGACTAAGGGGAGGGGCATCACCCACTCCTTCCTTCTCTTCCCTCTTCCCCTTCCTTGTCTCCTACTCCTACTACATGGAAGGACTCCTAGTTGGACTAGGAAAGGGGGAATCCTACTCCTGGTGGGAGTAGAACTCCCCTAGGGCGTGCCATAGAGAGGGCCGGCCCTCCCCTCCTCCACTCCTTTATATACGGGGGTAGGGGACACCCCATAGACACACAAGTTGATCTTCGTGACCGTTCTCTTAGCCGTGTGCGGTGCCCCCTCCACCATACTCCTCGATAATATTGTAGCGGTGCTTAGGAGAAGCCCTGCGACGGTAGAACATCAAGATCGTCACCACGCCGTCGTGCTGACGGAACTCTTCCCCGACACTTTGCTGGATCGGAGTCTGGGGATCGTCATCGAGCTGAACGTGTGCTAGAACTCGGAGGTGCCGTAGTTTCGGTGCTTGATAGGTCGGGCCGTGAAGACGTACGACTACATCAACCGCGTTGTCATAACGCTTCCGCTGTCGGTCTACAAGGGTACGTAGACAACACTCTCCCCTCTCATTGCTATGCATCACCATGATCTTGCGTGTGCGTAGGAAATTTTTGAAATTACTATGTTCCCCAACAGTGGCATCCGAGCCTAGGTTTTATGTGTTGATGTTATATGCACGAATAGAACACAAGTGAGTTGTGGGCGATATAAGTCATACTGCTTACCAGCATGTCATACTTTGGTTTGGCGGTATTGTTGGATGAAGCGGCCCGCACCGACATTACGCGTACGCTTACGCGAGACTAGTTCTACCGACGTGCTTTGCACACAGGTGGCTGGCGGGTGTCAGTTTCTCCAACTTTAGTTGAACCGAGTGTGGCTACGCCCAGTCCTTGCGAAGGTTAAAACAGCACCAACTTTACAAACTATCATTGTGGTTTTATGCGTAGGTAAGAACGGTTCTTGCTAAGCCCGTAGCAGCCACGTAAAATTTGCAACAACAAAGTAGAGGACGTCTAACTTGTTTTTGCAGGCTATGTTGTGATGTGATATAGTCAAGACGTGATGAGTTATAAGTTTTGTATGAGATGATCATGTTTTGTTGAAGTTATCGGCAACTGGCAAAAGCCTTATGGTCGTCTCTTTATTGCATAAGATGCAAGCGCCAAATAATTGCTTTACTTTATGACTATGCGATAGCAATAGTTGCAAGAACAATAGTTGGCGAGACGTCCACGTGACGACACATTGATATAGATCAAGATGATGAAGATCATGGTGTCATGCCGGTGACGATAGAGATCACGACAGTACTTTCGAGATGGAGATCAAAGGCGCAAGATGATGATGGCCATATCATGTCACATATTTTGATTGCATATGATGTTTATATTTTTATACATCTTATCTTGCTTTGATTGACGGTAGCATTTTAAGACGATCTCTCGCTAATTATCAAGAAGTGTTCTCCCTAAGTATGCACCGTTGCGAAAGTTCTTCGTGCTGAGACACCACGTGATGATCGGGTGTGATAGGATCTACGTTCAAATACAACGGGTGCAAAACAGTTGCACACGCGGAATACTCAGGTTATACTTGATGAGCCAAGCATATACAGATATGGCCTCGGAACACGGAGACCGAAAGGTCGAGCGTGAATCATATAGTAGATGTGATCAACATAGTGATGTTCACCGATGAAGCTACTCCATCTCACGTGATGATCAAACATGGTTTAGTTGATTTGGATCACGTGATCACTTAGAGGATTAGAGGGATGTCTATCTAAGTGGGAGTTCTTAAGTAATATGATTAATTGAACTTAAATTTATTATAAACTTAGTCCTGGTAGTATTTTGCAAATTATGTTGTAGATCAATAGCTCGCGTGTTTGCTTTCATATGTTTATTTTGATATGTTCCTAGAGAAAATTGTGTTGAAAGATGTTAGTAGCAATGATGCGGATTGGATCCGTGATCTGAGGTTTATCCTCATTGCTGCACAGAAGAATTATGTCCTTGATGCACTGCTAGGTGACAGACCTATTGCAGGAGCAGATGCAGACGTTATGAACGTTTGGCTAGTTCAATATGATGACTACTTGATAGTTTAGTGCACCATGCTTAACGACTTAGAATCGGGACTTCAAAGACGTTTTGAACGTCATGGACCATATGAGATGTTCTAGGAGTTGAAGTTAATATTTCAAGCAAATACCCGAGTTGAGAGATATAAAGTCTCCAACAAGTTCTATAGCTAAAAGATGGAGGAGAATCGCTCAACTACTGAGCATCTGCTCAGATTGTCTGGGTACTACAATCGCTTGAATCAAGTGGGAGTTAATCTTCCAGATAAAATAGTGATTGACATAATTCTCTAGTCACCATCACCAAGTTAGTAGAACTTCATGATGAACTATAATATGCAAGGGATAACGGAAACGATTCCCAAGCTCTTCATGATGCTAAAATCGACGAAGGTAGAAATCAAGAAAAACATCAAGTGTTGATGGTAGACAAGATCACTAGTTTCAAGAAAAGGGCAAAAGGAAGAAGGGGAACTTCAAGAAGAACGGCAAGCAAGTTGCTGCTCAAGTGAAGAAGCCCAAGTCTGGTCCTAAGCCTGAGACTAAGTGCTTCTACTGCAAAGGGACTGGTCACTGGAAGCGGAACTACCCCAAGTGATTGGCGGATAAGAAGGATGGCAAAGTAAACATAAGTATATTTGATATACATGTTATTGATGTGTGCTTTACTAGTGTTTATAGCAACCCCTCAGTATGTGATACTAGTTCAGTTGCTAAGATTAGTAACTCGAAACGGGAGTTGCAGAATGAACAGAGACTAGTTAAGGGTGAAGTGACGATGTGTGTTGGAAGTGGTTCCAAGATTGATATGATCATCATCGCACACTCCCTATACTTTCGAGATTAGTGTTGAACATAAATAAGTGTTATTTGGTGTTTGCGTTGACCATGAATATGATTTGATCATGTTTATTGCAAAATGGTTATTCATTTAATTTAGAGAATAATTGTTGTTCTGTTTACATGAATAAAACCTCCTATGGTCATACACACCAACGAAAATGGTTTGTTGGATCTCGATCGTAGTGATAAACATATTCATAATATTGAAGCCAAAATATGCAAAGTTAATAATGATAGTGCAACTTATTTGTGGCACTAGCGTTTAAGTCATATTGGTGTAAAGCGCATGAAGAAACTCCATGCTGATGGGATTTTGGAATCACTTGATTATGAATCACTTGATGCTTGCGAACCATGTCTCTTGGGCAAGATGACTAAAACGCTGTTCTTCGGAACAATGAAGCAAGCAACAGATTTGTTGGAAATCATACATACTGATGTATGTGGTCCGATGAATATTAAGGCTTGCAGCGGGTATCATTATTTTCTGACCTTCACAGATGATTTGAGCAGATATGGGTATATCTACTTAATGAAATAGAAATCTGAAACATTTGAAAAGTTCATATGATTTCAGAGTGAAGTGGAAAATCATCGTAACAAGAAAATAAAGTTTCTACGATCTGATCATGGAGAAGAGTATTTGAGTTACGAGTTTGGTCTTCAGTTAAAACAATGTGAAATAGTTTCACTACTCACGCCACCTGGAACACCACAGCATAATGGTGTGTCCGAACGTCATAACCGTACTTTATTGGATATAGTGCGATCTATGATGTTTCTTACCAATCTACCACTATCGTTCTGGGGTTATGCATTAAAGACAGCTGCATTCACGTTAAAAAGGGCACCATCTAAGTCCATCGAGACGACACAATCTGAACTGTGGTTTGGCAAGAAACCAAAGTTGTCGTTTCTTAAAGTTTGGGGTTGCGATGCTTATGTGAAAAAGTTTCATCCTCATAAGCTCAAACCCAAATCGGAAAAGTGCATCTTCATAGGATACCCAAAAGTTACTGTTGGGTACACCTTCTATCTCAGATCTGAAGGCAAGATATTCGTTGCTGAGAATGGATCCTTTCTAGAGAAGGAGTTTCTCTTGAAAGAAGTGAGTGGGAGGAAAGTAGAACTTGATGAGGTAACTGTACCTTCTCCCTTATTGGAAAGTAGTACATCACAGAAACCGGTTTCTGTGACACCTACACCAATTAGTGAGGAAGCTAATGATAATGATCATGAAACTTCAGATCAAGTTACTATTGAACCTCGTAGATCAACCAGAGTAAGATCCGCACCAGAGTGGTACGGTGATCCTGTTCTGGAAGTCATGATACTAGGTCATGATGAACCTACGAACTATGGAGAAGCGATGGTGAGCCCAGATTCCGCAAAATGGCTTGAAGCCATGAAATCTGAGATGGGATCCATGTATGAGAACAAAGTGTGGACTTTGGTTGACTTGCCCGTTGATCGACAAGCAATTGAGAATAAATGGATCTTCAAGAGGAAGACGGGCGCTGATAGTAGTGTTACTATCTACAAAGCTAGACTTGTCGAAAAAGTTTTCGACAAAGTTCAAGGTGTTGACTACGATGAAATTTTCTCACTTGTATCGATGCTTAAAGTCTGTCCGAATCATGTTAACAATTGCCGCATTTTATGAAATCTGGCAAACGGATAACAAAACTGCAATCCTTAATGGATTTCTTAAAGAAGAGTTGTATATAATGCAACCAGAAGGCTTTGTCAATCCTAAAGGTGTTAACAAAATGTGCAAGCTCCAGCGATCCATCTATGGACTGGTGCAAGCATCTCGGAGTTGGAATATACGCTTTGATGAGTTGATCAAAGCATATAGTTTTATACAGACTTGCGGTGAAGCCTGTATTTACAAGAAAGTGAGTGGGAGCACTACAACATTTCTGATAAGTATATGTGAATGACATATTGTTGATCGGAAATAATGTAGAATTATTCTGCAAAGCATAAAGGAGTGTTTGAAAGGAGTTTTTCAAAGAAAGACCTCGGTGAAGCTGCTTACATATTGAGCATCAAGATCTATACAGATAGATCAAGACGCTTGATAAGTTTTTTCAATGAGTACATACCTTGCCAAGATTTTGAAGTAGTTCAAAATGGAACAGTCAAAGAAAGAGTTCTTGCCTGTGTTACAAGGTGTGAAATTGAGTAAGACTCAAAGCCCGACCACAGCAGAAGATAGAAAGAGAATGAAAGTCATTCCCTATGCCTCAGCCATAGGTTCTATAAAGTATGCCATGCTGTGTACCAGATCTATTGTATACCCTACCACTGAGTTCGGCAAGGGAGTACAATAGTGATCTAGGAGTAGATCACTGGACAGCGGTCAAAATTATCCCTAGTGGAATAAGGATATGTTTCTCGATTATAGAAATGACAAAAGGTTCGTCTTAAAGGGTTATGTCGATGCAAGTTTTGACACTGATCTAGATGACTCTAAGTCTTCATCTGGATACATATTGAAAGTGGGAGCAATTAGCTAAAGTAGCTCCGTGCAGAGCATTGTAGACATAGAATTTGCAAAATACTTACGGATCTGAATGTGACAGACCCGTTGACTAAGATTATCTCACAAGCAACATGATCACACCTTAGTACTCTTTGGGTGTTAATCACATAGCGATGTGAACTAGATTATTGACTCTAGTAACCCTTTGAGTGTTAATCACATGGTGATGTGAATTATTGGTGTTAAATCACATGACGATGTGAACTAGATTATTGACTCTAGTGCAAGTGGGAGACTGAAGGAAATATGCCCTGGAGGCAATAATAAAGTTATTATTTATTTCCTTATTTCATGATAAATGTTTATTATTCATGATAGAATTGTATTAACCGGAAACATAATACATGTGTGAATATATAGACAAACAAAGTGTCACTAGTATGCCTCTACTTGACTAGCTCGTTAATCAAAGATGGTTATGTTTCCTAACCATAGACAAAGAGTTGTTATTTGATTAACAGGATCACATCATTAGGAGAATGATGTGATTGACTTGACCTGTTCCGTTAGCATAGCACTTGATCGTTTAGTTTGTTGCTATTGCTTTCTTCATGACTTATACGTGTTCCTATGACTATGAGATTATGCAACTCCCGTTTACCAGAGGAACACTTTGTGTGCTACCAAACGTCACAACGTAACTGGGTGATTATAAAGGAGCTCTACAGGTGTCTCCAAAGGTACATGTTGGGTTGGCGTATTTCGAGATTAGGATTTGTCACTCCGATTGTCGGAGAAGTATCTCTGGGCCCTCTCGGTAATGCACATCACATAAGCCTTGAAAGCATTGCAACTAATGAGTTAGTTGCGAGATGATGTATTACGAACGAGTAAAGAGACTTGCCGGTAACGAGATTGAACTAGGTATTGAGATACCGACGATCGAATCTCGGGCAAGTAGCATACCGATGACAAAGGGAACAACGTATGTTGTTATGCGGTCTGACCGATAAAGATCTTCGTAGAATATGTGGGAGCCAATATGAGCATCCAGGTTCCGCTATTGGTTATTGACTGGAGACGTGTCTCGGTCATGTCTACATTGTTCTCGAACCCGTAGGATCCGCACGCTTAAGGTTTCGATGACAGTTATATTATGAGTTTATGAGTTTTGATGTACCGAAGGAGTTCGGAGTCCCGGATGAGATCGGGGACATGACGAGGAGTCTCGAAATGATCGAGACGTAAAGATCGATATATTGGACGACTATATTCGGACATCGGAAAGGTTCCGAGTGGTTCGGGTATTTTTCGGAGTACCGGAGAGTTACGGGAATACAGGGGAAGAAGTATATGGGCCTTATTGGGCTTTAGGGGAGAGGGAGAGGCAGGCCGCGCCCCCTCCCCCCATTGACTAGTCCGAATTGGACTAAGGGGAGGGGCGGCGCCCCCTCCTTCCTTCTCTTCCCTCTTCCCCTTCCTTGTCTCCTACTCCTACTACATGGAAGGACTCCTAGTTGGACTAGGAAAGGGGGAATCCTACTCCCGGTGGGAGTAGGACTCCCCTAGGGCACGCCATAGAGAGGGCCGGCCCTCCCCTCCTCCACTCCTTTATATACAGGGGCAGGGGGCACCCCATAGACACATAAGTTGATCTTCGCGATCGTTCTCTTAGCCGTGTGCGGTGCCCCCCTCCACCATACTCCTCGATAATATTGTAGCGGTGCTTAGGCGAAGCCCTGCGACGGTAGAACATCAAGATCGTCACCACGCCGTTGTGCTGACGGAACTCTTCCCCGACACTTTGCTGGATCGGAGTCCGGGGATCGTCATCGAGCTGAACGTGTGCTAGAACTCAGAGGTGCCGTAGTTTCGGTGCTTGATTGCTCGGGCCGTGAAGACGTACGACTACATCAACCGCGTTGTCATAACGCTTCCGCTGTCGGTCTACAAGGGTACATAGACAACACTCCCCCCTCTCGTTGCTATGAATCACCATGATCTTGCGTGTGCTTAGGAAATTTTTGAAATTACTACGTTCCCCAACATAACCTCCCGGGGGTTTTGACTCCCGTATCACGCAAAATCCTCTTGTTTTTGTTTCGAGCTGTTTTCTGTCAGGGTTGTAAAGCCAGGCACTATGTCGTCTCCCTCCTCCTCCAACCATGAGGGCAACGATGCTTGGCTAATGAAGATAGAGCTGAAGAGAGAAGAACCTATGGAGATCAACAAGGATGAAGGGATCAAGAAGGCCATGGAGGACCAAGTTCCAGCAACAGAAGACACCCTTCAACTGGATCACAATCTTCTTACCCCAACAGAAATTGAAGCTTTCAAGATGATTGAGTTGGCTTGTATACAAAATAAGTATCTCACACGTGAAAATATTTTGTTGAAGGATCATATCATCGCACTCAAGGGCATTATCCGCAAGCTAGAAGACCTCCTACGCTCGATGTGCGACTATCCATCATCAACAACTCCACCTTCTTCTCCAACAAAGAAGAATTGAGTATCTGGTATGGGCACTCCACTTGGCAACCACCAAGCTTGGGGGAGTTCCCCGGTATCGGAGCACCATCACTTTTATCCTTACCATTTTTCTTAGTTTGATCCTTTTTGGTAATATTTTGATCTAGTAGAATAAAAGTTCTTAGTATGATCTAGTTGTGAGTTTTGCTTTATGATCCTTCTATGTAATTGAGTCCGTGAGCTATATAATAAATATTAGTGTTGAGTCAAGGGCTTGCTTATTTTTGCCATGATCCTAAGTGAATAAAAGAAAAGAGAAAGAAATAAAAAGAAACAAAGAGATCATGTGACTCTTATGGAGAGTAATGAGCTCACATAGAAAGAGTATGATGAATAAAAGTTATTGAGGGTTGACAAACATAGTTTTGGTCATCGTTGCAATTAATAGGAAGTAATAAAGAAAGAAAGGTCTTCACATATAAATATACTATCTTGGACATCTTTTATGATTGTGCGCACTCATTAAAATATGACATGCTAAAGAGTTGACATTGGACAAGGAAGACAACATAATGGGTTATGTTTTCTTACATCTGAGATAAATTATATTGTCTTGGATCCTCCAACATGTTGAGCTTGCCTTTCTCCCTCATGCTAGCAAAATTCATTGCACCAAGTAGAGATACTACTTGTGCTTCCAAATACCCTTAAACTAGTTTTGCCATGAGAGTCCACAATGCCAACCTATGGATTGAGTAAGATCCATCAAGTAAGTTGTCATCGGTGCAAGCAATAAAAATTGCTCTCTAAATATGTATGATTGATTGGTGTGGAAGAAATATGCTTTATACGATCGTGTGATATGGAAGTAATAAAAGCGACAGACTGCATAATAAAGATCCATATCACAAGTGGCAATATAAAGTGATGTTCTTTCACATTAGGATTTTGTGCATCCAACCATAAAAGCGCATGACAACCTCTGCTTCCCTCTGCGAAGGGCCTATCTTTTACTTTTATCTCCGACACTGCAAAAGAGTCATGGTGATCCTCACCTTCCTTTTTACATTTTATCCTTTGGCAAGCACAATATGTTGGAAAGATCCCGGTATATATGGCTAATCGGATGTGAGTTTTCATGAACTATTACTGTTGACATTACCCTTGAGGTAAAACGTTGGGAGGCAAAACAATAAGCCCCTATCTTTCTCTGTGTCCGATTAAAACTCCATACCCATAAGTATTGCATGAGTGTCAGCAATTGTGAAAGACTATATGATAGTTGAGTATGTGGACTTGCTGAAAAGCTCTTATACATTGACTATTTCCTATGTTATGGTAAATTGCAATTGCTTCAATGACTGAGATTATAGTTTGTTAGTTTTCAATGAAGTTTACGATCAATACTTGATATTTTGATTGAATTATTACTCTAGCATAAGATATCATATGACAAGAATTATATAAGTTGCTTCTCTAAGAATGATCATGATGCCCTCATGTACGTATTTTATTTTTATCGACACCTTCATCTCTATACATGTGGACATATTTTTTCGATTTCGGCTTTTCGCTTGAGGACAAGCGAGGTCTAAGCTTGGGGGAGTTGATACGTCCATTTTGCATCATGCTTTTATATCAATGTTTATTGCATTATGGGCTGTTATTACACATTATGTCACAATACTTATGCCTATTCTCTCTTATTTTACAAGGTTTACATAAAGAGGGAGAATGCCGACAGCTAGGATTCTGGCTGGAAAAGGAGCAAATATTAGAGACCTATTCTGCACAGCTCCAAAAGTCTTGAAACTTCACGGATGATGTTTTCCAAATATATAAAAAACATTGAGTGCAAGAACTTCACCAGGGGGGCCACACCCTGCCCACGAGGGTGGGGGCGCGCCCTACCCCCTGGGCGCGCCCCCTACCTCGTGGGCCCCCTGGTGGCCCTCCGGTGACCATCTTCTGCTATATGGACTCTTTCGATGGGAAAAAATCATAAGCCATCTTCTCGGATGAAACTCCGCCGCCACGAGGCGGAACCTTGGCGGAACCAATCTAGGGTTCTGGCGGGGCTGTTCTGCCGGGGAAACTTCCCTCCCGGAGGGGGAAATCATCGCCATCGTCATGACCAACGCTCCTCTCATCGGGAGAGGGCAATCTCCATCAACATCTTCATCGGCACCATCTCATCTCAAAACCCTAGTTCATCTCTTATATCCAATTCTTGTCTCCAAGTCCGGGATTGGTGCTAGTAGGTTGCTAGTAGTGTTAATTACTCCTTGTAGTTGATGCTAGTTGGTTTAATTGGTGCAAGATCATATGTTTAGATCCTACATGCACATTAATACCCCTCTGATTATGAACATGTTTATGCTTTGTGAGTAGTCACTTTTGTTCCTGAGGACATGGGAGAAGTCTTGCTATCAGTAGTCATGTGAATTTGGTATTCATTCGATATTTTGATGAGATGTATGTTGTCTCTCCTCTAGTGGTGTTATATGAACGTCGACTACATGACACTTCACCATTATTTGGGCCTAGAGGAAGGCATTGGGAAGTAATAAGTAGATGATGGGTTGCTAGAGTGACAGAAGCTTAAACCCTAGTTTATGCGTTGCTTCGTAAGGGGCTGATTTGGATCCATATGTTTCATGCTATGGTTAGGTTTACCTTAATACTTTTGTTGTATTTGCGGATGCTTGCAATAGAGGTTAATCATAAGTGGGATGCTTGTCCAAGTAAGGGCAGCACCCAAGCACCGGTCCACCCACATACCAAATTATCAAAGTACCGAACGCGAATCATATGAGCGTGATCAAAACTAGCTTGACGATATTCCCATGTGTCCTAGGGAGCGCTTTACATCATATAAGAGTTTGTCCAGGCTTGTCCTTTGCTACAAAAAGGATTGGGCCACCTTGCTGCACCTTATTTACTTTTGTTACTTGTTGCTCGTTACAAATTATCCTATCACAAAACTATCTGTTACCACTTATTTCAGTACTTGCAGAGAATACCTTGCTGGAAACCACTTATCATTTCCTTCTGCTCCTCGTTGGGTTCGACACTCTTACTTATCGAAAGGACTACGATAGATCCCCTATACTTATGGGTCATCAGATGGCAACGGTCAGGCGTTCACTCCGTAGTATTAATGATCAGTTATAAGACTTTATTGCTGGCGTTGCCAATAACGCCTCTTCTTTATGTACATTGAACTCCTTGTAACGTGGGCTGGCTGGGATCCTGGCGCACTCTATATAAGCCACCCCCCTCCACTGAGACAAGGGTTCGGACCCCCTGTAACTTCACGCATAATCCAATCGACCGAGCCTCCGGGCACCGAGACGTAAGGTTGTTACTTCCTCCGCGAAGGGCCTGAACTCATACATCTTGCGTGCACAATCTCACCGTAGCTAGCATCTTGCCTCTACATTCCTACCCCCCCCCCTATTCTACTATCAGACTTAGAACCATGACACTAAGGGTTATCCACAAGTTCAAGGGGTTGACTACGATGAGACCTTCTCACCCGTAGCGAAGCTGAAGTCCGTCCGAATCATGTTAGCAATTGCCGCATTCTATGATTATGATATATGGCAAATGGACGTCAAAGCAGCATTCCTTAATGGTTTCCTTAAGGAAGAATTGTATATGATGCAGCCGGAAGGTTTTGTCGATCCTAAGAATGCTGACAAGGTATGCAAGCTCCAGTGCTCAATCTATGGGCTGGTGCAAGCATCTCGGAGTTGGAATATTCGCTTTGATGAGATGATCAAAGCGTTTGGGTTTATGGAGAAGCCTGTGTTTACAAGAAAGTGAGTGGGAGCTCTGTAGCATTTCTCATATTATATGTGGATGACATACTATTGATGGGAAATGATATAGAATTTTTGGAAAGCATAAAGGCCTACTTGAATAAGTGTTTTTCAATGAAGGACCTTGGAGAAGCTGCTTACATATTAGGCATCAAGATCTATAGAGATAGATCGAGACGCCTCATTGGTCTTTCACAAAGGATACCTTGACAAGATATTGAAGAAGTTCAATATGGATCAGTCCAAGAAGGGGTTCTTGCCTATATTGCAAGGTGTGAAATTGAGCACGGCTCAATGCCCGACCTCGGCAAAAGATAGAGAAAAGATGAGTGTCATCCCCTATGCCTCAGCCATAGGGTCTATTATGTATGCCATGATGTGTACCAGACCTGTTGTGAACCTTGTCGTAAGTTTGGTAGGGAGGTACCAAAGTAATCCCGGCATGGAACACTGGACAACGGTCAAGAATATCCTAAAGTATCTGAAAAGGACTAAGGATATGTTTCTCGTTTATGGAGGTGACGAAGAGCTCGTCGTAAATGGTTACATCGATGCTAGCTTCGACACAGATCTGGATGACTCCAAGTCACAAATCGGATACGTGTACATTTTGAATGGTGGGGCAGTCAGCTGGTGCAGTTGCAAGCAAAGCGTCGTGGCGGGATCTACGTGTGAAGCGGAGTATATAGCAGCCTCGGAGGCAGCACAGGAAGTAGTCTGGATGAAGGAGTTCATCACCGACCTAGGAGTTATTCCCAATGCGTTGGGCCCGATGACTCTCTTCTGTGATAACACTAGAGCTATTGCCCTTGCCAAGGAGCCCAGGTTTCACAAGAAGACTAGGCATATCAAGCGTCACTTCAACTCCATTCGTGAATATATTCAGGATGGAGACATAGATATTTGTAAAGTGCATACGGATCTAAATGTAGCAGATCTGTTGACCAAACCTCTTCCGCGAGCAAAACAAGATCAACACCAGAACTCTATGGGTGTTCGATTCATCACAATGTAACTAGATTATTGACTCTAGTGCAAGTGGGAGACTGTTGGAAATATGCCCTAGAGGCAATAATAAAGTGGTTATTATTATATTTCCGTGTTCATGATAATTGTCTATTGTTCATCCTATAATTGTATTAACCGGAAATCGTAATGCATGTGTGAATACATAGATCGTAATATGTCCCTAGTAAGCCTCTAGTTGACTAGCTCGTTGATCAATAGATGGTCATGGTTTCCTGACCATGGACATTGGATGTTATTGATAACGGGATCACATCATTAGGAGAATGATGTGATGGACAAGACCCAATCCTAAGCGTAGCACAAGATCATGTAGTTCGTTTGCTAAAGCTTTTCTAATGTCAAGTATCATTTCCTTAGACCATGAGATTGTGCAACTCCCGGATACCGTAGGAATGCTTTGGGTGTACCAAACGTCACAATGTAACTGGGTGGCTATAAAGGTGCACTACAAGTATCTCCGAAAGTATCTGTTGGGTTGGCACAAATCGAGACTGGGATTTGTCACTCCGTATGATGGAGAGGTATCTCTAGGCCCACTCGGTAATGCATCATCATAACGAGCTAAATGTGACTAAGGATTTAGCCACGGGATCATGCGTTATGGAACGAGTAAAGAGACTTGCCGGTAACGAGATTGAACGAGGTATAGAGATACTGACGATCGAATCTCGGGCAAGTAACATACCGATGGACAAAGGGAATTGTATATGGGATTGATTGAATCCTCGACATCGTGGTTCATCCGATGAGATCATCGTGGAACATGCGGGAGCCAACATGGGTATCCAGATCCCGCTGTTGGTTATTGGCGAGAGATATGTCTCGGTCATGTCTGCATGGTTCCCGAACCCCTAGGGTCTACACACTTAAGGTTCAGTGACGCTAGAGTTGTTATGGGAAATAGTATGTGGTTACCAAAGGTTGTTCGGAGTCCCGGATGAGATCCCGGACGTCACGAGGATTTTCGGAATGGTCCGGAGATGAAGATTTATATATGGGAAGTCCTTATTCGGTCGCCGAAGTGTTCGGGGGGTTACCGGTATTGTACCGGGATCACCGAAGGGGTTCCGGGGGTCCACCTGTCCCGGAGGGCCCTATGGGCTGAATATAGAGGTGAACCAGCCCCTAGGTGGGCTGGGCGCCAACTCCCCCCAGGGCCCATGCGCCTAGGGTTGGGGGAAACCCTAGAGGGGGCGCCCCACACCTAGCTTGGGGGGAAAGCCTCCCCTTGGCGGCCGCACCCCCCTCTAGATGCATCTAGGGGGGCCGGGCCCCTATCCCTTGCCCCTATATATAGTGGGGGTGGGAGGGCAGCTGTACCCTTCCCCTGACGCAACCCCTCCCCTCACCTACACCTCCTCCTATCCCTGCCGAAGAACCACGAGCTCCATCACCACCACGTCGTCGTTTTGTCGGAGTTCTCCCTCAACTTCTCATCCCCCCTTGCTGGATCAAGAAGGAGGAGACGTCCCCGGGCTGTACGTGTGTTGAACGTGGAGGTGCCGTTTTTTGGCGCTTAGATCGGAATCGACTGCGAGCTGAATCGTTGTGTGTACGACTCCACCAACTGCGTTCTTGCAACGCTTCCGCTTAGCGATCTTCAAGGGTATGAAGATGCACTCCCCCTCTCTCGTTGCTAGCATCTCCTAGATTGATCTTGGTGACACGTAGGAATTTTTTTTTGAATTATTGCTATGTTCCCCAACAACTTTCTATTGGAGATGCACCACCAGTGAATCCAGAAGTCAGTGGGTATCCATACAACATGGGATACTATCTTGTTAATGGCATATATCCAGCATGGTCTACTTTTGTGAACACAATATCAAACCCCTAGGGTAACAAGAATATTCACTTTGTGACGCGTAAGAAGCATGTAGAAAGGATGTCAAGCGGGCATTTGGGGTTTTGCAAGCTCGCTTTGACATTGTTCGTGGCCATGCATGATTCTCGCACCAAAAGAATTTGTGGTGCATCATGACAACGTGTGTGATCTTGCATAACATGATCATAGAGGATGGGCTGGGACAACCTGACTACCGAGGGACTCTGATACCAGTCTTGGTGCAATCGTCATGGTCACCCGCCTATAGTTTTCGCCATAGAAACTTTACAAGATGAGGATGGTTATGATCCTAAAAGGTATGATGCCATATAGAAATTCCTAAATAGGTAAAGTCACCACCATAAGCTGAGGTGAAAGATCGAGTTGTACTTTTCAAAACTCTGCCCCCAGACTATCGCTATGAGTGGGGAACAAAATTTATATACCACTTGTTAAGCCATAGATGGATGAATGATGACTCCAGAAATTTCTTGAAATGCATCAATGGATCAAAAGCCGTGCAGATCATGAAGAACTTCGTAATGATCTCATGAGCATTTGTGGTTGCTTCATGGTAAATAAACTTCTTCCTATTATGTTCTGCTTCAAATTATTTGGACAATTTGTTATGTTTCAATTTGAATTTGGATTTCGAATCAAATTTCATATATTGTGGATTTGGAAGGATTATCAAGTATGTGTGTCTGAAATAACATTATTTCAATTATTTTATTGATAGTATAGACACGCACGGGCCATTTGTATGCTTACCTAATGGAAATAGGAAAAAATGGATTTTAGGGGAAGATGTATACGGAATTTGAGAAAATACCTCACATGGGAACTTCCCCTAAATTATATGGGCACCCTATAAAACCACTTTTACAGCGAGTTTTTTTACATGAACTATTGAAGATGCTCTTATTAGGGTAAAGTACATGACAAATCCCATTTGCCTCTCTCTGTAGCAAAGTGTTGGGAAATCATATAGCGGAAGCGAGTGACTGGGACATCATTGTTAGCCCTACTTGGGGCACACTTGTTTGTTTTGCCCCTAGTTTAGAAAAAACTCATTTCTATCCAAACATGTTTGCTCCTGTTGTGATTTTTCTCTCGTCATGGTTTGTCGGGTCAATGGCCTTTGACCGTGAGAGAAACATTTTCTAAGACCCTTTTGCCACTGCTTACAACATCTAATAAAACAATGTGTCACTTACATGTGGGACCCAACAAAATAGAAAAGGAAAGAAAATTCTCTCTACATGTGGGAGCCAACCAAATTGAAAAGAAAAAACCTCTCTCTTCTCTCTCACACTACCGTCTTTCCCTTCTATCTCTATCTCTCTCTCTCTCACACACACCTATCAATGATAGTTTTTTGGATGAGCAACTTGTTGCAATTAAAACTTATGTTGTTAACCTTGGTTTGCGGATTATGCTAATTACATTATTGCAAAGTATATTCCTCCTAACTCTACCTATCAACAAAAGAGAATTATTTTAGGGACATTTACATCTATGCCCCTAATTTGCGCCCACTCTCAGATTTACCCCTAATTTCAAAGCCTGCTCAAATTTGCCCTCCGCCATTAGGTGCACTTACAGAAATACCCTTCTGTGCCGTTACCGTCCGGTCAAAGCAGGTCAAAGGCGATCAAAGGGCTTTGACCGTCCTGAAAAAAATAGCAAAACAATTCTAAAAAATCTGAAAATTTGTGGGACCAAAGATACTCAAGTTCGCAAGGTGCGTGCAAAGTTTCATGCTGTTTGTACATTCCAGGAGCTCGTGTCAGAGGAAAAACAATAAATATGTAAGCCTATGAATAGTAAATTCAAAAAATAGCAAGACAATTCAAAAAAATATGAAATTTTTTGGCATCAAAGAGGCTCGGGTCTGCAAGCTGCGTGCAAATTTTTGTTGTGTTTCGACATTGGAGGGCCTTGTGGAGAAAAAAAACAAAATTTTGCTCGGGAAAAAACTTGGGAAAAAAATGACTATTTTTTTTCTTGCTAGAGCTCCTCGCATGTCATTTGATCACAAAAACTTGCAAGCACCTTGTGCACCCAAGCCACTTTGATGCCAAAAAATTTCATATTTTCTTAAATTTTCTTGCTATTTTATTTCAAATTTATTGTTCACAAGCGTGCAGATTAACTGTTTTTCCTCGCCACGAGCTCCTGGAATGTCCAAATAGCACGAAAATTTGCATGCACCTTGGGCACATAAGTATCTTCGATCTCACAAAATTTTAGATTTTTTTGCTATTTTTTCAGGACGGTCAAAGCTGTTTGACCGGACGGTAACGATGCAGAAGGGCATTTCTATAAGGGCACCTAACGGCGGAGGGGCAAATTTGAGCAGGCTTTCGAATTAGGGGTATATTTGATTAGGTGGTTCGAGTTAAGGACAGAAATGCAAATGGCCCATTATTTTATGGCTTGGGACATTATTTTTGGGATGATCCTCATCTCTATAAAAAGGGAGTAGCCAATATTGTTAGGCATTGTATACTTGAAAGTGAACACGAGGATATATTGAGGAAGTGTCACTCCAGTTAATATGGAGGACACCATGTTGGAGACAGGACTACACATGAGGTACTACAATCTCGTTTTTACTGGACTACTTTGTTTAAAGATGCACAGACGTTTATTCTATCTTGTGATGAATGTTAGAGGATATGCAGTACTGGTAGACGTCAAGAAGTGCCTATGAATTACTCTTTAGTAGTGGAACCATTTGATGTTTGGTTTTTTTATTATATGTGACATTTTCCTATTTCTCATGGGTACACTCATATTTTGATGGTTGTTGATTATGTGACTAAGTGGGTAGAAGCTATCGCTACAAAATGTGTTGATCATAAAATTTCCATCAAAATGCTTAAAGATGTTATCTTCCCTAGGTTTGGAGTCCTTAGAGACATAATGATAGATGGTTGTTCTCACTTTATTCATGGTGCTTTTAGAAAAGTTTTGGCTAAGTATGATGTTAACCATAGAGTTACTTCTCCTTATCATCCTCGGTCTAGTGGTCAAGTAAAACTAACAAACATAGAAATAAAGTCAACCGTACAAAAGACCGTTAATAGATCAAGAATGATTGGTCAAATAAACTAAATGATGCACTCTGGGGCATATAGAACAGCTTATAAGAATCCTATGGTATATTTGTGCATAAAATGATATATGGTAAAACTTGTCATGTTTCTTTGTAAGTAGAGCACAAAGCTTATTGGGCAATTACTATGACTTCAAGCAAGCCGGGGAGAAAAAATGGATATAAATGCCTTAGATGAGTGGAGAAATGAAGCTTATGAAAGTGCCAAATTATTTTAAAAAAAGTTAAGTTTTGGCACAATAGGAGAATCCAACATAAGGAGTTCAAAGTAGGAGGCCATGTACTATTATACAATTCTTGTTTCAGAAATTTTGCAAGTAAACTCCTGTGCAAATGGACTAGTCCTCACACCGTAGTAGAGCTTTATCACTCAGGGGCTATCAGGTTGGAAGATGAGCATTGCGGGAAACCGAGGGTTCTCAATGGTCAAAGGTTGAAGCATTATATTGTCGGTGATCCAGTTGATGTGGAGGTAAATGTAGTGCACCTAATCAACCACAACTAATTTATTAAAAAATAATATCATAACCTTTCAAATCCCAAAATTACAAACGTAAGGAAAGGTACACAAAGATCTCCTGAAAATTCCAATAAAATTATTTCGGAAGTTTCTCGAATAAATATCCAATAAAATTGGCCACATAAGGGACATGTGGCTGTGGGCCCTAGGCACCTGCCTTACAGGGGCGCCTAGGCCCCTAGGAATCCCCCTCCTGATAATTCTTGGCGAGGTGACCCCTTAACATACTATACATTTTTTGGTTATTTTCTGATCTCCATATCATGATTTCTTCTCTATTTGTTTCAAGAGTTGATTCTGTTTGGGTTTCTCCCATGGTTCAACCTATAACCATGGCTTCTTCGGGAACCTCTGCTGGGAGGGCCATGATACGTCTCCGTTGTATCTATAATTTTTGATTGTTCCATGCCAATATTATTCAACTTTCATATACTTTTTGGCAACTTTTTATATTATTTTTGGGACTAACATATTGATCCAGTGCCCAGTGACAGTTCCTGTCTGTTGCATGTTTTTGGTTTCGCAGAATATCCATATCTAACGGAGTCCAAACGGGATAAAACGGACGGAGCTTATTTTTGGAAAATATGGAAAATTCGGAAGGAAAATCAACGCGAACCAGTGCTCGAGGTGGTCACAAGGCAGGGGGGCGCCCCCCCCCCCTTAGGGCGCGCCCCCTACCCTCGTGAGCCCACCGTAAGGCGGTTGATGCTCTTCTTTTGCCGCAAGAAAGCTAATATTCGGAAAAAATCACGGCGAAGGTTTCAGGCCAATCGGAGTTACGGATCTCCATATATATACGAAACGGTGAAACAGAGCCAATACAGAATGCAGAACCAGAGAGAAACAGAGAGATAGATCCAATCTCGGAGGGGCTCTCGCCCCTCCCATGCCATGGAGGCCAAGGACCAGAGGGGAAACCCTTCTCCCATCTAGGGAGGAGGTCAAGGAAGAAGAGGAAGAAGGGGGCCCCTCTCCCCCTCTCCTCCAGTGGCGCCGGAACGCCGCCGTGGCCATCATCATCATCATCACCGCGATCTTCACCAACACCTCCGCCATCTTCACCAACATCTCCATCACCTTCCCCCTCTATCTACAGCGGTCCACTCTCCCGCAACACGATGTACCCTCTACTTGAACATGGTGCTTTATGCTTCATATTATTATCCAATGATGTGTTGCCATCCTATGATGTCTGAGTAGATTTTCGTTGTCCTATCGGTGGTTGATGAATTGCTATGATTGATTTAATTTGCTTGTGGTTATGTTGCTGTCCTTTGGTTCCCATCATATGATTGCGCGCGTGGATTACACCATAGGGTTAGTTGTGTGTTGATAGGACTATGTATTGGAGGGCAAGAGTGATAGAAGCTTCAACCTAGCATAGAAATTGATGCATACGGGATTGAAGGGGGACCAATATATCTTAATGCTATGGTTGGGTTTTACCTTAATGAACATTAGTAGTTGAGGATGCTTGCTAATAGTTCCAATCATAAGTGCATAGAATTCCAAGTCAGGGATGACATGCTAGCAGTGGCCTCTCCCACATAATACTTGCTATCGGTCTAGTAAAGTAGTCAATTGCTTAGGGGCAATTCCGCAACTCCTACCACCACTTTTCCACACTCGCTATATTTACTTTATTGTTTCTTTATCTAAACAACCCCTACTTTTTATTTACGTACTCTTTATTATCTTGCAAACCTATCCAACGACACCTACAAAGTACTTCTAGTTTCATACTTGTTCTAGGTAAAGCGAACGTCAAGCGTGCGTAGAGTTGTATCGGTGGTCGATAGAACTTGAGGGAATATTTGTTCTACCTTTAGCTCCTCGTTAGGTTCGACACTCTTACTTATCAAAAACTGTTGCGATCCCCTATACTTGTGGGTTATCAAGACCTTTTTCTGGCGCCGTTGCCGGGGAGCAATAGCGTGGGGTGAATATTCTCGTGTGTGCTTGTTTGCTTTATCACTAAGTAATTTTTATTTGCCGTTCGTAGTTGTTTTCTATCTTTAGTTATGGGTAGGAAACACAAAATACCAAAAAAAATTAGTTGTACCTACTGAACCAATGTTTGATGAACCACTCAAAATCTATCACACTACTGAAGCTTTTTACTTGGATCATCTTCGATCCCTTTGTGCTCGTGCCGAAACCCCAACTAGCTTAGTTGAGGGCAAATATTTAGATGAGCATGCTTGTTATGTGTGACACTGTATATCTGAAAAAGGGAAACTATTATGGAGTCAAATTCAACGTTTGCAATGCTATGCTTGGAATTTATGTGAAATATATGATTTCACTTGTTGTTCTGAAAACCCTAAGAAACACCTTCCCTATCAATGTGAGTTTAGTAATAATGGAATCGTATCTTCGTATGCTAAGGGTGTTTATAATTACTATGATGTTCAACAAATTGAAGAATTTGTTGCTTTTAAGGGTGCTTCTGAAATTGCTTCTTTGATTGAAAAGTATGATGCTACTCTACACAAATCTGAAAATTTTGCCATACTTGAATATTGTTATGAGAATTATGCTTCTAATGCTTATGTTAAACTATATATTGAGGACTACTCCGATGTCCAAGAAGAGACTAATATTTTGCAGGAGTCTATGGAAAAAGAAATTGATGAAACTATGAGCTCATTGGATGAAAAAGATGAGGAGGAGAGCGAAGAACAAAAGGAGGAAGAGCGGATTGATCACCTGTGCCCACCTTCTAATGAGAGTAACTCTTCAACTCATACATTGTTTAATTCCCCTTCGTGCTTACCGAAGGATGATTGCTATGATGACTGTTATGATCCCATTGATTCTCTTGAAATATCCCTTTTTGATGATGCTTGCGATGCTTGTGGCCAAGATGCCAATATGAATGATGCTTATGGAGATGAACTTGCTATAGTTCCTTATGATAAACATGAAATTGTTGCTATTGCACCCACGCATGATAGTCCTATTATCTTTTTGAATTCTCCCGATTATACTATATCGGAGAAGTTTGCATTATTAAGGATTACATTGATGGGTTGCGTTTTACTACTACACATGATGATGTTGATGAATATAATATGCATGTGCATGCTGCTCCTACTTGCAATTATTATGAGAGAGGAACTATATCTCCACCTCTCTACGTTTCCAACATGATAAAATTGCAAGAAACTGTTTATACTATGCATTGGCCTTTACTAGGTGTGCATGAATTGTTCTTTTATGACATGTCGATGCATAGGAAGAGAGTTAGACTTCGTCATTGCTTGATATATGTTGCTTTGTGCTCACTACTAAATTACAAATCATTGTTAATTAAAATTGGCTTTGATATACCTTGGGATCCGGGTGGATTCATTACTTGAGCACTACATGCCTAGCTTAATGGCTTTAAAGAAAGCGCTGCCAGGGAGACAACCCGGAAGTTTTAGAGAGTCATTTATTTCTGTTGAGTGCTTTTATATAGTTTAAAAACAACAAAAATAAAGAGGGGAACCCAAAACTTTTTCAAAAAGGAAAGCGAAAGTGAGAAAGACAAGCATTGTTGAAGTGGGAGAGCTCCTTGAACTTTGTTCATGCTCACGACAACTTTGTGAATCTTGATTACAGAAACTTTTCAATGAAAATAATTATCCCCTTGTACAATTCCATTGTATTATAAAAATAATGTGCCAAGGTTTGCCTTTGGGATGTTTACATTTGCTTGATGGTTTGTACGGTGCAGGACAGAAACTTTGGCTGTAGTGCATGATTTTACATTTTTAGCTGGAACGTCGAATGGTTCTGATTATTTTTGCACTGTCTTCCTATACAAATTGTTTATTTTTCCTAATTTTGGTAGAATTTTTCAAGTATCAGAAGTATGGTGAATGTTCAGATTATTACAGACTGTTCTGTTTTAGACAGATTCTGTTTTTGATGCATAGTTTGCTTGTTTTGATGAAACTATCAATTTATATCAGTGTATTAAGCCATGAAAAAGTTATATTACAGTAGATAAAATGCAAAAACAAAATATAAATTGGTTTGCAACAGTACTTAGAGTAGTGATTTGCTTTATTATACTAACGGATCTTACCGAGTTTTCTGTTTAAGTTTTGTGTGGATGAAGTGTTGATGATTGAGAAGGTTTCGATGTGAGAAGAAGGAAGAGAGGCAAGAGCTCAAGCTTGGGGATGCCCGAGGCATCCCAAGTAAATATTTAAGGAGACTCAAGCGTCTAAGCTTGGGGATGCTGGGGAGGCATCCCCTCTTTCTTCAACAAATATCGGTATGTTTTCGGATTCGTTTCGATCATGGGATATGTGCAAGTCTTGGAGCGTCTTTTGCATTTAGGTTTTTCTTTTTGTTTTTATGCACCATGCTGGTATGAGATAGTCCTTGGTTGATTTATAGAATGCTCATTGCACTTCACTTATATCTTTTGAGTATGGCTTTATAGAATACTTCATGTGCTTCACTTATATCATTTGAAGTTTGGATTGCCTGTTTCTCTTCACTTAGAAAACCGCCATTTGTAGAATGCTATTTTGCTTCACTTATATTTGTTAGAGCACGGGCATATCTTTTGTAGAAAGAATTAAACTCTCTTGCTTCACTTATATCTATTTGGAGAGATGACATGAACTGGTCATTCACATGGTTAGTCATAAAATCCTACATAAAACTTGTAGATCACTGAATATGATATGTTTGATTCCTTGCAATAGTTTTGCGATATAAAGGTGGTGATATTAGAGTCATGCTAGTGGGTAGTTGTGGATTGTAGAAATACTTGTGTTGAAGTTTGTGATTCCCGTAGCATGCACGTATGGTGAACCGTTATGTGATGAAGTCGGAGCATGATTTCTTTATTGATTGTCTTCCTTATGAGTGGCGGTCGGGGACGAGCGATGATCTTTTCCTACCAATATACCCCCCTAGGAGCATGCGTGTAGTACTTTGTTTCGATAACTAATATATTTTTGCAATAAGTATGTGAGTTCTTTATGACTAATGTTGAGTCCATGGATTATACGCACTCTCACCCTTCCACCATTGCTAGCCTCTCTAGTACCGCGCAACTTTCGCCGGTACCATAAACCCACCATATACCTTCCTCAAAACAGCCACCATACCTACCTATTGTGGCATTTCCATAGTCATTCCGAGATATATTTCCATGCAACTTCCATCATCATCATATACATGACTTGAGCATTCATTGTCATATTGCTTTGCATGATCGTAAGATAGCTAGCATGATGTTTTCATGGCTTGTCCGTTTTTTGATGTCATTGCTACGCTAGATCATTGCACATCCCGATACACCATCGGAGGCATTCATATAGAGTCATATCTTTGTTCTAGATATCGAGTTGTAAGTAAATAAAAGTGTGATGATCATCATTATTAGAGCATTGCCCCACTGAGGAAAGGATGATGTAGACTATGATTCCCCCATAAGTCGGGATGAGACTCCGGACTTTACAAAAAAAAAATAGGCCAAAGAAGCCCAAATAAAAAAAGGAGGCCAAAGAAGCCCACCAAAAAAACAAAAAAATGAGAGAAAAAGAGAGAAGGGGCAATGTTACTATCCTTTTACCACACTTGTGCTTCAAAGTAGCACCATGTTCTTCATATAGAGAGTCTCTTGAGTTATCACTTTCATATACTAGTGGGAATTTTCATTATAGAACTTGGCTTGTATATTCCAACGATGCGCTTCCTCAAATGCCCTAGGTCTTCATGAGCAAGCAAGTTGGATGCACACCCACTTAGTTTCAGTTTGAGCTTTCATATACTTATAGCTCTAGTGCATCCGTTGCATGGCAATCCCTACTCCTCACATTGATATCTATTAATGGGCATCTCCATAGCCCGTTGATACGCCTAGTTGATGTGAGACTTTCTCCTTTTTTGTCTTCTCCACATAACCCCCACCATCATATTCTATTCCACCTAAAGTGCTATGTCCATGTCTCACGCTCATGTATTGCGTGAAATTTGAAAAGGTTTGAGAACGTCAAAAGTATGAAACAATTGCTTGGCTTGTCATCGGGGTTGTGCATGATGTAAATATTTTGTGTGGTGAAGATGGAGCATAGCCAGACTATATGATTTTGTAGGGATGAGCTTTCTTTGGCTATGTTATTTCAATAAGACATAATTGTTTGGTTGGTATGCTTGAAATATTATTGTCTTTATGTCAAAAGATATATTATTGCTTTGAATCACTCGTGTCATAATATTCATGCCATGATTAAACATATGATCAAGATTATGCTAGGTAGCATTCCACATCAAAAATTATCTTTTTTATCATTTACCTACTCGAGGACGAGCAGGAATTAAGCTTGGGGATGCTGATACGTCTCCGTCGTATCTATAATTTTTGATTGTTCCATGCCAATATTATTCAACTTTCATATACTTTTTGGCAACTTTTTATATTAGTTTTGGGACTAACATATTGATCCAGTGCCCTGTGCCAGTTCCTGTCTGTTGCATGTTTTTGGTTTCGCAGAATATCCATATCAAACGGAGTCCAAACGGGATAAAAACGGACGGGGCTTATTTTTGGAAAATATGGAAAATTCGGAAGGAAAATCAACGCGAACTAGTGCCCGAGGTGGTCACGAGGCAGGGGGCGCCCCCCCTTAGGGCGCGCCCCCTACCCTCGTGAGCCCACCGTAAGGCGGTTGATGCTCTTCTTTTGCCGCAAGAAAGCTAATATTCGGAAAAAATCACGGCGAAGGTTTCAGGCCAATCGGAATTACGGATCTCCATATATATACGAAACGGTGAAACAGAGCCAGTACAGAACGCAGAACCAGAGAGAAACAGAGAGATAGATCCAATCTCGGAGGGGCTCTCGCCCCTCCCATGCCATGGAGGCCAAGGACCAGAGGGGAAACCCTTCTCCCATCTAGGGAGGAGGTCAAGGAAGAAGAGGAAGAAGGGGGCCCCTCTCCCCCTCTCCTCTGGTGGCGCCGGAACGCCGCCGTGGCCATCATCATCATCACCGCGATCTTCACCAACACCTCCGCCATCTTCACCAACATCTCCATCACCTTCCCCCCTCTATCTACAGCGGTCCACTCTCCCGCAACCCGCTGTACCCTCTACTTGAACATGGTGCTTTATGCTTCATATTATTATCCAATGATGTGTTGCCATCCTATGATGTCTGAGTAGATTTTCGTTGTCCTGTCGGTGGTTGATGAATTGCTATGATTGATTTAATTTGCTTGTGGTTATGTTGCTGTCCTTTGGTGCCCATCATATGATTGCGCGCGTGGATTACACCATAGGGTTAGTTGTGTGTTGATAGAACTATGTATTGAAGGGCAAGAGTGACAGAAGCTTCAACCTAGCATAGAAATTGATGCATATGGGATTGAAGGGGGACCAATATATCTTAATGCTATGGTTGGGTTTTACCTCAATGAACATTAGTTGTTGCGGATGCTTGCTAATAGTTCCAATCATAAGTGCATAGAATTCCATGTTAGGGATGACATGCTAGCAGTGGCCTCTCCCACATAATACTTGCTATCGGTCTAGTAAAGTAGTCAATTGCTTAGGGGAAATTCCGCAACTCCTACCACCACTTTTGCACACTCGCTATATTTACTTTATTGTTTCTTTATCTAAACAGCCCCTACTTTTTATTTACTTACTCTTTATTATCTTGCAAACCTATCCAACAACACCTACAAAGTACTTTTAGTTTCATACTTGTTCTAGGTAAAGCGAACTCAAGCGTGCGTAGAGTTGTATCGGTGGTCGATAGAACTTGAGGGAATATTTGTTCTACCTTTAGCTCCTCGTTGGGTTCGACACTCTTACTTATCGAAAACTGTTGCGATCCCCTATACTTGTGGGTTATCAGGCCTCCTCCAAGGACAAGAAGAGGGAGGAGGAAGAGAATTTCCTTGTGAAGCTCATCAACCCCTACTTCCTCTCCGTTTAGGCTCAACCTAGGTCCACCATGGAGGAGGATAACTGCATATCAGGGACGTGGAAGTCCGAAAGAAAGAGGAGCTCAAAGCAAGGTTGGAGACCCCAGAGGAAACTATTGCCGGGTATGAAGGTGTGATATTTGAAAATCTTGATGCACATCATATTGTGACAACAAAATTCAAGGCTAAGGTTGAGGAGGTGGAGAAGGAGAAATTGCAACTTCGTTGGGAAGTGGGATCTTTGGAGGAGTTGCTTCAGTTTTCCTAGAGTGGGATATGTGAGATGCGAAAACTACTTCATGAGTATGAGTGCATGTTTAGGAAGATGGTTTGAGTCAGCCTTGTATGGTTTGCCAGATGCCAAATAATAATCATCTGCCAAAGAATTGAAAAGTGGTAATAGGCATTCCTCCTTCCTTGCTTCTATCAAACCTTGGGAGAGGTTGCCAGGTATCTCACCTCACATCTTTAGGTTATGCATTATGGTTAGTGTTTTAGTGGATTATTGATCTTTTGAAGTTAGGTTGCAAAGTGAGCTATCGCTCCTTCAGAGTGATTGTTGATGTATCTAGTGATACGAGGTTATATGTAATAAAGAGAGGGCTCAAGTTTTCCTTTTTCTTTTGTTATTATACGTTCTAGCATTGCCGCACACCTCATAAAATATATGTTGTGGGAGGACATGACTTTACTGACACTAAGAATTGGAATATGGATGCTAACTTGGTGAATAAAACTGTACCTGGTCTTATAATGGATTCATGAAACTCGGTACAAAAAGAAAGGATGTGCATATGCAAATATATTATCTCCAAAATCTTTGGATCAATAACTAATCTTCAATTTGCAAACTCCAGTGAACTATCTATTATAGTTAGGCATGGAAAACAACTATGTGATCATAGGTTGAACCTTTCTAGCCAAAACTATATGTACTAATAAGCATGAATTATGCTTGTGCATCCATAACCTGAGCCAAGTCGGTCCCGCAAGTGTTCATTGTACCTACCTATGTGACTGAGTAAGGTCACTCCAAGTAAATTTTCATCCTCACACGCAACAAACTACCAACTAAAAACTTCTCTGTTTGAGTTTTTGTTGTGCGGGAATGATAATTTTCCGCGAACTTGTGATGGGGGCACCATCACAAGGGGAAATGGGGAAATTATCGTTTCAACGGACTAAACTCTTGAATGTCCAACATTAAGCGCTTGGCAATCCACATGCTTTCCTCCGGGAAGGGCATTTTGTACTTCTATGTTGAGTCAATCCTTTCTTGAAACCTATTCTTTTAGGGTAAGCTTTGCTTGTTGGAGTAAGACCCATGCTCGATGGTTACTATGACCATATGTGTAGCTTGTTTACTGAAGTTGAAATAAACCTCAAGATTCATGTGAATAGCCAAAGCAAATAAATTTGCTATAAACTTTGATCTTCTCATGCATGGCTATAATTTTGCAGTCTAAAAATTTACTCACTTGAATGATAGTCCTTATTATTGAAAAAAATTATAAAAAGATAGTTGAGCATATGTCACTTCTTATTTAAAGCACTATAATAGACCTTTCTTGAAGAATTAAGATGAAAAAATCATTACATGATCTGAGTATGGTCAAACATCTTGCATAACATCCAAACTTAGAGTATCTAGTGCTTGGTAAAATTGTCATGGCCTCCACATGTGCTTCTATTTTGAGTGTTGTTGTGTTATTATGTGTAAAATACTTTCGCAAAGTATGATTATTGCATGCCTGTATTATTTTATTACTGGCCTCTCACTTTTGCTCGAGGACAAGCAAGGTCTGAGTTCGGTAGAGCTGGTACGTGCATTTTGCATCACATTTTCAGAGGATAAATACTCTACTTTTATGTCATTTCAATTATTAGCGATTAGCAAGCAAGTTGAAGTGATAGTCACAAAAAATATCTGAGATGTACAGTTTAAACGAGGATAAAATGAGTGTAAAAGCCAGTCATCAACACCCCCGAGGTTAAACCTTGATGGTTCTCGATCAAGCAACATTGAACTCGACATTTAAACCAAAATAACAAGAAGATTTTGGTTCACTTACGATTGATAATGCCTAGATCGTAAGCAAGGTCTAAGCTTAGAGGAGCTGATGTGTGCATTTTGCATCACATTTTCAGAAGATAAATACTCTACTTTTATGCCATTTCAATTATTACTGATTAGTGGGCAAGTTGAAGTGATAATCGTAGAAAATATCTGAGATGTCCAATGTAAAAAAGGATAAAAATGAGAGTAAAAATCATTCATCACCATTCCCAAGGTTAAACCTCGAGCGTTCTCGAGAGCAACGTTGATGATAAGGCCTAGATATCTGAGATGTCCAATTTAAACAAGGATAAAAATGAGTGTAAAAACCACTCATCACCATTTCCAAGGTTAAACCTCGATCGATCTAGAGAGCAACATTGATGATAAGGAACTCGACGTTTAAATCAAAATACCAAAAAGATATTGGTTCACTTAATAACGCCTAGATATCTAAGACGTCCAATTTAAACAACAATAAAAAATGAGTGTAAAAAGCACTCATCACCATTCCCAAGGTTAAACCTCAATCGTTCTCGAGAGCAACATTGATGATAAGGAACTCGACATTTAAACCGAAATAACAAAAAGATATTGGTTCATTTACGATCAATAACGCCTAGATAGTCTGCCGCTTCTTTCACCTGAAAACTTAGCATGGCTAGACCAGCGGCAAGGTTATTATGCAAGCTTTGTTAGGCCAAGATGGTTAGAACAAAGTATTCATTATAGAAGCATGAATAAAATAGTAAATTAGCTATCATTTTATTTCATCTACCTAACACTTCCTTGTCGGAAACAGTTGAAATAACTTGGTATGAAAAACTTATATTAGGAGCATGAGAGCATGTCAAAGAAAAAACATAGCGTTCGAGTATCTCATTAACACCTACAAGTATCGTTAGATCAAGACTCTTCAAGGCATGGTCAATGCATTTGCTCCAGGGTGATGCCTCGCATGCCATGTAGGATCATGTGTCAGGAGAAGTAGGTTCGGACGGGGAAGCAGGATCTTCTGCAGGAGGCGGGTGCTTGGAGAGAAAAAGTGTGATCTGATGTAAAAAGCTGAAAAAAATTGAAGTGGAGAATAGAGATGTATGTGTGTACTAGTCTTTATTTTCTATTCTTTGATGATGCCCACTAGTGGCAGCAGCATTGAGAAGAGAAAAAAATCAATGTAGATACCCTCAAACTACTTTTTCTCATGAGGCATATGTACCACCATAGTTAATGCCCTCAGTGCCGCTTCTTTCATTATTTGTCTGAAACTTTCTATCTCGGTAACGACCAAGACCATGTCAAAAAAATGATATATGCAAACTGAGGATTTGTCAGGCCGGCAAACTCATCCACATTGGACCAGATCAGGTCTTTTAAGCGATAGCATACCTGTCAAAGCCATGACAGCAGACAGAATCATCCCAATTGGCGCCAACCTGTGAGATTCCAAATATCCTAATAAACTAGCAACAGATGCAAATCATGCCATCACATTCAAATGGTCCCGTTCTCCCCCTCGCATCTTGCTGGAAGAAAAGAGAAGAGATTCCACTTTTTACAGGAATGTCTCGTACGGCACTAAGCGAGGCAGCAAAGCGTAATCATGTACCACCATGCGCTGCTAAAGCCTGAGCAATAGAATTCTTTGCCATGAATATTCCAGCACATCGGACCAAGAAAGGAAGGCATCAGATCAGATCAGGTAGGGTTCATCATAGAACCCACCGTCGAAAAGCCGATTGTGCAAAGGCCACACTACACAGCAGATCACTCACCATTTCAAACAGATTACGATGGAAAGCTAAATAGCAGAGCATTTGGGTGTAGGGGCCAAATGAACCGGACAAGAAATGAGCAAGAGAATCCATTCATGTGACAACACCATGTAGGATCAAGAGACTTCATATTATTCATTTAACAAGATTGAGGTGACACATGACAAAATCAGAACACCATCCGTATTTCTCTAGTAGACTCACCAGGCATCTGATTAAATTTGATTGAATAAACCGAACATATGTGTCCAAAATCACAAGTGAGAAGCACAAGTAGGAATAGATATTACAGTCTTTGAATAGGAGAAAACGGTAACCGATAGGCCAGCCGAAAACTTTGTCCACGCTAACAAAGAAACAGCAACAAAATAGAGAGACGAAGCAGGAGGGTCGCGATAAAGGCCCTCTTGGCTTTCTTTCTTGGGTCCGAAGAATTAGAAGCATTTCCTGTGCACAATGGATGGGCCAGACTCGTCGTACTCAGCCTTTGCAATCCACATCTGCAAGCGCAACAACAAGCAACACTGTAAGCAAAGCAACCAAAATCCATGAATGAAATGAATGAAGTACGATGCTGCAATGTTTATATACCTGCTGGAAGGTGCTGAGAGATGCCAAGATGGATCCTCCGATCCAGACACTGTACTTCCTTTCAGGAGGAGCAACAACCTTGATCTTCATGCTGCTAGGAGCCAAGGCAGTGATCTCCTTGCTCATCCTATCAGCGATTCCAGTGAACATAGTGGTACCACCACTAAGAACAATGTTGCCGTACAGATCCTTCCTAATATCCACGTCGCACTTCATGATGGAGTTGTAGGTAGTCTCATGAATACCTGCAGCTTCCATCCCAATGAAGGATGGCTGGAAGAGAACCTCAGGACAACGGAAACGCTCAGAACCAATGGTGATAACCTGCCCATCAGGCAGCTCATAGCTCTTCTCCACAGAAGAGCTGGTCTTGGAAGTCTCCATTTCCTGGTCGTAGTCCAGGGCAATGTAGGACAGCTTCTCCTTCACGTCCCTCACAATTTCCCGCTCAGCAGTGGTGGTGAATGAGTAACCACGCTCAGTCAGGATCTTCATGAGGTGATCGGTGAGATCACGCCCAGCCAAGTCGAGACGAAGGATAGCATGGGGGAGAGCATATCCTTCGTAGATGGGGACAGTGTGGCTGACACCATCTCCAGAGTCCAGCACGATACCTGACAAGTTCAAGAGGGCACATTGAGTTATTGATAAATGAAAAAAATACTTGTTAGGTGATGACAATTAACTGCCTATCAGGTTTGGTTGACAAATATTAACCAGATGTCACAGAACAAAACTAGTGCTACCACAAAACGATTTGAGAAATTTTACAGATTAACCTCATCTACATGTGAGCATGCTAAATTCCAGGGTTCCTGATTCAAAAGACCAGAGTTGGATATAGATGAGCTCACCTGTGGTACGACCACTGGCGTACAGCGAGAGGACGGCCTGGATGGCGACGTACATAGCAGGAGTGTTGAAGGTCTCGAACATGATCTGTGTCATCTTCTCACGATTGGCCTTGGGGTTGAGCGGCGCCTCAGTGAGAAGGACAGGGTGCTCCTCTGGGGCGACACGGAGCTCGTTGTAGAAGGTGTGATGCCAGATCTTCTCCATGTCGTCCCAGTTGCTGACGATACCGTGCTCGATGGGGTACTTGAGAGTCAAGATACCCCTCTTGGACTGCGCCTCGTCACCAACGTAGGCGTCCTTCTGCCCCATCCCGACCATGACACCGGTGTGGCGTGGGCGGCCCACGATGCTGGGGAAGACGGCCCTGGGAGCATCATCTCCAGCGAACCCAGCCTGCAAACATCACCACCACGAGTGTTATGTTACAACGAGCACTGCGGCATTTCCCTGAACCAAAGATGCAAGACGCTTGCACAATGCGGTGGCTTACCTTGACCATACCGGTACCATTGTCGCAGACGAGGGGCTGGATGTCCTCGGCGTCGGCCATTTCTACCTACAGCAAAAGCTCGCACAAAGCTACAGTTATTGCACATCGATCGATCGATCAATCAAAGGAGAATCTACGCAATCTAGCAGTGAAGGGTGCCGGGTAAATAAATGCAGAGATTAAAATATTTTTTCTCCGTCGAAGAAACAGTGCGAAAATTCTTTCTAGCAGCATGATGGGACTATCAATCAATTCACGAGGAACCCTGTAACTCCGCAACTTAATACTACTATAAGAACAATTAATAACGAAACAGAGAGAGAATGGTTCTCCGGCGCCGCGGCGCAGATCGGGGCGCTCCGGCGCCCGAAACGGCCCAGATCGCGGGCCGCAGCAGATCTGCATTCCCGCGGCGGCATGAATGAACAGCAGAAAAATACAGGGGCGGCGCTCCCATTCCGCGAGATCCGGTCGGATCCGCGGCGGGAAGAGGGGGGGCGGGCGCCCGCGAGATCAGATCGATCGGCCTGGTGGCAGGCGCGGGGGAGGGAGGGAGCGCGCAATGCGGGGCGGATCTCATCTGGGAAGGGGAGGAGGAGGAGGAGGAAGAGGAGGAGGGGGCATGAGATGGTTACCGGGAAGGGGGGGACGGGGAGCGGCGGTGGCGGTCCGGTGGCGCGACGGAGGGCGGAGACGGTGGAGGAGGCGGGGGTGAGCGGTAGGGTTGGGGTGGTGGGGTGGGGGGTATGTATAGCGGGGAGGCGGGCGACGGGGCAGGGGACGGCCGCACTCGTCGCCCCGGCTGGCTCTCGCGGCCCCACGACCCGGCTGGCGTTGGTTTTTGTTTTTTCGGGGGAGGGGAGGACGACGTGCGCCCCGGTGCCCGTGGTTGTGCGCCTGTGCGTGCGGACAACTCAGGCTCGCGGCTGGCACTCGTTGTCTTCGGTTGGGTGGTGCGCTGCTGGCCGAATGCGCCAACGTGATTTTTCTTCTCCACATTCTTCTTTTGAGAATTTTCTTCCCCGCATTTGGTACATGATTAGTCATACTTTTTTTTTGGAAAGAATTGGATGGCGAACCAACATGTCGTTGGATGACCAGGAGGACGATGGTATTTTCAGCTCACCAGGGCTCAAATTCTAGACTTGACATTTGATGCTCGTATTATTTCTGGATTTACTTGTTTTAGTCTTCCGATGATGTTGTTCATTGCGAGGAGACATTCCCGTTCACTACGAGGCAAGGGCTATTGCACGTACAACATAGTGAGGGCAACCCATTTGTACTAGGCCCATGTCATACGGAGTTGCCCCCGCTCAGCTTAGTTTTCAGCTTATTTTCTTTTAGCCCATCAAGCATGCTAAGCAACCCAGCACAACTTACGTAACTAGGAAATTGAGATCTACCACTTAAAAAAGGGGAAATGTTGGAGAGCAGCAATTCGATGCCCATACTCATCTGGACCCACGATGAAGAAGGAAAAACTCAAAACAAATACTAAAAAAATTTAAATTCTTTTTACATGGTAGATAATTTGGTGCGTGAGGTGCGCTTCAAATTTCAGATCATTTGGATATCTAAATAACTCTCGGCAAAAAAAGACAATTTTGGGTTGTAAAAAAGTTTATTGCTCATGTATTGTTCTAGCCCTAATTTGTCTTTTTTGTTAAGAGCTACTCGTATGTTCAAATGGTCTGAAATTTTGGACACACCTCACGCACCAAATTATCTATAATCTAAAAAAATAGATTTTTAAAAAGATATGAATTTTTCTTGACTGGGTGTAGATGAGTCTGGACTCAAAAATGGATATTCAAAAATGTTAGATTTGTTCTAAACAGCAGAAAATGTGAGATCTTCCCGAAAACAAAATTACAAAAAGTTAGACGGAGATGCAACCCAACAGCCACGCTGCATGCAGCCCTGCTTGCCCATGCCCTTGCCTTATAGCATCTACAACCGAACCCCTCAAGCCCGTCTCAAACGCCCGGGCAGGCCGCCCGGTCGATGCCGGTCACGAAATTTGGACCCAGACGGGTGAGGGAGTCCTGGATTGAGGGGTCCTCGGGCATCCGGCCTGTTAGCCATGGGCCGGACTAATGGGCTGTGAAGATACGAAGACCAAGACTGCATCCATGGCCGGACGGGACTCTCCTTGACGTGGAAAGCAAGCTTGGCGACCGGATATGTAGATTCCCTTCTTTGTAATCGACCTTGTGTAACCCTAGATCCTCCCGGTGTCTATATAAACCGGAGGACTTAGTCCAGATAGGATACTCATTATCATAGCCATACAAGTTAGACCTCTAGGGTTTAGCCATTACGATCTCGAGGTAGATCCACTCTTGTAATACTCATATTCATCAATATCAATCAAGCAGGACGTAGGGTATTACCTCCATAGAGAGGGCCCGAACCTGGGTAAACATCGTGTCCCTTGTCTCCTGTTACCATCGACCTTAGACGCACAGTTCGGGACCCCCTACCCGAGATCCGTCGGTTTTGACACCGACATTGGTGCTTTCATTGAGAGTTTCCACTGTGCTGTCGCCAAAAGGTTTGATGGTCCCTTCAATCGTCCGTAATGACGTTGTCCAAGGAGAAATTTTCCTCCCCGGACAGATCTTCGTGTTCGGCGGCTTCGCACTGCAGGCCAATTCGTTTGGTCATCTGGCAGATCGAAAGCCACGCCCCTTACCATCAGGTCAGATTCGGAAGCTTGAACTACGCCGCGGACATCCGTGGAGACTTGATCTTCGCCGGATTCGAGACCGCGGTAGCCGCTCCCGGTCACCCCGATGATCATGACCTAAATCTGTCATCAGGCCGCATTCAGGAGATTGCTCCTGTAACCGCTCTGGCCCTAGATCCGGAGCAGACTGCGCCATCCGAGGACGGGAGGATCAACCCCACCACGGAGGCCATAGATTCCACGGCGTTGGAGCCGCACATAGACCTAACCTCTCAAGACATCTTTGTCACCGGAACTCCAGACTCATCTCCGGCCGTACGTTCCGAACCACGTGAACCCGCGGACGCCGAAATTGATCATTTATCGATCTTCAAGTTCAGCGCCGCAGACATCTTCCAGCACTCGCCTTTGGGCGATGTGCTAAATCATTAAAGAACCTGTCCTTGGCGGAGGACTCATAGCCGAACTATATCCGGCTCGAACTAGGGGCTGACGATGGAGAATTTTGCTTCCCACCCGCCACCCACTTCATAGCCACGGTCGAGGATTTGACCGAAGAACTTGATTACGACTCCGAAGACATCGACGGTATGGATGACAACGCCGGAGAAGAAGAGGCCCAGAACCCGCCGTTCACCGAACGCTGGACGGCCACTTCCTCGTATGATGTATACATGGTGGATGCACCAGAGGAGAACAGCGGCGAGGACAAAGAAGATCCAGCTGAGGATAAACCTTCTGAAATACAGTCCAAGCGCCAGCGGCAGAGGCGCCACTCTAAGTCACGCCGCAGTAAAGACAGCAACACCGGCACAGGAGAAGATAACACTCCAGAAGGTGCCGAAAACAACGAATACCCCGTCGATACAGCTAATGAACAAGATGAACGGGAAGGAGGGAAGGTTAGCCCCGGTAAACAGGCCACGCACGAAGACTCAGAGGACGGAAGTTATCTTCCGCTTTCCGAAGATGAGGTGAGCCTCGGCACCGACGATTTCATCATGCCTGAGGCTAATCGCCCCCGCAAGGAGCCTGAAAAAGAAGCAGCAGCAGCTTCAAGCTGACCAAGATCTGCTCAATGATAAATGGACGGATGTCCTAGCAGCCGAAGAGTACGGCCTCAAGCACCCAACCAAAAGCTACCCAACACGCAAATTGCTACCTCAGTTTGACGAGGAGGCGCCAAACTACATACCTCCATTGTACAATGCGGCTGACCGACCACCACATGGTCGAGACAAAACGACAACTCTCGCCGAACACCAGCCAGCCCCACCTCAGCCCACAGGCAGAGGTAAATTAGCCCATGTTCATACATATGACCTCCGGCAAAACCTGAACAATAAAGCAGGACTTACTAGATCAATCTACGGATCACAAGGGCGTGCCTCGACACGCGATGACGACCACCTATTCGGACGTGACAAACTTAGTCATGCGCGGGCCGAAAACCGCGGACGGACTCAATCAGAGCTACGTCGCGGTACGGGCCGATATAGAGGCGCTGCACACCCTCATTGCTTCACTGATGAGGTCCTGGATCATGAATTCCCAGAAGGGTTCAAACCCGTGAATATAGAATCGTACGATGGAACCACGGACCCTGCGGTGTGGATCGAAGACTTCATTCTCCACATTCATATGGCCTGCGGCGATGACCTCCACGCCATCAAATACCTCCCTTTAAAACTCAAGGGGTCAGCTCGGCACTGGCTCAATAGTCTGCCTGCAAATTCTATTGGCAGCTGGGAGGACATGGAAGAGGCCTTCCTCGATAACTTCCAAGGTACATATGTTCGACCTTCGGACGCTGATGACTTAAGCCATATAGTTCAACAGCCCGGAGAGTCCGCCAGGAAATTCTTGACTAGGTTCTTAACTAAAAAGAACCAAATCGTCGATTGTCCGGATGCCGAAGCCCTAGCAGCCTTCAAACACAACATCCATGACGAATGGCTCGCTCGCCACCTCGGCCAAGAAAAGTGATACGTCTCCAACGTATCTATAATTTTTGATTGCTCCATGCTATATTATCTACTATTTTGGATATTATTGGGCTTTATTATCCACTTTTATATTTTTTTTGGGACTAACCTATTAACCGGAGGCCCAACCCAGAATTGCTGTTTTTGCCTGTTTTAGGGTTTCGAAGAAAAGGAATATCAAACGGAGTCCAAACGGAATGAAACCTTCAGGGAACTTGATTTTCTCAACGAACAAGACCCGGGAGACTTGGACCCTACGTCAAGAAAGAAAAGAGGAGGCCACGAGGTAGGGGGCGCGCCTGCCTACCCCAGGCGCGCCCTCCACCCTCGTGGGCCCCTGTTGCTCCACCGACGTACTCCTTCCTCCTATATATACCTACGTACCCCCAAGTGATCAGATACGGAGCCAAAACCCTAATTCCACCGCCGTAACTTTCTGTATCCACGAGATCCCATCTTGGGGCCTGTTCTAGAGCTCCGCCGAAGGGGGCATCGATCACGGAGGGCTTCTACATCAACACCATAGCCTCTCCGATGAAGTGTGAGTAGTTTACCTCAGACCTACGGGTCCATAGTTAGTAGCTAGATGGCTTCTTCTCTCTCTTTGGATCTCAATACAATGTTCTCCCCTCTCTTGTGGAGAACTATTCGATGTAATCTTCTTTTTATGGTGTGTTTGTTGAGACAGATGAATTGTGGGTTTATGATCAAGTCTATCTATGAACAATATTTGAATCTTCTCTGAATTCTTTTATGTATGATTGGTTATCTTTGCAAATCTCTTCGAATTATCAGTTTGGTTTGGCCTACTAGATTGATCTTTCTTGCAATGGGAGAAGTGCTTAGCTTTGGGTTCAATCTTGCGGTGTCCTTTCCCAGTGACAGTAGGGGCAGCAAGGCACGTATTGTATTGTTGCCATCGAGGATAACAAGATGGGGTTTTCTTCATATTGCATGAGTCTATTCCTCTACATCATGTCATCTTGCTTAAGGCGTTACTCTGTTTTTAACTTAATACTCTAGATGCATCTTGGATAGCGGTCGATGAGTGGAGTAATAGTAGTAGATGCAGGCAGGAGTCGGTCTACTTGTCTCGGACGTGATGCCTATATACATGATCATACCTAGATATTCTCATAACTATGCTCAATCCTGTCAATTGCTCAACAGTAATTTATTCACCCATCGTAGAATACTTATGCTCTCGAGAGAAGCCACTAGTGAAACCTATGTCCCCCGGGTCTATCTTTATCATATTGATCTCCTACTACTTAGTATTTCCTTTGCTATTTACTTTGCCTTTATTTTACTTTGCATCTTTTATCATAAAAATACCAAAAAATATTATCTTATCATATCTATCAGATCTCACTCTCGTAAGTGGCCTTATAGGGATTGACAACCCCTATTTGTGTTGGTTGCGAGTATTTATTTGTTTTGTGCAGGTACGAGGGACTCGCGCGTATCCTCCTACTGGATTGATACCTTGGCTCTCAAAAACTGAGGGAAATACTTACGCTACTTTGCTGCATTATCCCTTCCTCTTCGGGGAAAACCAACGCAATGCTCAAGAGGTAGCAAGAAGGATTTCTGGCGCCGTTGCCGGGGAGGTCTACGCAAAAGTCAACATACCAAGTACTCATCACATACCCTTATCTCCTGCATTACATTATTTGTCATTTGCCTCTCGTTTTCCTCTCCCCCACTTCACCCTTGCCGTTTTATTTGCCTCCTCTTTTGTTTGCCTTCTTCCTGTATGTATCCTTATTTGTGTTTCCATGTGCCTTCTATTTGCTTGCATCTTTGCTTGCTAAAAATCTATTGATATGGATCCACTTAAAGTGTTCTACTTGGATCCTTCGATCCTTATGTGCTCGTGCTGAAACCCCAACTAGCCTAGTTGATGGGAAATCTTTAGATGAGCATGCTCATTTTGTGTGTCATCGTTTTTCTGAAAAAGGGAAGCTCTTATGGTATCATATAAATAGTTTGCTATGCTTGGAATCTTTGTGAAATTTGTGATTTTACTTATTGCTCTAAGAACCCTAAAAACACCTTCCCTACCTATGTGAGTTCAATGATAATGAAATCTTATCTTCTTATGCAAAGGGTGTTTATAGTTATTATGATATCGAATAAATTGAAGAATTTGTCGTTTTTAAGGGTGCTCATGAAGTTGCTTCTTTGATTGAAAAGTATGATTTTACTCTCAATAAATCTGAAAATTCCGTCATACTTAAATATTGCAATGAAAACTTTGCTCATAATGTCTATGTCCAAGAATTTATTGAAAGAATGAACGTTGCTTTGGAAGAAAATAATGATATGCATGAATCTATAGATAATGATGATTCCGATGATTTGGTTGAAATATCCCTTGACGAACATGATGCCTGCTATTCTTGTGGCCATGATGCCAATATTTATGAATATGAATTTGCTATAGTTCTTTATGTTAAACATGAGATCGTTGCTATTGCACCCATACTTGATAGTTCCTTCGATGAAAAGCATGGTTGCAATGATGTTATTATAAATTCTCTTAATGTCAATTGTGTTAATGATATGCAAAACCCTAAGCTTAGGGATGCTAGTTTTGCTATGACTACTATTTGTTGCAATGATCATGATTGGGGTGATTCTACTTTTGATCTTGAAAATTTATTTAAGCCCCATGATGAATATGAGATTGATAATAGTGTTTGCAATATTATTGAAAGTGGGTTTGGAGAGGTCATGACTTTAGTTAATGTTAATCCCACTATTTTGGAAGAGTTTCAACTTTGCATACATGTGGATCTTGTTAAGAATATGTTTTGTGATAGATATATTGTCGAATTTGCTTATGATCCTACATGTAATTATTATGAGAGAGGAAAATATGGTGGTAGAAATTTTCATGTTACTAAATTACCTCTCGTTATGTTGAGATTGCTATTGTTTCTTTCCTCTTCCTTGCATATGCTAGTTTTTGTTTGCCTGGATAATTTGTTTGCCTATAAGATACCTATGCATAGGAAGTATGTTAGACTTAGATGTGTTTGTCACGTGTTTTATGACGCTCTCTTTGTGCTTCAATTCTTATCTTTCATGTGAGCATCATTGAAATATTATGCCTAGCTATAAGGCTTTAAACGATAGCGCTTGTTGGGAGGCAACCCAATTTTATTTTTATTTCTTGCTTTTTGCTCCTGTTTAGTAATAAATAATTTATCTAGCCTATATTTTTGGTTGTGTTTTTGTGTTTAATTAGTGTTTGTGCCAAGTAGAACCGTTGGGAAGACTTGGGGAAAGTCTTGTTGAACTTGCTGTAAAAAACAGAAACTTTAGCGCTCACGAGAACTACTGTCATTTTTATTTGGAAAGTGATATTTAGTTAATTCTTTTTGCAGATGATTTATAGATAAATTCCTCACGTCCAGCAATTTATTTTAGAATTTTTGGGGTTCCAGATCTTGATCTAGCTACAGGTTACTACAGACTGTTCTGTTTTTGACAGATTCTGTTTTTCGTGTGTTGTTTGCTTATTTTGATGAATCTATGGCTGGTAAAATAGTTTATAAACCATAGAGAAGTTGGAATACAGTAGGTATAACACCAATATAAATAAATAATGAGTTCATTACAGTACCTTGAAGTGGTCTTTTATTTTCTTTCGCTAATGGAGCTCACGAGATTTTCTACTTTAAGTTTTGTGTTGTGAAGTTTTCAAGTTTTGGGTAAAGATTTGATGGATTATGGAACAAGGAGTGGCAAGAGCCTAAGATTGGGGACGCCCATGGCACCCCCAAGATAATCTAAGGACACCTAAAAGCCAAAGCTTGGGGATGCCCCGGAAGGCATCCCCTCTTTCGTCTACTTCTATCGGTAACTTTACTTGGAGCTATATTTTTATTCGCCACATGATATGTGTTTTGCTTCGAGTGTCTTGTATTATTTGAGTCTTTGCTTTTTAGTTTAACACAATCATCCTTGCTGTACACACCTTTTGAGAGAGCCATACATGATTTGGAATTTGTTAGAATACTCTATGTGCTTCGCTTATATCTTTTGAGTTATATAGTTTTGCTCTAGTACTTCACTTATATCTTTTAGAGCACGGTGGTGGATTTGTTTTATAGAAACTATTGATCTCTCATGCTTCACTTAGATTATTTTGGGAGTCTTAATAGCATGGTAATTTACTTAAATCCTAATATGCTAGGTATTCAAAGTTAGTAAAATTTTCTTAAGAGTGTTTTGAATACTAAGAGAAGTTTGATGCTTGATGATTGTTTTGAGATATAGAGGTAATAATATCAAAGTCGTGTTAGTTGAGTAGTTGTGAAATTGAGAAATACTTGTGTTGAATTTTGCAAGTCCCGTAGCATGCACGTATGGTAAACGTTATGCAACAAATTTGAAACATGAGGTGTTATTTGATTGTCTTCCTTATGAGTGGCGGTCGGGGACGAGCGATGGTCTTTTCCTACCAATCTATCCCCCTAGGAGCATGCGTGTAGTACCGAGGTTTTTGATGACTTGTAGATTTTTGCAATAAGTATGTGAGTCTTTATGACTAATGTTGAGTCCATGGATTATACGCACTCTCACCCTTCCATCCTTGCTAGCCTCTTCGGTACCGTGCATTGCCCTTTCTCACATTGAGAGTTGGCGCAAACTTCGCCGGTACATCCAAACCCCGTGATATGATACGCTCTTTCACACATAAACCTCCTTATATCTTCCTCAAAACAGTCACCATACCTACCTATTATGGCATTTCCATAGCCATTCTGAGATATATTGCCATGCAACTTTCCATCATTCCGTTTCATCATGACACATTCATCATTGTCATATTGCTTAGCATGATCATGTAGTTGACATAGTATTTGTCGCAAAGACACCGTTCATAATTCTTTCATACATGTCACTCTTGGTCCATTGCATATCCCGGTACACCGCCGGAGGCATTCATATATAGTCATCTTTTGTTCTAGTATCGAGTTGTAATCATTGAGTTGTAAATAAATAGAAGTGTGATGATCATAATTTTTTAGAGCATTGTCCCAAGTGAGGAATGTAAAAAAAGAGAAAGGCCATATAAAAAATAAGAGAAAAAGAGAGAAGGGACAATGTTACTATCCTTTGCCACACTTGTGCTTCAAAGTAGCACCGTAATCTTCATGATAGAGAGTCTCTTGTTTTGTCACTTTCATATACTAGTGGGAATTTTTCATTATAGAACTTGGCTTGTATATTCCAACAATGGGCCTCCTCAAGTGCCCTAGGTCTTCATGAGCAAGCAAGTTGGATGCACACCCACTAGTTTCTTTTGTTGAGATTTCATACATTTATAGCTCTAGTGCATCCGTTGCATGGCAATCCCTACTCCTTGCATTAACATCAATCGGTGGGCATATCCATAGCCCATTGATTAGCCTCGTTGATGTGAGACTTTCTCCTTTTTTGTCTTCTCCACATAACCCCCCTCATTATATTCTATTCCACCCACAGTGCTATGTCCATGGCTCGCGCTCATATATTGCGTGATAGTTTATAGGTTTGAGATTACTAAAGTATGAAACAATTGCTTGGCTTGTCATCGGGGTTGTGCATGATGAGAGCATTCTTGTGTGACGAAAATGAAACATGACTAAACTATATGATTTTGTAGGGATGAACTTTCTTTGGCCATGTTATTTTGAGAAGACATAATTGCTTAGTTAGTACGCTTGAAGTATTATTATTTTTAATGTCAATATGAACTTTTGTCTTGAATCTTTCGGATCTGAAAATTCATACCACAATTAAGAAGAATTACATTAAAATTATGCCAAGTAGCACTCCGCATCAAAAATTCTGTTTTTATCATTTACCTACTCGAGGACGAGCAGGAATTAAGCTTGGGGATGCTTGATACGTCTCCAACGTATCTATAATTTTTGATTGCTCCATGCTATATTATCTACTGTTTTGGACATTATTGGGCTTTATTATCCACTTTTATATTATTTTTGGGACTAACCTATTAACCGGAGGCCCAGCCCAGAATTGCTGTTTTTTCCTGTTTTAGGGTTTCGAAGAAAAGGAATATCAAACGGAGTCCAAACGGAATGAAACCTTCGGGAACGTGATTTTCTCAACGAACAAGACCCGGGAGACTTGGACCCTACGTCAAGAAAGAAAAGAGGAGGCCACGAGGTAGGGGGGCGCGCCTGCCTACCCCAGGTGTGCCCTCCACCCTCGTGGGCCCCCTGTTGCTCCATCGACGTACTCCTTCCTCCTATATATACCTACGTACCCCCAAACGATCAGATGCGGAGCCAAAACCCTAATTCCACCGCCGTAACTTTCTGTATCCACAAGATCCCATCTTGGGGCCTGTTCTGGAGCTCCGCCGGAGGGGGCATCGATCACACAGGGCTTCTACATCAACACCATAGCCTCTTCGATGAAGTATGACACTACAAAAAAAAGACACATCCGTGACATTTTGGGCCGAACGAAATTTTTTTGTCATACATATGACACTTCTATGACGATAATTGTGACAAAACCCGGTATCATCATAGATGTGGTGGGCTCCTACTTCTATGACAAAAAATCATGACAGAAAATGGGCTTTTCGTCCTGGGTGGGCCGGAGACGCAGCTGCATGACATTCTTTGGGCCGTCCATGACGGAAAAAACCGTGGTAGAAGCAAGGTCGAGGAAAATTTCGGGGAGTTCCTGGTTACGGTGGGAGGTCGGGGGCTGAGCGATGCGCGTTTCTCTCGTACACGTACGCGCGTGTGTGCGAGGCGTTGACTCTAACTGAACCCGAGCGAGGCGTTGGGCTCTAACTGAACCCGAGCGATTGCACTGCAGGCTACGCGTTACTGAACCCGAGTGATCGATCGATGGCTGTTAACTGAACCCGATCGAGCGATTCCTTCGCTACTACTGCTAACTGAAGCCGACCGATTGGATGAACAGTGAGCGTTGCGGGGGGGGGGGGGGGGGGGGGGGGGGTGGATGAACAGTGAGCGGTGGCGTTGCCTCTGGATGAACAGGACCCCGTGGTGTGGTGGAGGGCTGGATGAACAGTAGACGGTGGAGGGGTGCCCGTGGAGGGGTGGTTGAACAGGACCCCATGGTGTGGAGGGCTGGATGAACAGTAGACGGTGGAGGGGTGCCCGTGGAGGGGTGGTTGAACAGTAGCCGGTGGAGTAGCGCGTGGTGGAGGCTGGATGAACAGGAGCCCGTGGAGGCTGGAGGAGGTCGACGGTAGCCCGTGGAGGCTGCAGGAGGTCGACGGTAGCCCATGAAGGCTGGAGGAGGTCGACGGTGGAGATGAACAGTATCCCGTGGAGTCCCGTTTTGCGGTACGCCACACCCCTCCCGATGAACAGGACCCCCGTTTCGACCGTAGGAGGTCTGTTTCGTCCGTTTTGCGGTACGCCACACCCCTCCCGATCAACAGGACCCCCGTTTTGACCTTAGGAGGTCCGTTTCCTCCGTTTTGTGGTACGCCACACCCCTCCCGATCAACAGGACCCCCGTTTCGACCGTAGGAGGTCCGTTTCCTCCATTCTATGGTACGCCAGGCCTCGTTTCCATCGCCTGTTCCATCCAAGCCCTCCCGATGAACACGACCACGCATTCCGTTCCGACCCAGCCAGTTGGCTCCCACGCGTTCCGTTGCCTCCCGATGAACATGACGCATTTCGTTGCCTCCCCATGAACACGACGCATTCTGTTGCCTCCCCGTGAACACGACGCGTTCTGTTGCCTTCCCATGAACACGACGACGACGCTGTTTCTCCGTTCCGACCCAGCCATGTACACGAGCCCTGGCTGTACATATGCACGAGTAGGCGTTCGAGACCCCGCCCGGATGTACACATACGTGGACATATTTTATTTCTTGCACCCTGGCCGCTGTACGTACGTGTACATGCTACGTGCGCGCCTCTACTACGACATGTGCGCGCCTCTACTACGACACATGCGCGCCTCTACTACGACATGTGCGCGCCTCTACATCGACCAGTATGTACTTACACGTTCGCGACCAGAATGACAACGCTACGTACGCTTCGACTAGGTGGGTCCCGACTGTCAGGCACTTCCTTACGTGCGAAGATGTAGCTGGTGGGTCCCAGCAGTCAGGGGGGCGAATCATTTTGTTTTTTTGCCCGGACGCACTTCCTTGCGTGCGAAGGTGTAGCTGGTGGGTCCCAGCAGTTAGGGGAAAACATTTTTTTCAAGAAATACGATGTCCCTCCGGTGGGTCCCTGCTGTCAGGTGGAGGAATAATTATTTTGCACGTAACAAAGAGGCACTTCCTTGCTGCGGCCGTGGACCCAGCTGTCAGCCTCTCCATGTACAGTCCATGTCCGATGGAAGCCGTTCCTTGACCACGTTGACCACGCCGCGCCGAGAGCACCAGGGCGGTGGACGACGGCGAGGCCTAGGAAGGGGACGATGCGGAGTCGGGAAGACGCGGCAGTGGATGCCCACACGTAGAGGAGTACGAGGGTTCACTGGTTCGCTGCGTGTGAGGCTGTCGTCGCCGAAGAATAACAGGGGGTGTGGGTGAGTAGAGGGATGGCCTGGCCAGCGGTGGGAGTAGTAGGGGCGGTGAGGCCTCCGCCGCATCGCAACCGACCACGGGAGGCAGGAGCACGAGGCACGACCGACGCTGGTTTGGGCTGCTGGAGCAAGAAGACCAGAGGTTGAAGAAGCACTACGGCCATTGGATGGACATCGTACGGTCACTGGAGCTAGAATCGTGCATATTGACTAAGTTGACAAAGCCCTTCGTCCCCGTAAACTTAGTAGGCCCACAAGTCAGCCTGCCACTATACTAGGTCCCAGCTAACAGGGGGAGTATTCATTTTTTTGTGCGTAATAAGGAGGCACTTCCTTGCGTGCAAAGATATAGCTGGTGGGACCGAGCTGTCAGCGGCGGTAACGTTTTTTTCGCAAAATACAGAGGCCCTTTCTGTGGGTCCCTGATGTCAGGTGGAGGAATCATTATTTTGCGCGTAATAAGGAAGGCATTTCCTTGCATGCGGCCGTGGACCCAGCTGTCGGCCTCTCCACGTACAGTCCACTTCAGATGCATGTCGGTCATTGACCACGTTGAGCAGGCCGCGTCGAGAGCACCAGGGCGGTGGACGACGGCGAGGCCTAGGAAGGGAACGACACGGAGGCAGGGAAGACTCGGCAGTTGTTTCCCACGCGGAGGGGAGTACGACTGTACGAGGGTTTACTGGTTCGTCTGCCGTCGCCGGAGAATAACAGCAGGTGTGAGTGAGTAGAGGGATGGCTAGGCCAGCGATGGGAGTACGGTGGGGCGGTGAGGCCTGCGCGGCAGTAGAGCCAGCCGCGGGGAGGAGGGAGCAGGCAGTCCCGCCGGCGCTTGTTTGAGCGGCTGGAGCAGGAAGAGCAGAGATTGAAGAAGCACGACGGCCGTTGGATGGCCATCCAACAGTCACTGCTTGTGCGTCAACCTTTTTTTAGGAAAACCTCAAATCTGTGGAAAACAACATACAACCCATCTGCCATTATTTCTAATAATTTACAGCCCATTTGCTAATTATTAAGGTTTTTTGAGCCCATATTCTTTTTGTTAGCATTACAACCCATATTGTGGCCACGGTTAAAAAATTATACGAAATTTTGCATATTTCGGTGCGGTTCGAACTGTTTTTAATTCCGAAATTTCGACTCACATTCAAACTGATTTTAAAAATAAATGTATATCTATATAATCCAACAAATTCTACACGCATAAAAATTAATGTAATTTAAAATCTTGAAATAAAAAAAAGATATTTGAAACTAATTGTCGGTTTGATGTGTTTTAAAAATGTACATCCCATTTCTCATTACTGATGGGCCATTTTCTCGTCCAGCCGAATGAAAGCTCTCCTCGTCTTGAAAGATTTGCAGCCCAACAGGCCCGACAAAGCGACTTACTTGGCAAATCACAAAAAAACTGGGTTGTGGCCGTGGACCCAGCTATCAGCCTCTCCACGTACAGTACTCTTCCGATGGAATGTCATTGACCACGTCACGCCGAGAGCACCAAGGCGGTGGACGACGGCGAGGCCTAGGAAGGGGACGACGCGGAGCCGGGGAAGACGCGGCAGTGGATGCCCACGCGGAGAGGAGTACGAGGGTGCACTGGTTCGGCTGCGGTGTGAGGCTGCCTCGCCACAGGGCTGGCTAGCGGTGGGAGTAGTAGGGGGCGATGAGGCCTCAACGACAGCACAGCCGGCCACGGGAGGCAGGAGCAGGCGGTCTCCCCGACGCTGGTTTGGGTGGCTGGTGCAAGAAGAGCAGCGATTGAAGAAGCAGCAGGACCGTTCGATTCAAATCCAACGGTTACTGCTGCTAGAATCGTTTGTTGACTAAGTTGACAAGCCCTGCGTACGCGTCAACTTAGTAGGCCCACAGGTCAGCCTCCCAACCGGTGCGCCCCAGATGTCAGTGGGAGGAATCATTTTTTCGCGTAATAAGGAGGCAATTGATTGCGTGCGGCCAGGCCAGCGGAGGGAGTAGGGTGGGCCGGGGAAGCCTGCGCGGCATCACAGCGGGCCACAAGAGGAGGGAGCAGGAAGTCCCGCCGGCACTAGTTTAGGCGGCTGGAGCAGGAAGATCAGGGATTGAAGAAGCACGTTGGCCGTTGGATGGACATCCAACAGTCACTGCTGCTAGAATCATGTGTTCTATGACAAAGCCTTGCGTAAACAAGTCAGCCTCGAAATCTGTGACGTGTACAGCCCATTTGCTATTATTTTTATAAGTTTTACTCATTTTCTAATTCATATGGAATTTATTGCAGCCTGTTTTCCATTTTTAGAATTGTCGGCCATTTTCTGGTCAGTACCAGGGTCAAAAAATCAACTAAATATGTCAGAAATTTTGAAAATTCACAATTTTTTGCTAGGGGACGAAATATTCTTAATCCAAAAATTAATAGCCATACTAAAATAAATTAGTACTATGTCATGTTAAATCCAATGAAATACGTATAAGATATCAGTGAAGAACAAAAACAAAAAAAGAAACTTATATCCCATTTGCTATAATTTTTTTGGAATTTTCAACCCCTTTTGATATTACTTTTAACAGACATTGACCATACTCTTAAGCCAGGCCAGAAGGCATCCCTCCTCGTCTTGAAAGATTTGCAGCCCAGTAATTCGGAGAAAACAAATAGGCCTAGCTTGGGTATTCTTCAAAAAGAAATAGTGTGCTACCTATTTTCCCAAAGAACTGGTGCATGGGCATTTAGCTTTATTTATTTATTTATTTACTTATTTATGTTTAGGGGACCATGAGCATGTACCTAGGCCGGATTCATGTGAGACCTTCCCTTCCAGTTAATTATGGGCTTCTCTATTGGGCCTTCATCAGTGGGCTGCATGTTATCAACAAGTGGAAAATGTGTTCCGTACGAAAAATAGTATGCGCTACGCATGGTACGGGGCACTAAAGGATCGAACCGTGCAACGACTTCCAAAACATTGTGTTTGTCGTTCTAACAACACATTTATTCAACCAACAGACGAAATATACTACTGATTGTACATTGAAAACAACAGCAGCAGCAACCAGGGCTGGGGGTGCAACAGAAGCAGTAAGCAGGCCAGAAGAGTGAAGACACAGCTCTCTCTTCCAAACCAAACATCAGCCATCATTACAAAAGGGCTACCAAAAAAGAACAAGTGTATGCATCAAACTAAATAAAGATCCTACTACACCAAGCGTACGCATCTAACTAACTGGCTCAGTTAGACGTTACTATTTATTAAGCTGTGGAGATTGGCTGACGACTTGAACCAGATGGGTGCCTGACGGGGGAAACTCCAGCCAGCAGGTCGAAGTCTGATACTTGCGACCCTCTCTCCTACTTTGGGCTACAGAGCGTGGCGGCACATATCAGGGTATGGTGCATGCAGAGACGCATGGTACGCTGTGTACACACAGTTTTGCCTAATGAACGAAACCATGCTGCCATCATGATCCTTGCCGTCGGTTATCTCCTGGTTAATTGGATAATTTAGTCCGACAAACAGAGAGCGTGTACCAAGGCTACTTACGAGCCTCCAGTCAAAAATTCCTGAAGGCCCAGAGAAGCTGGGATCCTGCTCAAAGACCTTGCAGTGACTGTGATTGTATTCCGCGAAACAACACGTCCGGTATGTGCGAACGATCATCAATCTTTCGCCGTCGTCTGATCGAGCCAGGAACCACCTGCAACTGCCATGCCGCTTTTCTTTGAAAGTTTATGGGATTAGGAAGGGTAGGGACACCAAGCAGCCTACAACATCATATCAAGTTGGAGTCAAATAAAAAAGGGCTCTTGATTTAGTCAATCTTAAGAATAGCATGTTATGAGCATGAATATTTTTTCAGCAAATGTTGACAGTAATATAAGCAAGCCATCATGATATCATAGGAAAGTAACATACTGCTGTAACAGCCATTTGTAGCGATGACTGGAGTAGGCCAGCAATACGTCCAGCCATAGAAGGAGTCGACAGCGTAAATGAATCCCTTGTGTTCAATGGCATCAGAGAACCATGGAGGATGTATGATCCTGCGATGGACGTGCAGATCTATCCACTTACCGCAGTGACCTGTCAGATAGGCGAGACCGTGGTTGAAGAACGCAATTAGCCTGAAGTCTTTATAATTCGCAGATCTTGTGGGCACTTGGCAGATTACAACCTTGAGCAAATCAAACTTGGTATCATGTTGGCTACTGTAAGATTCCGAGTATTCTGGGCTGCGGTGCCAAAGCAGTGAAGTGTTAATCGAAGGAAGGGGGATCAATTTCCGGGTGTAGACCTCCACGAGTATCCAGCTGCCGTGACCGTCGACGAGCACCATCCAAGACGTGTTCATGCCGACCCAGTACATACCATTAATGTAGTTGAGGCTGACAGGGATCGGATCACAGTCAAGGGGGTTGATGATCGCCACCCTACGATCGTTATGCTGTGTGACACGCCGTTTCTGAAGATCAGGCGACATCAGCAAGCAAGGAGCTGGCTTAAAAAGCTCTGGCCTGAGGGCTTTGAGTAAACGGTACAGCCCCGACGAGCATGCGGCGAGCGGCATGGTACTGAGATTGTCCACACGCGAAACAATGAGCTTGATTCCCTCTGTGGGGAGCGAATTCCAGCCACTCTTTCGGCGGACGCTGCTCGGTTCTGCCATTGTTAGTGCTTGGGTTTCGGACGAGGGGGGAGGTGCCTTAGCGGGGATGGAAGATTGGACGAGATTATGTGCGGACAAAGATGGAGAAGCGAATATGTGCTGCGGGAAGTGGACAGGTGATGATGACTACATCACGCTGCTTGACTTATGAGACACATACCAGCAATGTAGGGTCATGTCGATGCCAGACAACTTGCTTGAGTGATCACAGTACTGGTACTCCCTATAGTGCTATGCCCCAACTTGCTTGAGTAGAGTAGTAGAGTAGGACTCTGCTCTACTACTAGCACCGGAGGAGTAGTATATTCTAATATAAAATAGTTACAAACTTCAATGCCCAAGCATGGAACGACTATGAACCATGCTCAAAGACTGTGTCTACGTGGTGTTTGGACATGGGCAACAACCTCAACGCCAACGGTGCTGCTCCCGTTGCACCGTATGTGTTTCTGTCCTTCCTGTTCGAAATCGTGGTAGAATTCATGATTTATTTTGTGCTTATTTGGATTAAATCTCGTAGTAACTTGCTCATATATTCAACTAGCGCAACGTCCCCTATAGCCACTCTCGTTTCATGGACGGCCTGGTCGATGCCTCGAAGGAGCCCTTCGTCCATTGTTATGAGTGCCTGATGCCGTTTTGTGGCTCGCTGGCGGACATGGTGCATCACCTCACGGATGCGTGCAGCGGTCACTGCTGGCCCTTGGCGGAGAACATCAAGTACGAGACGTGCTACCCATTCACCATGCCGGAGTCGCTGGAGGATTGACGTGAGAGGGAGGGGGAGGAGATAGCGATGAACGTGAACGTGAGGGGGAGGAGATAGCGATGTCATGGGAGGTGCAGTATTTATAGCGAGCAATGGCACACCTACGTAAGATATGGACTAAGCTGCACTGACTTAACTGCAGGTCCAGTTGCGTCACTGACATGTGGGCCAGACCCCTGTTGGGCCCACACATTAGTGACCCAATGCACCTGCAGTTAAGTAACAACTATGTGGGCATATTTGTTGGAGTAAATTATGGGGGAGCGAAGGGGTGGAAATATTGCTGGTCACAACGGATTGGACGAGCGTGGGGGAGGAGAGTCATGCATGCAGATTTTTTCACACAGGGTGGAGTGGTGGGACCGCCGGAGGGAGAAGGAGAGTTTGGCAGGCATATTGTTTCCACACACATGGAGAGGAAAAGATTTGGAGACGAACGGGCTTCCTGCAGGTATGGGGAACGGTGCATAATAAGTCATCTTGCATGCCGGGCTAGGTATAGTCTCAAGTCATTAAAAACATACACGCCCCACACATGTTCATATTTCAAGGTGCACTGAATTATTGCATGACGATGATTAAGGCTGGCCATAATGGTGGTATCTTAGCTAGTATCATGCACACATGAATAGCAAACATGCTAATGTGGCAAAGAATTAAAGAAGAGAGGGGGTTAGAGTAACTAGTGTTCATGCATGCATTGGTAAACACATTTTTTGTGAAGAACGATAGCACTAGTTGAGTACTTTTTCAGACTTCAAAAACTATTCCACCGCCTCTACTATCTTGCTAAGAGTAGGTGAAAATTTTGAATTGAGGCCTTTAAACTAGAAGGGAGGTAGTGGTACTCTAATAGCTAACCTTGTTGTGATGACATGATAGGACATGGCACGCACCTGGACGAAGGAACTAGTCTGCATTGTGCATTTAAGTTTTGTCTGAAGTCAATGTACCTCTACTTTCACCAGACTTATAGAAAAATGTGTCAACATTCACAATGTCAAATCAATATTTTTACACTCATTATAAAACGTAGTTCTTATACTCATTATAATCAGTATTGTAGATATTGATATTTTTAGTATAAATTTGGTCGTGGGATTTCATTGATGCCTGTCAAAGCATGGAGGAAGCGGAGCTTAGGGTTTGCATTGCCGGTCTCTACATAGGTATTTCTCTTCATAATCCTGTAATTTTAGAGACTGATTGCGCTTTTGTGGTAGCGTCTCTTGCATCGGGGGACTATGATAGGTCTGCTATGCGTGACCTGAAGATGAAAGCGTTGAGCATCTCGAAGTTGATCAACAATCTTCAATTGTCAAAGATTAGCCGTTCGGCCAATAAGGTGGCACACTTAATCGCTAAGTATAGCTTTGACAATAGATTAGATGATATTCTTGTAAATAACGTACCACCCTGTGTGGTGAATATTGTATCGAATGAGTGTACTAGTGTGGCTGGTTAATTAATATAAGGTGGTGTTCAAAAAAAAGTATAAATTTGGTCAAACACTTTGCAAACGGTTGACGGGAGTAAAAAGGACCAGAGGGAGTATCATGCATGCGGAGTAGGCAAAAAAATTGCTTGTCTAAAAAAGGCAAAAAAATTGCTCATTTATACCCGGTCGAAGTCTCAAAGGACGCGACCGTGCGAGGGAGGCAAAGGTCGTGGGAGGCGTGACGTTTGACAGAATTAAGTGAAGTTACATCCACGCGCCGGCATGGCGTGCGAACAGGCAGAAGCTATACCGTCCGGCCTACGATATGGGTCTAGTAGACATGACATCTAGTGGGTCCCGCATAGTTCTCGAGAACTCTTTGGGGGCTTGCAGCCGTTTATCGATTGGGCAAGCCAGCAACCCCACGCCGTTCGCACGCCCTACTCGTCCCCGTCTTCTACCTTACAACAGTTCGCTCCTAGTCGTCCCGTCCTTTCACATTAGTTCGCTCCCAGTTTTTTTGCGGGGTACAACAGTTCAACTTCTCCTAACCCTCCTCCAAAATCCATGGCCTCCCAAATCTCCATGGTCGCTGCTGAGTACCAGGTTAGAGCCATCACCGACGATCAGTTCATCATCATCTACACACGTGGATCCGAGACGGTGAAAGCATGGCTTGCTCGCTTCCTGCGCATGTTCAACAGTTCAACGGATGAGTGGGTCGCTGGGCTAGATGTTGAGTACACCACAGTCCTGGGATGAGAGAAGGATGTAAAGGACGAAGAGAAGAAGAAGCCTGCCATGATCCAGGTTTGCGTACATAACGTTTGCTTGGTCTATCACATATGCCATGCCGACGTTGAGTGCCAGGATTTTAAGAACTTTCTCAAGGACAAAAGAGTAAAATTCGTTACTGTAGGCTTTAAGAACGACAGGGATGTCCTGCATCGGATAGGTCTCGTTGTAGGCCAGCCCTTCGATCTCCAGAAGGCAAGCCTGGTGTCCTCCTCTCAACCTTCAATGCTGACCCTGGCAGCAGCCATGATTGATCCTTCGTACGGTAAACTGAAGAAACCTCATCACGAGTTTCATCATGCATGGGAGTCGAAGACATTAGATGAAGATCGCATCCTGTACGCAGCAATGGATGCCTACCTTTGTTTAAATATCTACAAGGGTTGGATGAAGAAGCAGAGCCCAGTGTCCGGTTCAAGCAAAGAAGCGTCGGCGAAGAGGAAGAGGAAGAGGGACGAGGAGGAAGTCGAGGACGTGGACTTGGACTCCGAGTAGGTGGCAGTGCCGTCGCTCATGCTGGTTCTACTGCAGTGTCAAACAGACTAGTTGCTTAGTTTATTTTCAAGGGTGTGTTGTGCTGAGGCCCCAGCAGAACTATGTTTATGTTCTTTCTCGTTATTTGAAATCTTTAGTATGTACAGTAGTACTAGTACTATGTCTTACTACTGTTCTTCTTGCAGTTGGTACTACTACTCGTATCTTCGTGTTCCTACTGTACTTAATACGTTCGTACTAGCAGTATAATTTGGGTCAGTCGGTTTGTGAAAGAAGTTCGACGGAGCGAAGGAAGAAGACGACAGAAGAGGTGGAAGAAGCCCTTCTAGCCATCCATGTTGCATCAAACGGCTCACATGAGTCGAATGACCCAAATTGCTCCTTCAGATTGCAGGATCCATGTGTCATTCAAGGTCTCGAAGGTAGATTCCGCGTCCGCACCCGGTTTGCGGGCTTGACGCGCACGCGACCGGCTTCCGCCGCGACAGCCACCATGCGCTCCTCCTCCGCGTGGCCGGAGACGACAATGACATGGTAGTTCCTCCTCACCGGTGTGCTGGAGCACGCGCTTGTCCTCCTCTTCATACGCTGCGTGCATAGACGCGGCTCCACCAGCTGCTCGCGTGCTTGGCAGCGCGGCGGCATCACGAGGAGGGACTGCAGATGACGTGAGCGGGCGAGCCTTCGGCTTCATGGCACAGGGATGGCGGCGGCACGACGGTGATGGGCGAGAAATTGTTGGCCGGAGCAGGCGGGCCCCGGCATGCGCAACGGCGGCGGCATATTGATGAGTGCGCGTGTGGGAGCTTACATTAGTTATATATATATAAGGTCGGTCAAACTTAAAAGAAAACCATACTAGTACACGTAAACATTAGACTTAGGCAGCGCTTTTATTAGTTAGTACCACAACCACGATACAGAATCACGTGCAAGCGCGTGAACCGCGGCCGCGCGGTCGATCGAATGGTGCATCATCGTGTCGCGCTCAAAGGACATCCACCGAACCTTTTTGTGTGTGAAAACAATCCTCGAATATTACTCAACTTTTTTTCCTGTGAAAGTTCTTGACGCTGCAATATTTCCATATATTTGAATTTAGCTCCAGTTCATGTTTATTCGGATTTGGACGTTTTAGGTGCGCCCTAGTTTTTTTAATACTGATTTTGTGTGTGTGACTGAGAGAGAACGTGTGTATGTGTCCATATGTGTGTTGTGGCGGAAGGGCAATGTGGAGACGGTGTGCGTGTGATACATACATAGAGAGGTGTGAATGTGCAAATGATCATGCATGAGTGAGACATAGACAGATGCCGATACGTTGTGTATACATGAGAGAACGGTCTTCTAGTTTAGGGCCTGTTTAGTTCCAATAAGTCACCTGACTTATAAGTCAGGTGACTTAAAATCAGTGACTTATAAGTCACGCCTGTTTGGTTGTCATCTGACTTATAAGTCACGTGACCACACCTTCCCACCTTGTTTTTTAATGTAAAGGTGATGGGACCCACGTAAAAAGGGGTCACTTATAAGTTTTAAGTTGGGGTGGAGCAACTTATGACTTATAAGTTGGGGTGACTTATAAGTTGGGTCCGTTTGGCAAAATAAGTCACTTTTTGCACTTTTCAACTTATAAGTTGGTGACTTATTTGGAACCAAACAGGGCCTTACTTGTGTGTGTGTGTGTGAGAGAGAGAGAGAGGGAGAGAGACAGAGAGAGGAGCATCCGTAACACAACAACCATCTCTCTCGATTCGTCCGTCCCTCGCACGGTCGCATGCAACACATGCATCAACGCGCACATTTTGACACCCTCACCCGGCCCCTGCCCACCTCAAGGCCCACACAATCTCTTCGTGAATACCCATTTCTCTCCTTAGGTTTGTTTTCTCTCAATATCTGACACACACACACATAGAGACACACGCTGCACAACACACACACACACACACTCCCTCGAGCACACAATTCATCCCCATCCAAGGTTATACGGCGACCACTCTCGCTTGTGCTTCTTTGCACCCCAACATGCACAACACCTCAATCTTCAAATAGGGCATCGAGCAGATCGAAGACGGCGACCACACCGCGCTAGAGAATGCGGGGTCATTTGGAAGCAGGCTGATGTGACGACGGCTGACTGACTCCTCCCCCACCCCCTCTCTCTCTCTTGCACAAAATTACCAATCCCTCTCTCCCCCACAAAAAATGTCAATCCCTCAACCCACGAGATCCTTCCCCTCTCGTCCATGTTTTTCCAGCTCTATCGTCAAACATGCTGTCTCTTTCTCCTTCCACGTATACAGAATCCAGATGCACATGCATCTCATGTATATTACATGTATCCATCTTTCTCATAAACCTAACTTCTTCCTCTCTCTTTCTCTCTCTATCTCTCTCTCTCTGTCTCGTTAGGTTTGTCTCCTACTCTCTCGTCCACATACATACAATCTTTCCCGCCCTATCTGCTCCATCTTCAAAAGCTCTCTCTGCACGTTTCATTCACACATTGGGATATGTCAAAATGTTGCTTCTATAATGGTTGATGTAGAGTTATGGTTGTTTTTGTTGCATCCTACAAAGTAATAACTATGAAATGCATTTAGATTCTCATTTGACTGGGATTATGTGAGTTTGAGCATGTTGTGAAGTACTATAGACCTTGTATACATCTTGGGATTCGACAATGATTGTAACTATTGGATTGTATAGACCATTACATTCGAAGTCAATAGCCTAATATATTTATTTCAGAATTTCAACAAATGATTAGTTCACTACAAACTAAGAAAACAAATGTGTACTCCCTCTGTTTTTATTTAAGTCCGCATACTAGCATTGGTCAAAGTCAAGTTTTGTAAACTCTCAGAAAGCTTATAACAAAAAATATTAACATATACAATAACAAATAAATACCATTAGATTTATTATTGAATGTACTTTCACATCATACATATTTGTTATGGTAAATATTTGTATATTTCTATAAACTTGGTCAAACTTTAGGAAGTTTGACTTCGGTCAAACCTAATATGTAGAGTTTACTACTACTACTCGCTAGTTGCTTAGCCGAATCACTCAACACGCCACACGGGGAGTCCAGTGTCACAAAATTTTGAGGTCGGCGGGAAAATCTCCCACGACCCTGATTCGAGCAGTGGGAAGTTACCATCATAGCCTTCGGAACAGGCCTACAGATGACGCTTGGTAGGGGGTTGTTTTCGTAACTTCAGGTTCACCCTACCCAGCCAACCCCACCCGGCACCCAGAGTAGTACACCGGAATACTCCCCATTTTCTATCCCCACCACAAAATAGACTTCACCACGGCACCGCAGCCTTCGTGCTCCTCCCCTTCACATCGGCGCACTCGTCCACCGCAGCGCATCTGCCTCATCGACGACCTCGTACGCCACACTGGAGCCGGTCCACCGTCGTCGTCGTACACGGAGCCTCTTCCCCGGCATCGTCTTCCACGGTCTCGGATCTGCTTCCCGGAAGCCGACGCCAAGCGCAGAAGTACCACCGTCATGGACAATGAACTGACTCCCGTTGCCGACCATGACTCACAGAGGCCGCCGCGACCATCGTTCTCCTCCTCGATTGGTAATGTGTGTACTGAATCACTTAGCAGTACATGTGCAGTTCCAATTTTGTTCACACCTACCCTTCAAATTTCCTGGGTGCTATTGTTCCCGTAAAAGTAATTGGTTATAGCCTCCATTGTCCAACAGAATATCAGCTTGTAATTGTGCGTCGCTCCTGTATCGCGCTATGCTTGGGTAGGTTTTTCATCTGCAACCAGTAGTGTGGCAAATGATGGAAAGGCTTTTAGAACTAGCAAGATGCCCATGCGTTGCACGCATCAAGATGCATTTGTATGAGTAGTTTATCTTGTGGGAGAAAAGGATGAACGAGGGAAGGCCTTATTTTCAAAGGAAGTAGAGATGAATATTAAATATAAAATAAATATAACAGTAGAGAAGAGAGTAGAGATAACATGTTGAGATTTTTAAAGCGCCGCGCGTTGCAATTCCGTTGGAGATGCTCTAACAGGGCAGACGAGTGCTTTAATGTTGCCCACAAGATGCGCGAGTATTACTAGTGCGAACATGCAGAGGAACAATGAAGACCAAACACGGGATATTCGGGACATCTTCAAGGAGCGTGGCAAGTTAAAGAGGAGCTGCACTGAACCTGTAAAACGAGCTTTGGTAAGTAACACCCTTTCAATTACTTTCGTGTAGCCTCGTGTTCTTCGATGTGTATATGTTGTAGTTTCTGTTTCTCTTAAGCGTGGTGTTCTTCGATGTGTAATAAGAAGAGTCTTAATCGTCCTAATGCTTTCATTTTTAGCTTGATGTAGGAAGTGGGTGTTCGCACCTTGTAGTCTGTTTTTATTTTTTTCCTTTTGAATTCACTTCTCCAAGTTCTGTTTATCTGGCTTCTACTAAATGGGTCTGGGTTGCTCTGAGTATTGATCTAAAAAAGAAGTAACTTCATGTCAGGATGCAGTTCCTGCGAGGAGGGAAGTATGGTCAACCTCGAGATCATGTTTCCAAAATGAGGCTGGATTACACACAAGGTGCCAGTTCCCTAATGATGCTGGATTAGACACAAGGTGCAAAGTCCCAGATGATGCTGGATTACACACAAGCCAGGTGGAGTCGTCAGCTGTTCGTGTCCTCGTGGCATTAGTAAAGGCTGAAAGAAAGCGTGCAACAACCCTTGAGAATGTAGCTGAGTTCCTGAAGAAGCAAAAAGAGCAATCAGATGCTCTCTTCACCCAAGCCAAAGAAGAGATGGAAGAAGCCAGAAATAAGCTAGCAGAGGCAGAGCAGGCTAGGCGTCTCTTGCTATCTAAAACTGTTGTCAATACAAAATTTCCTTCATAATAGCTAGGTTCAAATGTTTATCCAGTCAGCATGCCTGTTGTGATGTCCGTGCATCTACTGATGTGGCACAAAATGTATTTTTTTCGGGTCATGTAATAACAGCAATTACTTTCCAAACAATAACAGACGAAGCATTGGACATGGTATAGTTCATGCGCAAGCCCGACATTCCAAGTTAAACTTCCACATCAAACTCATGTTCACAGATATCTGCACATTCATACATAATGTCCACAACCATGATTCACTTCAAAGCCAAAAAATGTGAGGAGAGTTATAAATAAAGAAATTCCTCTACCAGTGCGAGCACAACAAGTCAAGACCATGCGTAAATTAATTATATTTTAGTCATTTTTTGTGTTCTAAAATGCCTGCCGGCTCGCGGAAGGACGTGTTGCCGGCACACGCGCGGATTCAATGAAGGCAGGCGGGGTAGTCTTAAGCTAGTTGCACGCGGCGAGGAGGCGTGCTCAGCCGGGCCTGCAGCGAGTGCAGCCCTCTTGGCCGGCGCGCCGGTTCAATGCCTGTGCTATGAGAGGTCGCGTCCGTGTCAGAGCAATTACGCAGCGAGGAGGCGTGCTCAACTGACTATTCCTACAAAGGTGCTCCACCACGTACCCGGTACCCGCGAATGCAGCAATCGTGCACCTAGGGTTTTAGGGTTTATTTGTTAACGTCGCCTTTACGTAACACTCATGTGTGCGAGACAGCGAGAGGCCGACTGCATGCGTGCGCCTCTTCTCTTCGTATATGTACTCCACCGTTGTCTGGTGTCCAAAAAATTATAATAACTACTAGCAATGTGCCAATGCGTTGCCACACGATCAAAGTAGATTAATACATATTCACCGATTTGATAGAAAAAACTCTAGTTTTGAAATACGTATATCACTAAAAATATGTTATGTTTCACTCAAAATATATTCCTTTGGCGGTTTTGATGAGATAAGGGAGGAAATGTTGTTGGTTTCAAGATTCGAGAAGTGGTATATGTCTAATTTCTACTCTTACTAGCAAGATGCCCGTGCGTTGCACGGAACATCAAGATCTTGTGGGAGAAAAGGATGAACGAGGGAAGGCCTTATCTGCAAATGTGGTGAAGAGTGCGGGTAAATTGCCATATTTTCCTTCCTATCCGTCAGATATAAATCGGACGACCTACATTGCAGGATGGCAGGCCCACCATCATCACCAACTCTATTTTTTATCCCTACTCTTATAAAAAGCATTGTCGGTGATGATCGTGTGCCTGCCATCCTGCAATATAGGCCGTCCGATCTATATCTGACGGATAGGAAGGAAACTATGGCAATTTGGCAAAAAGATACCCACACCCCTCTCCACATTTGTAAATAAGGCCTTCCCTGGTTCATCCTTTTTCCCCACAAGATAAACTACTCATACAAATGCATCTTGATGTTCCGTGCAACGCATGGGCATCTTGCTAGTTGTTGCAAAAAGCCCATGTGTGTGTGAGAGAGAGGGAGAGTGGAGGAGGACGGAGTGCATGTGTGACAAAGACACAAGGAGTGTGTGTGCGATAGCTATCAGCTTAAAATGAGGCGATAGTGTGTGTGTGTGCACGATCGAGAGGGCGTGTCTCAAGAAGGGAAGAAAAATCTACATAGATACAAGGAGTGGGAGAGAGACATGTATGCGATGGTGGAAGCACGAGTGTGCGGGTGTATAAACCTATCTAGAGGCTAGCTAGTCGATAAATGTTTGTGAGAGAAATATGAGTCGGGGTGCGAAAGTGAGAGTTTTGTGTGAGAGAGAGAGAGACGGTAGTCGGGAAGGGGAGTGGAAGCAGGAGTTGTGTGTGTGTGTGTGTCTGTGTGAGAGAGAGAGGAGACGGTAGACGGTGTTGTCTGATCGGTAAACAAATGAATAATGTCAGTCTGGGATGGAGACGAAAAGGAGACCGCAACAAATGTTGTGTCTACAGGAAAGAGAGAGAGTAATTTTAGTGGTATGAGTCATATGTAGAGACATATGGGGTGTGTGAGAGAATCCCATAGAGAGAAAGACAAAGTGAAAGACGAGTGGAGACTGTGTGTGTGGTGGTGAAAAAGAAAGCTTAGGTACCGAGTGATACCAGCGAACAGTAGAGACGTGAGAGATAATGAAAACCATGTAATGTATAATGATAGGGAGAGTGTGACACTTCTCAAGGGAGACATCGAGAGACCATGTTTGCAAGGATAGGAGAAACATGAAGTGAGCGTGCGGGTGAGCTGGAGAAAAGAGAGTGATAGCTACCTGAAGGAGCATGCATGCGAGAGAGATGGGCGTGAAAGGAGTGAACAAAAAAGGGATTCAAATATTTGAATTCGAGATGATGATACATGTAATCCATACTTGAACCAAAATTGATCTATCAAACATGCATACTCATATGAATTCACGCACATCTATGTTATTTAATATGTAGATATTACTGATCCATACATTTTAGTAGAACATAATTTGGTTAAATTTTTTCGAATTCAACCTTAAGATTTCGAGATCGTTGTATTTGTAAATCATATTATACATATAAAGGAGTAGAATTCTTTGTTGTGCTTTTGAAAGTATATATAAAAAATGATGTATATAGAATGTAATTCCAATTGAAAATGGATCCCGCCTTAAAAAATAGAATACAAATGGGATTCGAATTGAGTTGGCACAGTAAACGTGCACTCTGCAAAATTTGAACAAATTGGGGAAAGTCGCAGTAACCGCCCGAAACCAAAATCTGTGAGATGGAAATCACTACTGCCTATCCCTGCCACGCAAAGCCTATCTGCTGGATTTCTATAGGTTTCGATAGGGGTAGGTTTGTAATTTCACCCAAACGTGCCGTAACCGCCTCTTACCCGGATTCATACACGGTGGGCACCAAAACACAGTGTGCCCTCGGCCGAAATCGACTCCCTCCCCGATTCATGTTCATACACGGTGGGCGCCAAAAACAAACTCTTGTCGGCAAATATTCGGTGTATGCGAGATTACCGTCCTATCCCCAACCGACTAATGTTGCTGTGATGTAGTAGAAATTTGAAACGGGGGCTAAGTTTGTAAATTTCCTCGCATTTGAGACAAGCGCGCCCTGAATACATGGTTCCCCCCTTCCTCTCTACCTCCCTTTTCCCCATTCGTACTCCGTGGGCGCCAAAACACCCTCTCCACCCCACCCTCCTCCGTCTGCTGCCGTCCACCACCCCATCCACTGCCGTCCTCCTCTACCATGCCGGAGCTGATACCCCGACGCCACCGTCCATTACAAGAGATCGACCTCTCTCATCCACGGCTTCGGACCGGGATCCTTGCATCCCGTCCTCTCGCTTCATCCCCGCCGTTGTCCACCTTGCCGGTGCCGCTCCTACGACCATCTCGTCCACCGTGCCCCGCTGCCACCGTCTACCCTCCTAGATCTGCTTCCATGCCGCCGACAGCCATCGCTACCGCAGCACCATCAAATTCTCAGCAGATGCGTACACGGCGCCGCACCAGAGGCGGTACTCTAGCGTATCTGCTCAACTTATTTATCGCATCAAGAAAATAGATCGCCACTGCTTTACTCTGATTTCTTGTCTTGGTTGCAAAGTTGCCTTTGTCCGGTTTGCACCTTCAGATTCGCCATGGCACGCTCAACACTATACTCCCAATGCTTATGATTTTCCCCTTTTATATTCCACACTAGTTAAATCACAGTAGACTAAATTTCAAAATTGGGTCAGTCGATTTTTCAGAGCTCGCCGGAGTTCGCCGGTGCGATCGAAGGGGCTCGGGTGGTTGTGGGGCCTCGCCGAACAAAGAAAACTCTGGGGGGGGGGGGGTGGGGGGGGGGGGGGGGGGGGGGGTGGCGGAGGAACACAGATGGTGGGGGCCGGTGGTCCGGCCGGCGGCCCGTGCGGTGTTCTGTATGGGAAGAATCAGAGATGAGCAGGAAGAAGGGTTAGGAGACGTAGGATCTTCATCCAACCGCCTGAAATGGTCGAGAGACAGCTGGGAGTTGCATTCTTAATGCGCTCTGGTTCATCATGTGTGGGCACTGCGCAACCAACATTTTATTATCCAAAATCTGCTTGCTCTTCTTTACCATGTTCCTATTCCGTTCTTCTTTAATATGTACTCTCTCCATTCATAAATACAAGTCTTTGTATAGATTCCACCATGGACCACATATGGAGCAAAATGAGTGAATCTACAATCTAAAATGTATCTGGATACATCTGTATGTGATCCATAGTGGAAATCTCTACCAAGACTTATATTTTGGAACAGAGGGAGTATGCTAGTAGTAAAGTATGTTCCTTGTACTGAAGATGAGCAGGGACATTTGCAGTGTAGAGGTCTATAAGGTCAGTTGTGATGGACACTTTGAGCCTCATTGATTCGTAGGATCTTGTAAACATAGGAATAGGATTTGTAGTGGCCTGCCCACTTGAATCCTATAAGAATAGCAAGGAAATGCGGGAGCTGTGTCGCCTTTGAGAGTTACACTGATATTAACAATACCGCACCTTCACTTGAAGAGAGCTGGTATTCGAAGCCTTTCTAGCTGTACCGGCAATACTAGCACATATATTCCAGCAAGTTCCACTTTGCTGATTTTACTCTGATGCTTAAGGTTTTCCCGTTATATTTACACTATGATCTGTGTAGCTGCTTTGTGTCGCACTAGCAGGAGTCCACTCTTGAAGCTAAACACTGCAATGACTTACAAAATTGGCACCAAGGCATTGAGTGCCATTCTGGATGCAATGAAACTCATACGCTCCCCATCTGTTGATTCTTGTTCAGAATATGATCCTAATGACTATTCTAACCTCGAGGAGTCAAAGGCAGATGGCCTGTCCTGTTCACCCATCAAGGCGCCTGTTCTAATTTGGCAATGTTTTATTGATTGTGGGTATCTTGCATATGTTGTCTTGCATTTCTTCTACTTTGTTGCGCCGCCATCTGCTTAGTTTACTCATCATATATGTCGAGATGCCATGCCCATCCATTATCAATACATATTCCATCTGTTATCATACCATGTTTTTCCACTCAAATGATGTTCTTGTGCATCAGACATCAAAAAGGAAGAGGGTGATTGCCGAACCTGAAGGAGCACCAGCAAAGTCCTTGAAAAACGTGATGGTGCCGGAGAAATCAGACAACACCCCACTTATATCGGCTGTACAACCAGTGACACAAAACGTAGGACCGACTCCAGCAGACTATACCCATACTTCACTGGCCACACCACTAGCCCCACCACACAGGACCTGGACTCCAGCAAAAGGTATACCGATTTCATTTGCCATAGCACCAGCTGTACCACAGAAAAATCCCACTCCAGCAAAAAGTATAGCAAGTCCACCGGCCGAAGACCTACCCCAACTGCAGAGACGGTCAATTCTTGCAGATTGGAACCCCATTCCATTTATTCCCAGTTTAAAAGATAATGCTTTCAATGTTGTTAGGGACTACGTGCATATATTCCCATAATGGAAAGATTATTGTGAAGACAAACACAATTTTCACATCTTCCTGTCCAACTTACGTGTAAGTGCTATTATTCATGGTTATTATTTTCCTGTTTTCTGCTGATTGAACACATCAATGATTTACATTACATTGTTGTAACTAGGCGAGGGTTAATCTGGATAGTCATGACGAGCAAAGCTTGCTTGTGCTTTTCAAGGAAGCATTGCAGCAGTATCGGTGTTACCTGAGGAAATCACACTTTGATGGCAAGTCTATAAACGAATTTCCGGTGAAGTCTCCTGTGCTAAATTTAGAAGACATTGAATGGAAAAACCTTGTTATGCACTGGTCTCGTTCCCAGGATGAGGTACTGTCTATGAAATCACATGACAATTTGAACTTCTACTTTTCCGCATGTGCCTTACGGATCTTTTTTGCAGGAAATCTGCTCTAAGAAGAATTCCGGTTTGACAAGAATGACAGGATATTGCAAATATGCTGCTTGGTGCTTTGCTCTTGTTAGTACCTGTTGTCATGTATCACTGTACTTGCATACATACCTGGTTCATTATGTGACAGCAGTATGCATGTTAGCTTGCTTATCAATTGTTCGCTCCAAATTATCTGATCTGTATGAATGGTTACATTAGTGTAGAATATATCCAATGCCAATGTTTTTTAGCTCTGCATTGTTCTTGTAAGTACATGCTGTCCTTTATTAGTGTACTTATAATGACAGGTAGTTGTTCATGTAGCATCACTCTGCAGCTTATTTTCCTTTGCCCTCCATTTTCTACACATCAGATCTATATTTACTCTTACCCTAAGGTTGGTACTGAAGAAGTTTAGCTGTGCATTGCTCTTGGCTGTACCTTTTGCCTGTATCGCCGCACTTACATTTATAGCTACTTGGTTATGTAGCATCACTCTTCATCTTATCTTAAATATTCTCCATTGTTTCGTATATTATCACATCTATATTTACTCTTAACAAAATGTAGAATAAAGGCAATGCTTTTGAAGAAGATTCTGTGGTAAACTTCTTGAATTGCCCCCCATCAGCATGGACAAGGCCTTTATAGAGCATGTCTTCACCAATAATGTAAGTTTGTCCATCTCAAGCCTTCAAACTTTGTTGTATATATTTGGTTAGGCATGACTGCAACAACTGTTTATTTTTGGTGTTTGCATCAAATTGCTTGTTTAAAGTTTATTATGTAGTTCATAAACAAAAGTTTGTCCTTTCTCAATTTAAGTTTTCAGTTGTACAACCAAGTTCCTTCTTCATACCATGTAAATTAAACTATACAGAGCAAGTGATCTTCTTTTGCACCGCATGTATGCTTCTGTTCTTCATCCGTAATCCAGTGGTGTGGTGAACCTACCCACTACAGCACAATGTCATATTCTGCAATGTCTTAACTATGAACAATGTCATATCATTCTACTATTATTTAAACCATCTCTTTATTTGCCAATCTGAAATGGTATAAATTGACAGCACACTAACCATTGATACTTATGAGTTCTTGATCTATAATCCAGTTGTGTCGTGAAGCTGCCAACTCCTTCACAATGTCATTTCCTGCCATGTCTTGACCTGAACAATACCATATTGTGTTAATGCAATTTTAAACTGTGTCACTTTATTCGTCAGTAAGAAATGTGATGAATTGTCAGCACTGATAATTTTATGTGCAAAAACTTGTCATCTGTCTGCTTGTTTATCTTTCAGAGTGAGGAAGATATAAGTGTTGAACAAGCGTAGTCTCATCATCTTGCTCAGCTGCTTGCGCTGTAGCTCCCAAGCAGGGTTAACCTTTCTTGAACTCTATTGAAGTGCTGCCGGTTTTGTATATTATTTTGTCGGTGTGTTTATTTGCACTGGTGGCGATCTTCAATGCCTAGTGTATGTAATCTGCTGTCTGCTTGTGCTTTATTATCATAGTGGCAAACTTTGATGCCCAGTGGATGTAATATGCCATAATTTCTTTATTGTATAGTCTAGGTTTTTTCTTATTCACGATGTTGCATTTATTTTATTGTATATATATCCTGCCTTCGCAGTAAACTGGCCAAACCGTAAAATTACGGTACATAATCGGGCCGTCATGCAATCACGATGTAGGTTGGGCCTGAAACGTGCCGAACAGCTCACGGGCCGGTAGCAGCCCGAAATGAACCCCGACCCATGATTGTGCGAATCAAATCACGGGCTTTTAACAGTCCAAAATTGTCTCGGTCCTTGTTTGGCCCAATCAGATATCGGCTGCGAGCAGGCCGGATGCAAACCGGGCCGTAGTTAGGCCCAACTATATGACGGGCTTTTAACAGGCCAAAATTAATATAGGGCCGAAATGTTAAACGGGCCCTTAACAGGCCAAAACTAATATCAGCCGAATTACTAAGTGGGCCTTTAGCAAGTGGGCCCAAAAGCATAGTGTCCAGTTGACAGGCCGAATCTGATATGGGCCATAATTGAGCCCAAAGCCTCTTAAAGGGCCGGACCTGATCTGGGCCGTAATTTGGCCCAGAACGTGGTAGGATTTTAACGGGCTAGATCTCATATGGGCCACTATTAGGCCCGGAGCGTGGCAGGCCATTAATGGACCGGATCAAATATGGGCCGGCATTTGGCCCAAAACATGGCAGCCAGTTAATGGGCCGACCTACTAGGGTCCTCAAAATCTTGTGGGCCTACAGCTGGGCTGGCCCATTAATGCCGGCGAAATCTTGTGGGCCTTTAGCTGGGCCAGCCCATTATGATCCGCAAGAATCTTGTGGGCCTTTACCTGGGCCAGCCCATTATGGCACACAAAAATCTTGTGGGCCTTTACCTGGGCCAGCCCATTATGGCCCGCAAAATCTTCTGGGCCTTTAGCTGGGCCAACCCATTATGGTCCGCAAAATCTCGTGGGCCTTTAGCTGGGCCGGCCCATTATGGTCCTCAGAATATTGTGGGCCTTCAGTTGGGCCGGCCCATTTAAACTTGATGGGCCGGTCCACGTGTCAACATATCATAGGCGCGTCTCGCCCATTGAATGAGTGACACATGTGCCAACGCGGACCTGACACGTGTTTCCTCCAGCCAATGATGATTTTACACGTGGAAAATCCCCATTGGTCGGGGCTGTTAACGGGTTATCGGATCCAAAACCCGACCCGATAGCTTAACGACGTTCCGTTATGATGGATGCCACATGTCGGTCACCCTTGACGAAAGCACTTCTGTGACGCGCGATTTATCGTCATGGAAGTGGACACTTCCGTGATGATAATTTTGGTAATGTCATGGAACACTTGTACGACAGCACAGGTATGACTATCTTGATTCTGTCATAAATTTGTCATGGATGTACATGCATGACAAAAAACGCGACGTACTGTGACAAACACGTATCATCACGGAAGTGTATTTTTTGTAGTGTGAGTAGTTTACCTGAGACCTACGGGTCCATAGTTAGTAGCTAGATGGCTTCTTCTATATTTTTGGATCTCAATACAATGTTCTCCCCCTCTCTTGTGGAGAACTATTCGATGTAATCTTCTTTTTGCGGTGTGTTTGTTGAGACCGATGAATTGTGGGTTTATGATCAAGTCTATCTATGAACAATATTTGAATCTTCTCTGAATTCTTTTATGTATGATTGGTTATCTTTGCAAGTCTCTTAGAATTATTAGTTTGGTTTGGCCTACTAAATTGATCTTTCTTGCAATGGGAGAAGTGCTTAGCTTTGGGTTCAATCTTGCGGTGTCCTTTCCCAGTGACAGTAGGGGTAGCAAGGCACGTATTGTATTGTTTCCATCGAGGATAACAAGATGGGGTTTTCTTCATATTACATGAGTCTATCCCTCTACATCATGTCATCTTTCTTAAGGCATTACTCTGTTTTTAACTTAATACTCTAGATGCATGCTGGATAGTGGTCGATGAGTGGAGTAATAGTAGTAGATGCAGGCAGGAGTCGGTCTACTTGTCTCGGACGTGACGCCTATATACATGATCATACCTAGATATTCTCATAACTATGCTCAATTCTGTCAATTGCTCAATAGTAATTTGTTCAGCCACCATAGAATACTTATGCTCTCGAGACAAGCCACTAGTGAAACCTATGGCCCCCGGGTCTATCTTTATCATATTGATCTCCTACTACTTAGTTATTTCCTTTGCTATTTCCTTTGCCTTTATTTTACTTTGCATCTTTTATCATAAAAATACCAAAAAATATTATCTTATCATATCTATCAGATCTCACTCTCGTAAGTGGCCTTATAGGGATTGACAACCCCTATTTGCGTTAGTTGCGAGGATTTATTTGTTTTGTGCAGGTACGAGGGACTCGCGCGTAGCCTCCTACTGGATTGATACCTTGGTTCTCAAAAACTGAGGGAAATACTTACGCTACTTTGCTACATCATCCCTTCCTCTTCGGGGAAAACCAACGCAGTGCTCAAGAGGTAGCAAAAGGCCAAAATCCATGGCAGCCCTCACGGCACTCATGACCTGCTTTTGTGCGGGCGAGGACAGTTGGTTGGCCCGTAGCAAAAACAATGCAAGCGATGTCGGCACCCCTAAAGCTAAAACTAGCAAAGGCAAGTCTCGACGCAACAGATACAAGCGACAACAGTCAATGCCGGATTCAAGGGCTCTAAGACCGGTCAGCGGAAGAAGCCGTTCCAAAAGGACAATTCAGGCCCATCCAGCTTGGACCGCATACTTGATCGTTTGTGCTAGATTCATGGCACCCCAGACAAGCCACCCAATCATACAAATAAAGATTGCTGGGTTTTTAAACATGCTGACAAATTGAACGCCGTGAACAGAGAAAAGGGATCGCAAAGCAAGGACGATGACGAAGAGCCCCAGCAACCGAACACAGGGGGACAGAAGAAGTTTCCCCCTCAGGTTAAAATGGTGAACATGATATACGCTACCCACATCCCCAAGAGGGAACGCAAGCGCGCGCTCAGGGACGTCTACGTGATAGAGCCAGTCGCCCCAAAAATTAACCCATGGTCGTCATGCCCGATCACCTTTGATCGCCGAGATCATCCGACCAGTATCCGTCACGGTGGCTCAGCCGCACTGGTCCTAGACTCAATAATTGATGGGTTCCACCTGACTCGCGTCCTTATGGACGGAGGTAGCATCCTTAATCGCTCTATCAGGATACAGCGCGAAAAATGGGCATTAACCCGTCTTGGATCAAGCCTACCAGGACTACCTTCAAAGGAGTCATACCAGGTGTAGAGGCCCGCTGTACGGGCTCAATCACACTCGAGGTTGTCTTCGGATCTCCGGACAACTTCCGAAGCGAGGAGCTAATCTTTGATATCGTCCCATTCCACAGCGGCTATCATGCACTGCTCGGATGAACCGCATTTGCTCGATTCAACGCAGTACCACACTATGCTTATCTCAAGCTCAAGATGCCTGGGCCGCGCGGCGTCATAACGGTCAACGGAAATATGGTACGCTCCCTCCGTACAGAAGAGCACACAGCTGCCTTAGCAGTAGAAGTACAGAGTGGCCTTCTTAAGAAGAACCTTAATTCGGCTGCCGAGCCCACGGACACCGTTAAGAGGGTCCGAACTACTCTACAACAGGAGAGCTCGGCTCGTCAGGAGCTCGACTAGCAATCCGGCCTCCGTCACAGTTCCGATCAAGTGGTGGCATTCGTGCCGCACGTATATAACTACGCGCTCGAAATCCCATGGGCATCGACGGAGGCATAGCTAGCTTGTGGTCCGTAGTCCGGCTCAACCGACGTCGGATACACATATGCTTTCATTTTTACTTGTTTCCTTTTCATGTCTCAATCCCACAGGCACCATCTGATGGCCTGGTTATCGGTCCTCTTGAAGGATAAACACACCAAGGCGGCGAGAAACGCAAACATATGGGGGACTTTTTAGGTGATTCCGTTAAAGATAACTTTACCTGTTTTCAGGACCCACATGCAGCTCTCCCTTGGTTTCGGCATGTCAAATAGCCTGTTGCTTATCGCACTACCTTTATCAATGTGCCTTGACGTACTAATTAAATTACAATGAGAACAGTTTGCGGCTGGAGCTGTAGGACTCCAGCTTTTTCGTACCTTTTCTGCTTTCTTTCTTTTTTTAGCTCCCCTGTGGATAATCCTATCAGGTAGCACCCATACACTTTGGTACGCTCGATGCTTGCTAGGGGCTTCATAGCACCCCACATTACAGCAACAAAAGTCCGAACACTTTTTATAAGTATAGTTCGGCACCCCGAATTTAGCATTATATGCATTGGCTCCGAATCATGTCTTTGGTCAATAGTTGGGTTGCCCGGCTCATGTGCTTGCTACCTTACGAGCCTTGACAAGTTCGGCCTCCTGAGCTGACTCATTGTACTCCAAGGTCTCGCACTTCCTCACCGCGTTGTGGAGCTCCTGTTGGACTTCGTTGACCCGGGCCTTGAGCCTCTTACGGACGGCCTGCTCCTTGACAGCCTTCCCCTCGGCTTCGACCAGGGCCGCTTTCAGGGCCTCTACCTCGGTCATCGCCTCTGTTCACATCATGGTATTTCAATCATTGCGTATCATTTTCCCCCTTTTTTTGAATCCATAACAGGTTATTACTTACCTTGTTTTTCCTGGAGCTGCCTCTTCACCTGGCCTAGCTCCTCCTTGACCTCCGCCAGTTTCTGCTTCAGCCCAGAGACATCAGCAATATGCGAGGCCGCGACCAACAGCGAGGCCTGCGCATACATTTCAGACAGATTTGGTTAGTTTCCTGCAATAGGAGATTGATCCTCTGTCCGGTTTTTCTTTTCGAACACCGGACAGTGTCTCAGGGGCTACTTTCTATATTTGGGATTTTCTCCTTTTTTGCGCTACTTACCTCAAAACCTGTTAAAAGGCTGCTGCAGGCTTCGGTTAGTCCACTTTTGGCGGACTGAACGCTTTCAATTACCGTCCCCATAAGGACACGGTGCTCATCCACAATGGAAGCGCCTCGCGGCGCTTCTAGCAGATTATCTGGTACCCCTGGTTGGACAGGGGTCACCGGTGGAACTGGCATCCCCCTTCTTCCTAAGGAGGTCGCGTGCCGGATTCCGGAGCAGCCTCGGTCTCCGGAATTGAGTTCGGCTGAGGGTCGAACTGAGTTCAGTCCTCCCCACCAGTCTCCATGGGGATTGATTCTCCTTGGTGTCCGGCGACGGGATTTTCGCCTTCTAGCGCCTCCTGAGCCTCTCCCCCGCCCGGAAGAGTCCTTCGAGACAGCACCTCTGCATCATCCTTGGCCTTGGGGAAGTGAGCGGCTGGCGGCGAATCGCTGGCCATCACCTTGGAATCCAGCGAGCCTCCTGACGAGGATCGCGGGGAGTTGTTCTGGGCCGGACTACAATAAAACATAACCAATCATCTCAATGCAGTGAGGAGGAGAAACTTATGGGTGGATACAAGTCTTAGTACTTATGATGTGGCCCGAGGCTTAGCGCGGGGGCGTTTCTCCGGACTGTCGTTGACGTCCCATGCGGAGTTATCCACGAGGGATCCCTTCCCCTTCTTGGGCGCCTCCGCCTCCGGTGTTGTGGAGGCCGCCCTCTTCTTCCTCCCCCATCAAGGGGGAGTCGCTTTCATCCTCCTCATCCTCGTCGTCTTCGGCGGCGGAGGAACAGGTCTTGTCTTCGGATGTCACGTCCAAAGTTCCCTTGCGGTGGGGGCCACTCCGAACCCCCTTGGCCTTTACCGTGGCCTTCTTTTCTGGTGCCTTGTAAGGCGCCGGCTCCAGCATCTTCGCTAAGCGCGGGATGACTGGTTCTTCAGGCAGGGGAGCCGGACATCGGATCTGCTTCGCCTTCTTCAACCAGAACTGAAAAACTAATGATAATAAAAGCTTAGATATCACCCTTGAAACAAGCAAGTAGGGGATGTGTTGAAAATAATATAACTCGTTGGGGAGATGGTTTATGTCATGACCACGGTCCAAATCTGTGGCTGGCGGTATCTCGTTTCCCTTGAAGAGCAACTTCCAGGCATCTTCATGAGCTGTTTCGAAGAGCCTCCCCAAGGTGTGGTGCTTTTCGGGTTGAATTCCCATAGAGGGCGGCTTCGGCTCTGGCAGGGGAGGATCCGGCGCACCAGCATCACTTGGATTACGTCGACAAGCTTGATGTCCCTATCGATCATGCTTTGAATGCACATTTGCAGCGCAATCAGCTCGTCCGACGAACACCAGTTCAGGCTCTTCTCGACCCAGGAGGTGAGTCGGACGGGAGCGCTGGAGTTGAATGCGATGGCCGCGGCCCAGGTGGCGCCGAGGGGTTTAGTGATGTAGAACCATTGTTTCTACCATTCCTTGGCAGACTCCACGAATGTGCCTTTTGGCCAAGAGACATTGGTGAGCTTGCTCACCATGGCGCCCCCGCACTCTGCGTGCTGTCCATCCACCACCTTGGGCTTCACGCTAAAGGTTTTGAGCCACAGCCTGAAGTGTGGTTGGATGTGGAGGAAGGCCTCGCACACGACGATGAACGCCGAGATATTGAGGAAGGAGTTCAGGGATAGATCGTGGAAGTCTATCCCGTAGTAGAACATTATCCTGCGGACGAAGGGGTGGAGTGGAAACCCCAACCCACGGAGGAAATGGGGGAGGAACACTACCCTCTCATCGGGCTTCGGTGTGGGAATGATTTGTCCTTGGGCTGGAAGACGGTGGGAGATTTCCTTCGCCACGTACCCGTCCGCCCGAAGCTCGGCGATGTCCTCCTCCTTGACGGAGGAAGCCATCCACTTGCCTTGACCTCCAGATCCGGACATGGTTGAGTGCTTTCTCGAGTGGGGAACAGATGAGAACTTGGGCGCTGGAGCTCAAGAGTGGAAAAGGCAGGAAGAAGGCGTGGGGGAAGAAGGAGGAATCTTATCTCCTTATAAGGGCAGTGAATATTGAACGCCACCCCACTCGCCTCAAAGTTCGCCTGCTCCCAAGGGATGTATAAACGGCACGGTTGGGTTACCCACGCTCATATTGATGAGGATCCCGCGATAAGGGGACACGATCTCTGCTTTGACAAGACGTGTCAATGGCAACCGCGTCTCGAAATGTGGAGCGACAGGCAAAAAACGGTTCAAAATTATGACCGGATGGACGTGATGTCATGTTGTAAAAGTTGTCAGCGGATTGGACTCGTGTATTATTATATTATCTCTACAGTTGTGTGTGGTGTGTGTTACAGGTCCGGACACGATCAATTCGTCCAAAGACTATGTTGGAGTTCGAAAAGAGAAACCCGCCTTGCAATGCCGAAGACAGCACTATGTGCCGGATACCTTGTCATTGAAGCCAGGTTCAGGGGCTACTGAGGGAGTCCTGGACTAAGGGGTCCTCGGGTGTCCGGCCTGTTAGCCATGGGCCAGACTGATGGGCTGTGAAGATACGAAGACCGAAGACTGCACCCGTGTCCGGACGAGACTCTCATTGGCCTGGAAGGCAAGCTTGGCGACCAGATATGTTGATTCCCTTCGTGGTAACCGACCCTATGTAACCCTAGATCCTCCCGGTGTCTATATAAACCGGAGGATTTAGTCCGGATAGGATACTCATTATCATAGCCATACAAGTTAGACCTCTAGGGTTTAGCCATTACGATCTCGAGGTAGATCAACTCTTGTAATACTCATATTCATCAACATCAATCAACTAGGACGTAGGGTATTACCTCCATAGAGAGGGCCCGAACCTGGGTAAACATCGTGTCCCTTGTCTCATGTTACCATCGACCTTAGACGCACAGTTCGGGACCCCCTACCCGAGATCCACCGGTTTTGACACCGACAACGGGCCCCTCAAACGGCCATCAAACGTCTAGGCTGACCGGCACCCCCCATATCCAGCCCAAATATGTGGCAGATATGGGGGCGCCCGGGCACGCCCGCCACGTCGGACCCGGTCTATGCCGGCCCACCCGACCCCACTTATATTTCTCCTCATCCTCTCGCCAGAGCAAACCCTAGCCACTTCACTCCACTCACCTTTACTCCCCTCCGCCACCCAAGCTCACCTTCGGCGGTTTGTGACCTTCTCCGCCATGGCAGGCAGTAGATTGGACTCCGACTAGTCCGAATCTGTCAACTGGGGCGTCATACCCTATGGGTTGGAGGAGGAAATGGTAGTTCGCATTGCACTCCGCCGCTCCCAGGAGGATAGCGCCCGGCCGACGGACGGAACCGTCCGCCCCGACGTCATAGCGTCGGCTCACCAAGCGCTCGAGTCCTCTTGTGCTGGATTCTCACGGTCCGGGCCGGAACACCTCTCCTTCCCCATTACCGATCGAGCAGAGTATGAGTCCCACCGGGAACGAGCGGCCCACCGTGGGAAGGGGAGGATAAGGGCCGCCGAGACCCGTATCGTAGCAGAAATGGTGGCGACGGAGGCGGCTGATGCGGCGGCGCGGGCGGCCGCAGAGGAGGAAGCCATACGCGCCCGCATTGTGAAGAAACGATGGCAGAGGAACACACGCGTCCTCGCCCTGAGCATAATCGGGCGGTCCGTGCCATGGCCGGACTGCCACCGAAAGAGGAGAAGGAGGAAAGCGACGACGAGGACAGCTCTGGCAACGAGCAGATCCGGCTCGATCCATACTACGTCTTCGACCGGTACTTCCACGAGAAGGACGGCAAGGGCACCGGGAAGGGCAAGGACAGCTGTGGATGAACTCCCCCATAGCCAAACATGCTAAATTTTGGTAGTCCGATGGCATATTTGTTGTAGTGTGATGGAGTAGCCGAACGATGCATGTGCATCGACGTAGTTGCATGAGTTTGTGCGAATTTGAGAAATGGTAATTGAGATGTCCGGATGTAGATTGCATTTTTTACACTACAAAAAAATACACTTCCGTGATGATACGTGTTTGTCACAGTAGGTCGCGTTTTTTGTCATGCATGTACATCCATGACAAATTTATGACAGAATCAAGATAGTCATACCTGTGCTGTCGTACAAGTGTTCCATGACATTACCAAAATTATCATCACGGAAGTGTCCACTTCCATGACGATAAATCGCGCGTCACAGAAGTGCTTTCGTCAAGGGTGACCGACATGTGGCATCCACCATAATGGAACGCCGTTAAGCTATCGGGTTAGGTTTTGGATCCGATAACCCGTTAACAGCCCCGACCAATGGGGATTTTCCACGTGTAAAATCATCATTGGCTGGAGGAAACACGTGTCGGCTAATCATTGGGACAGATGTCATCCACTCATTGGACAGAAGGCACCTATGATACGTCAACACGTGGCACGACCCAACAGAGGCCCATTCCTGTGAAAAGGCCGGCCCGTTTGACTTGGTCAAAAGGTGGCGGGCCGGCCCATGGAAAGCGTGTTAATGGCCTGTTCGCATATATCCCATTTACAGCACGCTAACCCAAGGCCCATTACGCCCTATCCGAATTAGGCCCAGTAGCGTCATCTGGGCCATCCAATATGATTCCAGCCCGTTTTCACTTCTGGCCCATGTATGGCCCATGACATCTTTCGGCCCATATGAGGCCCTATGTAACTCTTGGCCTATTAATGGCCCGTGGTGAAACTGGTCCGTAATGAACAGTGTATCTCTTTACACCCATTAACGGCCCTTGGTGAAACTGGCCCGTAATGAACAGTGTATCACTTTATACCCATTAATGGCCCATTATTTCGTTGGGCCATTTCCAGCCCATGTTATCTTTCAGCCTTCTCAGAGCCCATTTATTCTTGGGCTCATTTCCAGCATTCGTTTACTTACGGCCCGTTACTGTCATTTTCTGCTTGTGGGCCAAATTCAGCCCGTGGTTATAGTCGGCCGGTTTGTGGTCCGTTAATACGTTGGGCCATTTTCATAGCATCATCAAATACGACCTATTAACGATGGCCCGTTTACGGCCATAATGCGGCCTGTTATTGGCCCATGTTTGGCCAATTGATCATACGTCTCGTATAAGGCCCATTGATGATACGACCCGTAGAAGGCCCATTGTTTCTACGGCCTGTAGAAAGCCCATTGTTTCTATGGCCCGTAGAAGGCCTACTGTTTCTACGGCCCGTAGAAGGCCCACTGTTTCTACGGCCCGTAGAAGGCCCACTGTTTCTACGGCCCGTAGGAGGCCCAGTGTCACTACAGTAAATATTAGCCCATGGTTATTGTGGCCTAGTTTTAAAATATAGGTTATTGCAGCCACTAGTTAACCGTGGAAAAAGAACTGCAATGACTACAAGCAAACAAATAAACAAGACAACAAGGAAATAAATAAGCAAGCAACTAACGCTAGGCTATCACGGCTATTACACATATTACATCCACTGGGAATCAAAGTTCGCCACCAGTGCAAATATAGGGAACAAAGCAGCATATCATATACACTGGTCGTCAAAATTGGCCACCGGTGCAAATAAATGCGGCAGCAAAACAAGAGCATAACTGAAACAACTTTAGAAGAGCTCAAGAAACGTTATCCTGGGTATCCATCATGCTGGCAATAAGCTTAGCAAGTTGATTAGCTTTGTCCTGTTTGGCGCTAAAATCCTCCAACACTTGTTGTTGCACCAGAAAGTATGCATCTGAATGCTCCAGGGACTTCCGCAGTCCTTCCACTTCTTGTCGCAGCATAGCTGAACGATGTCTTTCAGCTTGTAGTTGAGACTCAAGAAACCGAACTGATTCAGACAGTGAGTTTGAATAGCTTGTGCAAGCGGTAGTGGCCAGTAAGTCCAACACCAAACCAAGATAGGATGTGTCACTATCCTGAACCTTATCTGCATTACTTCCTTTACCGTTGCTTAATAAGGCACTCTTCCCCAATATTCTGTCAGCATTCTAAAAGAAGAAACAAGCAGACACATAACAAGTTTAGCATGTACTAGTATATGAAACTCATTTCGGTGAACCAGTTCATTAGTAAGGTGGACAGGATTAAACTACCAAGTCTTCTATTGCCAAGTACTAGTACATAATAAAAGCATCAAACAAACATATATCTATGTCCTATGGTAGCAATGGAATCTTAAATTAGAACAGTTGTTCTTCAGGTTTAGGCACTTGTTCTACATGAACAGAGTACAGTAAGACGTAACAATATAATACTTAAAAATAGAAAATGAGCTCATAGACCTTACCACATTCTTGGTTCGGGACCAGTATAGAACAAGGCGTTCCCAGTCATCGTCCAGTAAATGTGTCTCAGGAGAAAGTAAGGGAATTTGATGAGTTTCTTTGCCGGTGAAGTACGTTTTATTCAGGTAATTCCGATACTGCCACCAAGCATTCTTGAAGATAGCAGAGGTATTAGCACAAGTTACCTCATCCTGAGTTTCCAAATCGGTCCTTCTCTATAGAGAAAAATGGGAAAATTTGTTGTATTATAACCATCATGGAGGTAGGATGTATGGGACGAAGCAAAATAATTGCCATGAATAACATTACTTACACATAACTCCTGGAGAAACACCTGCAACTGGCATTTTACTTCATCTTCAGTATAATATTTCCAAGATGGGAAGATACGCACATACGATTTAACAACATCAAATGTGATAGATGCTAAACTACAACTAGCTGGTTGTGCTTCCTCCACAGGAATAGGCGTACTAACTGGTGGAGTTGGGGTTCGCCGTGATAGTTCTGTTCCTTTGGGCACTGGAGCTGCCTTACTAACTGCTCTTGTTTGGGAGCTCTGTGGTGGAGATGGTGCTGTGTCAACAGGAACTGGGTTACTATCGGCTGGGGTTGGGGTTAGATTGGGTGAAGCTGGTTCTCTGTCCATCGTAGTAGGGGTACAATCTGCGAGAGTTTGGGTTATGTGTGGTAGGGCTGGTTCTTGTGCATGTACAACCAGGGTTCTATCTCCACCAAGAGGTAGCACTGTTTTATTTGAAGACCGTGTTTTTAGTCCGCTAGATACTGGCATCACCCGCTCCAATTCAAATGGCTGATAAACAGGAAACATAGTTGAATATACAGACATTGTATGAGAGACAGATGCAATAGATAGTGTGGAAAAAGAGGGCATGAAATATTTGACATGTATATTGTTTAACTAAAACGGATAACATGGCATAATTTCACATATATGATGTCTATCTAAACTAGATAGCATGGCATAACATAATTCAAAGATATGATGAATAACTAAACAGGATCGCATGACATAATTCACCTATATGTTATCTAAGTAATCAGGATAGCATAATTTAATTCACATATGTGATTTATATGCTAAATAGAGGGCATTCGATATGATGTCTGAACTAAGAATATGGTGTTGAATATTGTGTATATGATGTCTAAACTATGCAATGCAAGACACCGTATGCATGATATGAGCAGTATAACCGTGCCAAGTTAGAGAATACACCTCAGTCGGGGAATAGGACTGGTCATCTGTCTCTGAATCCATCTCTGAGGAGCTATCGGGACCCAACAAGAGATCTGCTTTGACAGGTAGCACTGTCTGCTCTGAAGGCCTTGTTTTCACTCCAGATTTTTCCATCTCCCACCCAAATGGCTGATTCACAGGAAGAGTAGTTTAATGTACAAACATTGTCGACAAATGGAAATGTAATGAAGAAAAGGATGGGCAAGATATCATTCAAATATATGATGCCTGGTTAAACAGGATGGCATTGCACATTTCACATATATTATGGCTGGCTAAAAGACATGAGACTGCATAATTCCCATATATGATATAGAAACTAAACAGGTGGCATTACAGAACATGTCTAAACTAAGCAGATGACATATATGATGTCAAAAGTAGGCACTGCAAGGCAACATATGCATGATATGACTAACCTCATCATGCCAAGGTAGAGCAAACACCTTGGGGAGTAAATAGGAGTGGTCAGCGGCGTCCGAATCCGCCTCAGAACAGATATCTTCCTCTGGATTACAATTTGGAGAGGGGTGGGGAGGGTTTAACATTGAACCCACCATGGAGCGATGTCTGCATGACATTGTATTGCTGCACAAAACTCTTCTCTTTTTCTCTACATGTTTAGCATGACTGTGTACAATATCTGACATGCATACAAAAAAATATGGTGAGATTATGTAAGGAGAGCATGCAGAAATTTAGAGTGATGGTAACAACCAGTGGATCGATGTTTTTCCGTTGAACCAAAATAGCCCTAATGGATCGACGTGAATGTATAGTAATAAGTGATGCAACAAGTGTACAACCTCTTTGCCGTAGCCGTGTCGACCTCAGCATCATTGGGTTGGTCGCTGAAGCAGTTGAGGCAGAGGTGGTTGTCGGAGGTGTGGAGGAAGATCTGAGGAATCTGTAGACGGCGTCCAGGGCACTGCTCTGTTGTGATGGATCGTTCTATCGTTGGAGCAGCACCGGTGAGCCGTAAGACGTCAAGGCTGAAGCAGCACAAGACAAACATCATCAATCTCAAGTGGGATTCTAATAGCATCTCCAATAGATGATGCAAAATGGATGTAAAATTAACATCACCAAAAACCACCTGACTACAACAGATGAGGTAAAAACTGTTGACTCTGAACTTAACTGTCGAAACTGAAATTTACTGTGGAATCTGAATGCTACTGTCGAAACTGAACGCAATGGTAGTAGAGAGGCACTTGACATGTAGTTTAGGGAGGGCCTGCAGTTCATCTTCAACCTGCACCCCCCGAGCCGCCAGCCACCACCGGCCAAACCGCCGGCCCCAGCACCGCCTCGCCGCCCCGAAACAACTCGCCACCGCCGCCCCGGCCAGCCCTCTAGCCCCCCGCCCCCACCCTGAACCCTAAGATAGATAGTGGGGTACCTCTTCGGCAAGCCCCCGTCCCTGCTGCGGGTGGTTCTTCCTTAACTCCGGCGAGCCCCCCAACCCCTGAAAATCGACTGAGCCAAAAGTCGATTCAGTCAATTGAAGTGTGGCTTAATCGGAGCAGAGCAGTAGCACGAGCGAGGGGGAGAGCAGCAGCAGCAGCTGGGCGAGCGAGCGATCGAGCGAGAGTCAGAGCAGCAGTAGCATATCCGTCTGGTATGGACGCCGCCGCCGAAGGGGCCTCGCACTGGGGGAGAGCAGCCGTGGAGATGTCGCCCGCGGCACCAACTTCAAGGTAGCCGCTCCATGGGGGTGTGGGATGGAGCACCATCGGTGCCGGGAGGTCGAGTTAAGGAGAAGGTGCGATGCGACGAGTGTACAACCTCTTTGGTGGCGCCGAGTAGGCCTCGGCTTTGTCCGAGGAGTTGGTGAGGATGCTGCAGTTCCGATGGAGCAGGTTAAGGCGGCGCTGTGGGGATGGAGCAGCCGCGATAGACGAGGCGATCGTCGGAGCAGCTCCTTGGAGGTGTAGGACGAGGCGCCTGAACCAGCGGGACGGCGAGATGGACGACGGATCCTCATCCGGGGAGGTGGACGAGGGACGTCGAGCTGTTGCGGTGGACGACGTCGTCGGGGAAGAGGCTCCGGCTGGGCAGCGGTGACATGGCAGACGGAGGAGGGTGGGGTTTCGCGGCTAGAGCGGAGAGGTTATGGCGGCCTGGGATTTCGAATGGCGAAAAGGGGGCGATGGGAGGGGGTGAAGCATGACTTAGGAACGCGCTTGTCCAAAATGTAGGGTGTGTTACAAAAGTACCCCCCACCGATTTGAACTAGCGGCCCTTTCGGCTCAGGGTTAGAAGGGGGATTTCGTGTGTCGGGATTTGGCAGCTGGAGGGAGTTTTTGCGCGCGTTGTAATTTCGGGATAGCAAGGCGCGGGTTGTGAAGGCGCCAGTTTTGGGAGCACGATATCTGAATTTTCGGGATATAACAAGACACGGGTTGAATTTTAGGGACAAGCCTAACGTGTAGTAATATTGTACTTGTACGTACCAAATCGATTCGCACTTCCCTCAACCAAAAAGAAAACGAAAAAAATAAAACTATTCACACCACACAAAGAGAGAGTCTTGCCCCTTTTTCCTATACAAAAGCTATTCAAAGCTACTCCCTTCTTCCATCTATATAGGGCCTAATGCGTTTTTCGATGCTAACTTTGACCAAATATTAGAGCAATGATATATGACATGCAACTTACACAAAGCACACCGTTAAATTCGTCTGTGAAAGGTTCTTTCAATGATATAATTTTCACATTGTGCATGTCATGTACTATTAATCTTGTCAACAGTCAAAGGCGGTCTTAAAAATCTCATTACGCCCTATATAGATGGAAGGAGGGAGTATGAATCCATGTTATGTCCGATTAAATTTTTTCGCTTGCTGTATAATGCATGTAACCTACTCATACCAACATTTTAGTGCATTCCAAATGTCTATACTACCGCTGCAATTCGAACTAAATTTGAATCCGTTTCTCTATTTCAATAAGAATCTACAATCATGATTGTTGCCAACTTCAACCATCATAGTTTCCTTGCTATCCGCCAGATATAAATCAGACGGCCTATAATGCAGGATGGCAGGCACACCATCATCAACAACTCCGTTTTTTATAAGAGTAGAGATAAAATATATTAAATGTAGTATACCATGTTCATAACCACACCATGTGTATCACCGTTATATATATATTCACACATCCGTCGGTTTGAAACACTATGATAAATTCTTCAAATTTCCGAATTCGCTTTTTATAATGAAGTATATATGATCTCTATTCGTCTTTTACATCCACACAACCCTCTTATCTTTGTAGCTAGCGCTAACTTTCTCTTGTGCATGCACACGCCCGCATCCCTCTCACCCTCCCTTAGCATTCTCTAGCTCCATCATGCAAATTCATCTTTTCACTTTAGGTCGTTCACCCACGGTGTGTGTAGGCCCCCCAGCTCCTTCTTTACGGCACACATCGATCGATATGCCTCTCTAGCCAGGTGTGCCTAGCACAAACACAAGCTTCCCCTCTTATCTTGTCACCGTCCATGCCTCACTCCCACCACTCTTTTCATCGTACTCGTACTCGCACACTCCTCCCCCTCGATATAGTATGTGAGGGAGTCCTGGATTAGGGGGTCTCCGGACAGCCGGACTATATCCTTTGGCCGGACTGTTGGACTATGAAGATACAAGATTGAAGACTTCGTCTCGTGTCCGGATGGGACTCTACTTGGCATGGAAGGCAAGCTAGGAAATACGGATATGTATATCTCCTCCTTTGTAACTGACCTTGTGTAACCCTAGCCCCCTCCGGTGTCTATATAAACCGGAGGGTTTTAGTCCGTAGGACAACATACAATCATACCATAGGCTAGCTTCTAGGGTTTAGCCTCTCCGATCTCATGGTAGATCAACTCTTGTAATACTCATATCATCAAGAATAAATCAAGCAGGACGTAGGGTTTTACCTCCATCAAGAGGGCCCGGACCTGGGTAAAACATCGTGTCCCCTGCCTCCTGTTACCATCCGCCTTAGACGCACAGTTCGGGACCCCCTACCCGAGATCCGCCTGTTTTGACACCGACATTGGTGCTTTCATTGAGAGTTCCTCCGTGTCGTCGCCGTTAGGCTTGATGGCTCCTACGATCATCGATAGCGATGTAGTCCAGGGTGAGACTTTTCTCCCCGGACAGATCTTTGTGTTCGGCGGCTTCGCACTGCGGGCCAACTCGCTTGGCCATCTGGAGCAGATCGAAAGTTACGCCCCTGGCCACCAGGTCAGCTTTGGAAGCTTAAACTACACGGCTGATATCCGCGGAGACTTGATCTTCGACGGATTCGAGCCCCTGCCTTGTGCGCAGCGCGGTCACGATGAGTACGATTTAGCTCTACCATCGGACCGTATTCAGGAGATCGCACCAGCAGCCGCTCCGAGCCTCAATTCGGAGCCAGTTGCACCATCCATGGACGGGTGGATGGACCCCGTCACGGAGGCCGTATCCTCAGCGGCGATCGAGCCGAATATCAACCTTACCCTTCAAGAGAGCCGTGTTGCCAAACTGCCGGATCCTTCACCGGCCACGGACTCCGAACTGCCTGTGCCCGTTCCCGTCGAATCCGATTGGGCGCCGATCATGGAGTTTACCTCCGCGGATATTTTTCAGCACTCGCCCCTTGGCGACATACTGAACTCATTAAGGTCTCTCTCCTTGTCAGGAGAGTCCTGGCCGAACTACGTCCGGCAGGATTGGGATGCGGATGACGAAGAAATTCGCCGTCCACCCACCACCAACTTAGTAGCCACTATCGATGACTTAACCGACATGCTCGACTTCGATTCCGAAGACATCGACGGTATGGACGATGATGCGGGAGGCGAAGAGGAACCACTGCCCACAGGGCAATGGACGCCCACTTCATCACATGACGTATACATGGTGGACACACCCAAAGAAAATAACGACGAGGAATGGAAGGACGCAGCGAAGGGTGGTTCCCTCGAGCAGCAGTCAAAGCGGCGGCGTAAATGCCGCTCCAAATCCCGTCTCGGAAGAAATAACGATCACATAGACCCAGCGTTAGAGCAGGGTGAACCATTGCCCGACCACGGCAACATGGAAAATCAAGCCAAACAACCCAACCCCGTCGAAGATAACAGTCCGGACGACATCACACCGGACAGGCGCCAGGAGCAACATAATGCCCACCAAAGGCTTGTTGCCACGGCGAGGAGTCTGAGAAAACAGAAGCAAAGGTCAAGGCTGCACAAGACACACTCAAAATCAAATGAAGTGAAGTACTCAACACGGCAGCGAAATACGGCAGTAATCGCCACACCAAGAGCTATCCGAAGCGAAAGTTGCTGCCTGAATTTGATGAGGAGGCCTTAGATCCTCCACAATTAAAAAATAAAACGGCCATCCAATCGGATAGACGACCTCATAGACAACATAAAGCGGCAATCGACGCCGCACATAAACCAGTACGCGATCCGCGTAAGGGCTCGCATCAAAAAGACGGTGCAACCAGATCCATCTATGGACCACGCAGGCATGCTCCAACATACAATGCAACACAACAAACATCCGAACACCATGGTACACCCAAATACAGGGGTGCCGCACACCCTCTATGTTTCACCGACGAGGTGCTGGACCATGAATTTCTAGAGGGATTCAAACCCGTAAACATAGAGGTGTACGGCGGAACAACAGACCCTGGGGTCTGGATTGAGGACTACATCCTCCATATCCATATGGCTCGAGGAGATCATCTCCACGCAAACAAATACTTACCCCTCAAGCTCAAAGGGCCAGCTCGGCACTGGCTTAAAAGCCTCCCCGAAAACTCCATCGGAAGCTAGGAAGAGCTCGAAGACGCCTTTCGGGCAAATTTTCAAGGGACATATGTCCGACCACCGGATGCAGACGATTTAAGTCATATAACTCAACAGCCCGGTGAGTCAGCCCGAAAACTTTGTAACATGTTCCTCACTAAAAAGAGCCAAATAGTTGACTGTCCAGACGCCGAAGCCTTAGCAGCCTTCAAGCATAGAGTTCGAGACGAATGGCTTGCCAGACACCTCGGTCAAGAAAAGCCGAGAACAATGGCAGCATTAACAAGCCTCATGACCTGTTTTTGCACGGGCGAGGACAGCTGGTTAGCCCGATGCAGCACCAGCGACCCAAGTACATCCGAAGTCAGGGATGGAAACGGGAAATCACGACGCGGCAAGAATAATCGCCGAAATAAAGAAGACATACCGAAGAGCACGGCGGTAAACGCCGGATTTACAAGCTCTCGGCCTGGGCAGAAGAAGCCGCCCTCCAAAGGCAACAGAGACGAACTGTCCGGCCTAAACAAAATCCTGGACCAAATATGTCAGATCCATAGCACCACTGATAAACTTGCAAATCATACCCACAGAGAATGTTGGGTCTTCAAACAGTCCGGCAAGCTCAACGCCGAACACAAGGGGCAGGATACACCAGGTGAAGACAAGGACGAGCCTCGCAAGCAAAGCAAAGGGGAACAGAAGAAATTCCCACCAGAAGTCAAAACAGTCAACGTGTTACACGTGATAAAAGGGAGAGACAAAGCGGCACCTTTAGAGGAACATGCCCCAGGGCCTATCACCACGGAGCTCCGCCACTGGTCGTCCCAACCGATCACCTTCGACCATTGGGATTACTCGGCAAGTATCCGGCGTGCAGGATGGGCTGCCTTGGTATTAGATCCAATAATTGACAGATACCACTTCACCCGAGTCCTGATGGACGGCGGCAGCAGTTTAAATCTGATATATCAGGACACAGTCCACAAAATGGGGATAGACCCAACAAAAATTTGCCTCAGCAATGCTACCTTTAAAGGAGTAACGCCAGGCCTGGAGGCTCACTGCAGGGGCTCCCTGCTACTAGAGGTTATATTCGGCTTCCCCGATAACTTCCGCAGCAAAAATTTAACTTTCCACGTCGCTCCGTTCCAAAGTGGCTATCAAGCAGTACTCTGACGCGAAGCTTTCGCTCGCTTTAACGCAATACCGCATTACGCTTCCCTCAAGCTCAAGATGCCCAGTCCACGCGGCATCATTACAGTAAATGGAGACATTGAGCGCTCTTTGCGCGCCGAAGACAGTGCGGCCGCCTTGGCCGCCGCACACTAAACGGCCTCACCAACTCAAGCATTTGACAGGTCGTTAAGACCACGGACACGGCTAGACGAGTCTGGCTCAGCTATATGTAATTAATACAGGTTTGATGGCTATACCCCTATTACAATACAAGGGGCTCAATGCGCGCGCAAAAGTGGCAATAAGGCTCACCTTTACTCATTTTCAACTATATATTGTTTATTTAGTATAACTTAACTTTTGCACAGCAACTTTTCAATTAAGCTCCTCTCTTTTTCAGATGACCATCGTGCTACACCCGTCCAGGATATGGCACAACGGAGACACAGGCGCAGACGTGCAACAGGGACCCGTTCCAAGGATTCTTTGTAGATTAAGACCCTGTGTAAACCTTTTTTTACTGTCTCTTGTTGATTTACATCCCTCGGATTCTCAGTACAACCAAGAAGGATGTTGACGTCTTGGCATGTGGCCACGCCAGAATAATGCACGTACCCGGACACCAGGGGCTTATTACAAAAGGTACTGTTTAGACCCAGTTTACACCATAAAGACCGAATACCTTAGGGAGTGTTCGGCGTCGCGAGTTTTGCCTTATATGCATCAGCTCCGAATCATGTCTTTGGTCAAATGTTGGGTTTGCCCGGCTCCTGTGTTTTGCTGCCTTACGTTCCGCTCTATCGGCTAAGGCGGCACTAGGAGAACTACTGTGATTGTGCCCTGATTCATTCGGACGAGCACCTCAGTAGAGAAAGCCGAAAACTGACTGTCATGATACAGCGTGAGACTGGTCAAACACTCGATGACCTATTGGGATCTTCGGGATTCCTTCGCATTAACGAAGGGCCGTTACCCGGCCAGGCATGTACGCACCCCGAATCCGGACGAGTGCGGAGCCACCAGGGGCTATATAGTAGCCCCACTGTCAAACTCCTATGGCTAAGTGAAAGTGTTAAAGCATTAGTCCGGTTGCCTAGTTGCTACGCTATCACCTCCTTATTAGGACTAAGACGTTGGATTAAGTGTGAATACGCGTCTTCTGCGAACACCCCCGCATTGTATGCGCGGGGGCTGAAGCCGACGACTGCAATCTTTCAGGTTATATACATGTATACATAAATGGCCGCACATGAGGCATCACAATACTTTCGGGCAAAAGTATAAATACAGCCTTGATAAATTCAATACAATGTTGTTTCTACAATGGGAATACATGTCACTCAAACATAACATTCTTCGAGCACTGGGCCTCTATCGTACGAGCGCCCTCAAGAACTTCTTCAAAATAGTGCTCGGCAGCCACTCGGCCTATGGCCGAACCATGCGCCACGACAGTGGTGGCATCCATCTCCGCCCAGTATGTTTTGACACGGGCAAGGGCCATCCGCGAGCCTTCTAGGCACACTGACCTCTTTATCGCATTGATGCGTGGCACCGCACCAAGGAACTGCTACACCAAGCTAAAATAGCTGTCCGACCTTGGCCTTTCTGGCCACAGAGGATCCATGAGAGACCTCATGGCGAGTCCGGACAATCTATTGAGTTCGGCCCATTCGGCAAGCTGATCAGTCAATGGAAGCGGACGCTCTGGAACATTGAATTGCGACCAGAACAGCTTGTCCACTTCACGATCTGTTTGATCTCGGAAGTATTCAGCCGCATCGACAGCGCTCGCCGCTAAGTCCAGATATGCGTCGGCCGAACTCCACAACCGATCCAGAGGGGCATACCGTGGATCGCCGAACTTCCTCCGCAGCATAAAGGGCTTCCCAGCCACAATGTCCCCGGCTTCACGCAGTTCCTCCTTCTTCGCTCTCATTGCAGAGCGGGTGCCTTTGGTCGCCATTGTGGCCTTTTCAAGGTCCGTAGCCTTCGTCCGGTTTTCTACTTCAAGAAACTGGCAGCGGTCGGCAGTGTCTTTTAACTTCTCGGCCATTTTGGCCATTTTCTCTTTGCTCTCGCTATGAGCGGCCCTCTCGGCTTTCAACTCTTTGGCCGCCTTCAAAGCATCCGCATTACTACTCCTTGCTTGCTCCTTGGCTTGGGCAAGCTCCGCCCGCAGGGCCTCCACGGTGGCAGCTCCATCTGCAGTCACAACATATTGAAGATACTGGCATTACGCTGCTCTTACTATGTGACATTCACTATAAATATCACCTACCCTATGCCTCGTCAAGCCGCTTGTTAACAAGCTTGATGTCGTCATCCGCCGCCTCTAGTCGCCGTTCTAGTTCGGCAACCCCATCAGTCCGGCTAGCCACCGGAGCTTCAGACACCTGCACATAACGGCAGTCTGGTTATTACCTGGGACTACGATCCTCTATTCGCCGCGGTTCTCGACGACAACTAGAGTCTTAGGGGCTACTATCTACACAGGGCGCACCTAAAAATGTGCGGATGCATATCATTTCACGTACCTCAAAGCCCGTCAGTAGACTCTTAAAGGCTTCATGCAACCCGCTTTCGGCGGACGAAATCCTTTCAATCATCATACCCATTAATGTACGGTGCTCTTCTGAGATAGTGGCTCGCCGTAGCAGATCCCTCAGTGCGTTCGACCGCATACTAGACGGTGCCGGATTCTTTTGGTTGCTCTCTTCAAGAGCCAGATACTGAGGGCTTCGGATGACCATGGGATTACCTTCTGGCCTTGCCGGATCCGGAGAAACTCTCCGTGATGACACTTCAAGGTCGCCCGCTTCTTCAGCCGGGGAGTCCGGGGGAGGCGTTTCGCTCTCCATCATCTCCGGAAGAAGATCCCCCGAAGACGAGCTCTGCTGAGAAGGGCTCAGATCCGAACTGCAACATAGATGCTTCGGTTATCTTCCTCAGAAGTAAGGTAGAATATCTTCACTATTAAGTACTTTTTGATTACTTACAGCTCGTTAGAGAGCTGATCCCCGCGCGGACTTTGTGCGGCAAGAGCACCCTCCGAGACGGGACCCACTGGTGGAGTTTTCTTCTCCCGTTTGGAAACCTTGGTTTCCGGGTCATCAGAGGTAGTCCTCTTCCTCTCCCGGGGCGAGGGAATGTCAGATTCCTTCCCTTGGTTATCCTCCCTCACGGAGGCGCTCGTTCCCTCGGTTGGAACAGGTAGCGGTGGAGGCCCGCTTTAGCCCCCTCTATTCCCCCCTTCATCTTCCTTTGAGGGCACCGGGCAAGGTGCTGGCTCGAGCATCTTTTCCAGCACCGGATTGTCCAAGCCTTCGGGAAGGGGAGCCGAACACCAGATCATCCACGCCTTTGTTATCCAGTCCTGGTCAAAGCGATCCTTCAGAATGATGTCATGATAAAAGAAAGACAGTGTGTTCGGCTAGAGGATTACTTACTTGGGCCGTGGTGCGGTTGCTGCTCAGGCCCACGTCCTCGGAGGTGTCCGGACATGCTATTTGGGGTCCGAAGAACGACTTGTACATCTCCTCATGCGTTAGGCCAAGGAAATTCTGAATAGTGCGCGACCCTTCTAGGTTGAATTCCCATAAACGGAGAGGCCGACGTTTGCAAGGCTGGACTTGACGAACCAGCATGACTTGCACTACCATAACCAAACTAAAATCTCCCTCGAAGAGATCCCGGATGCGGCTCTGCAGTATGGGCACATCCTTGGCTGGACCCCAGCTCAGCCCCCTGCTGATCCATGACATCAGTTGTGGTGGAGGGCCCGAGCGAAAGGCGGGGAAGCTACCCACTTGGCACTTCTGGGAGCAGTGATGTAGAACCACTCCTGTTGCCATAATCCGGACACCTCTGGAAAGGAACCTTTTGGCCACGGAGCTCCGGCAATCTTTCCTATTACTGCACCCTCGCACGCTGCATACTGCCCTTCGACCGTCTTTGGCTTCACATCAAAGGTCTTGAGCCACAGGACGAAGTGAGGGGTAATGCGGAGGAAGGCCTCACATACGACAATAAATGCCGAGATGTGGAGAAAGGAATCCGGGGCTAGATCGTGGAAATCAAGCCCGTAATAGAACATCAAACCCCTTACGAAGGGATCCAGAGTGAGGCCTAGTCCTCGGAGGAAGTGGGAGATGAACACGACGTCTTCATTGGGTTCAGGAGTAGGGACGACCTGCTCTCGGGCGGGCAACCGATGTGAGACTTCGGCAGTCAGGTATGTTGCCTCCCTCAACTTCTTGATATCCTCTTCCGTGACGGAGGAAGGTATCCACCGGCCCTGGAGGCTGGATCCGGACATGATTGAAGGTCTGAAGCACCTGACCTAGGCTTTGGGTGTTAGCACTCAAGGCGGGGGAAGGATTCAATTGAGCACGGGAGGAAAAAAGTAAAAGCCTTGACCCTTTATAAAGAGGGTGAATATCAAGTGTCCTCCTCGTGGCTGTTTGGGACTTGCCTAAAATCTAGGAGTCCTAGGCGTGGTTGGGTTACCCACGACCGTATTGATGAGAATCTCGTAATAAGGGGGACACGATCTCTGCTTTGACAAAATGTGTCAAGAAACTGCCTCGCGTTATGTGCGGGGCTAGTTAAAGAAAAATGGTTCGAATAATCACCGAGCCATGGCGTGATGTCATGTTGCCAAAACATGTCAGCAGATTAGATTTGTGGAAATATTATTCTCTCTACGGTGGTATGTGGAACTTATTTTGCAGAGTCGGACACTATCCTTGTATTCAAATTCTTCCGTGGTGTATTCGGAGGAGGAACCTGCCTTGCAATGCCGAAAACAATACTGCGCACTGGATTCATCGTCATTGAAGCCTGGTTCAGGGGCTACCGAGGGAGTCCTGGATTAGGGGGTCTCCGGACAGCCGGACTATATCCTTTTGCCGGACTGTTGGACTATGAAGATACAAGATTGAAGACTTCGTCTCGTGTCTGGATGGGACTCTACTTGGCGTGGAAGGCAAGCTAGACAATACGGATATGTATATCTCCTCCTTTGTAACCGACCTTGTGTAACCCTAGCCCCTCTGGTGTCTATATAAACCGGAGGGTTTTAGTCCGTAGGACAACATACAATCATACCATAGGCTAGCTTCTAGGGTTTAGCCTCTCCGATCTTGTGGTAGATCAACTCTTGTAATACTCATATCATCAAGAATAAATCAAGCAGGACATAGGGTCTTACCTCCATCAAGAGGGCCCTAACCTGGGTAAAACATCGTGTCCCCCACCTCCTGTTACCATCCGCCTTAGACGCACAGTTCAGGACCCCCTACCCGAGATCCGCCGGTTTTGACACCGACAGTATGCCTCTCGTACCACCTCCTACATGCATCCCTCTCTCTCTATCCTTCTCCTCGTGCCTCATTTGCTTCTAACACACACATGCATGTATACCGATCGATCTCCCAACATATACCTAGATCGACTTTAACTACCCCCCAATCGATCGACGTACCTCACAAGTTATGTCTCTCCTTTCTCTTACAAAGGGCGATTGATCTTCCTATGTAGTTACGTCTGCTTACCACAGCCACATCGCCCCCCTCATCATTCGTGCATGCCTCCTGACCCGTCCCTCACACGCACGTGCACAGACAACAAGCAACCATCTCCTCTCTTATTGATATTGTGGGCATGCCCTCTGTTTGTCTAGCAAGCCTATCCCACCATTTGTTAGAAGCAACCCCACTACCACCCCCTCCAACACTCTAGCTCTGTCTCTCTCCCAACCTTATTCATCTCCTGCACATATGCATGGATGCCGATCGATCTCCCTTAATACATGAGGTAGATCGATCTCCTTAATACATGAGGTAGGCCTCTCTCCTCCTCCACACATATACCAGCCATTGTACCTCTATAGTTAATTGGGCCTCCCTCTTCCCCCACCACACACTGATAGTCGAGCGCTGCAGGTAGGTATCCATGCCACAGAGATAAACTGCACATGTCCCATCTCATGTTCCAGTAGGCCAGCCACTCTATATCTTTGACGTGGGCACACACAAATTCGATGGCACTCTTTATCGATCGCGCGCGTACACACACACACACCATCCCTCTCTTCGATTCTATGGACACCTCAAGCCGATGATACCTCCACTCTCTTCTCGTGGATCGCCCCCTCTATATATATGTTATATCCAGGACTCTATTTCACACACATTGCATATGTTAAATTTTTCGATTGACCCCCCCCCCCCCCAAAACTCTCAAGAACCCACACACAATATCTCTCTAGGTTTGTATCTCTCTCACACAACCCCACATAGGTGGTGTACGTATACAAGAAGAGAATAGGTGCACCATGCACGTACTCACGCTTCGTGCCCAGCCACACCCGCGCGGGTACACGGTGGAGATCATTTCTCCGCAGAAGCTGAATTTGTTTTTGAAACATCAAGTGGCCAGAGACTCGAAAACTTATTTGCCCATTAGTGACTTGTCAGGGCGGTGGATTTTAGTTTGTACGATAATGCTGCATCCACCTAAAGTAACGAAAGTTCTTACGTAAACTTCCTAGCAATTCCCACTTCATAGGTGCAGCATTACTCCTAACATTTGTAATATCATTTTGAAACTTGTAATATTGTCGTGTCCTATTCCCACGTTTTCAAAATCCTGCGAATCAAACAGGTCCTAAGTTGGTGATGATGTTGTGCCTCCCATCTTTCACCAATAGCCGTCGGATCTAGATCTGACGCATACAAACCAAGCTTCTCCATTTTTGCAAAAAGATGCCCGCACTTGTTCCCTGTTTACAAACAACTCCTTGTCTCTCACAATCAGCCTCGTCTCCTCCCCACCACATCTCGGAGTAGAAGGCCGTGGAAAAATCTGGCGCGATGGCCGCTGCTTGAGCCGTCTGCCCCCAATCTTGGTGCTCCGTGCAATGCACGGGCATCTACGCACGGGAAATTATGTCGAACATGGCTAGTTGTAAGCAGGCTAGCTCTACAGCCATGATGATAGTGACTGCAGACGGTGAGGCTGACTATGGTATGCCGAACACGACGCCTATACTCAGGTGTCATCTCCGGCGCAGGGTCTTGTCACTTCACTATGAGGAGCAGCACGTAATAATTTGACCAACGGGTAGTACAGTGCTAGTACTCCTACTACTACATTGGTAGTACTACTACTAGTACTAGTAGCACCACCGTCTGGATTTAGGAGTACTACCACGTCCATCTGGATTTTATTATTTGACTAGCAATATCTAGTAATGCATGTCACCAAAGATGTACTACTCCCTCTATAAATAAATACATGGTGTTTTATTCCTATCGGCGAGAGAACTTAATGTTTTTTTGCTACTCCTAACTAGAGTACTAATAGGATTACATGCAATGAACTAAACACTGCATGTCATGTTTGGTAGTCTCAAGTCATTAAAAGCATGCACGACCCACATCTCTCATTGGTTGATATGTCACGAAATAAGAAACAAGGAGGGAGTTAATGCACTGTGCCTAAGTATTTTGGGATTATTTGGTTTTCGTAAGGTGACTTACACAACATTTTGTTTACATGCACTAACATTTTATTAGTTAAATCAAAGGTCAAAACTTGGCGCAAAATGCAAAGGGGACCAATAAACCGGTAAACATCAAACTTCTCTTGTTTGGCCCCAACTAGAGGTCCGGTGAGATGACTATACTGCACCGGCACGGAGGGGGACGCAGCTTCATTGACTTACGGCAACTGCCTTTGGGTGAATGACACGTGGCCCCAGGGGGTGGCTGGCCCACCTATCATACAGCCAAAGGTAGGTGCAGTAGAGGGCCGACGAGTAGTACGAAATCCTACGCACCTACGCACGCTAAACAGGGGCTGAGTGATCACTCGAATCGCAAGATCAGTTGACTAGAAGCTACGCTAGACCCATGGAGGCGATGAGCGCGAGCATCAGCCGGCTGTGCCGGATGGTCCACGACGCCGGCGTGCGGCCTGGCACCGAGGAACGTCTCCAGGTAGTATTGCTTGAGGCCGCCAGGGCGAGGGGCCGCTTGGACGACAGCTTTGTCTCCTTGTTCGACGAGGTCATCGTCGGTTTCCTCGACAAGTTCACCGTCGTCAAGAAGGTTGCGGGCGACTTTGACATAAGCCTCCAGCCGACGCGCCCAGGCTCTGCGATGCCCGCCACCCTCAACAGCCACTATGGTAACAACCTCTTCGACGCAGTGGTGGCCCTGCGACTGTCCGCCGTCGCGCCGGAGAATGTCCACCTCGAGGTTGCGCTCGCCGCGCAGCCCTGGCGCAGCAAGACACCATCGACATAATCACCCACGTCTACGTGCAAATCGTCCACAAGGACTACTACATGCAAGACGAGGACGATAGGATGCTGGCCTTCTTGGAGCGCAGGGCAACCTTGGACGACACTATTCAGAAGCACATTGAGCTCGCCGCCAACGCCGCCGCTCCTCACACGTCGGTTGGTGACCCGGCGCACTAGGGTGTGAGGATGTCGTTGAACGTTGATGGATCCGTATGTATTTTTATCTTTTCGTCAAATCCATGTAGTAGTATATGATACTACAGTAATTATCTTACCTTTCACATCAACTTCATAATTTTCGTACGTACTCCATGCATGAACGGCGCCAGAACCAAACTTCTCATTACTCTAGGCAAAATCGTTATTTTCTATCTATCGGTCGCGCCATGCAGCAGAACCAAATTTTACAAGTTACGAGTTCAAAAGGAAAAGCCTGCCGTGTTCGCGTCGCACCTCCACACGGTTGGTCCGGCACGCCGCTCAAGCGGGAATGCGTGCGGTGTTGCATTTTCACTTACAAGTGGGACCGCATTGAGCAAACCGACTATCGGCAAACCCCCACCCCGCCCACCACACGAAGGCTGAGAAAACAGGAGGGGGAAGAGATGGTTGTAGCACGGACTCCAAGAAAATTGGTGTCGTATGGGACTCGTGTGGGTGGCGTGTGCCGTACTGCTAGACGTGAATGCTAGTTATGGCCCATGCCACCCCACTATATCGAGCCTATATCGAGGTACGTAGAATAATTTCCTGCAGTCCGTGCTCAGCCCTCCTCTATCTCTCTTCTCAGCCAACCAGCGGACGCACGGAGCCCATCGTCTATTTGCTCACATGCAGCCCCACATGTCAGTGAAAACGCAAGAGGACCCACTGAACCTGCACATCTTTCACCTCGACATGCTGGTGATGAAAAACAAATCCAATAAAGATCTTCGGTGGCCGCTTTTGGAGTTACTCAAGAGTAGTAAGATTCTATTTACAGTTTAACACAAGATGCACATCTCGTGTCTTCAACTACCACTCTATTTTCTTTCATGACACGACCTGGATGCTGGATGTCCCACGTGTCGGCAAAAGGAGGAAGAACACGACCAAATCTTCGGTTCTGCTCTCGGATTAGACTAGTTGTGCTAACTTAAAAATTTTATTGTGTACTCCCTCCGTTCCAAAATACTTGACTTCCATTTGTCCAAAAATGGATGTACCTATATACTAAGACATGTCTAGATACATATATATTTTGACAAATAGAAGGCATGTATTGTGCAACGGAGGGAGTAGAATGGATGCAAGTTTTTGTATTGGGAAGAAGAGTGCATCCATATATTGATAGAGCGCAATTTAGTAGATGTTCTATCACTTTTAGCTAGCACAGACGCAAGATCGAGCCTCCGCAGATCAAGATGAATGCATCGAGAAGGCACTAATCCAACTTACAGGAGTAGTAAAATGTATTCTTGTGGTTCTTGTTTTATTTGGTCTTGCTTTTCTAGTCAAAATTATCGTTGGAGTTCATGCAAAATGGAGGTGCGTTTGGGGTCGTGCGTTGGAGTTGGCCTTACAAGTGGGACCGCAGTTAAGGAAACCGACTATCGGCAAACCCCCACCTCGCCCGCCGCGCGATGGCTAAAGTTAGAGAAACAACGAGGTTGAAGAGATTGCTCTAGCATGGACTCCAAGAAATAATATGGTGTCAGATGGATGTCGTGGTGGTGGCGTGTGCCGTACTCCTGGACGTGAATGCTTGTTCTGGCCCATGCCACCCTACTACTCCTACTACTTACTCCTACTAGTATAAAGTATACTAGTATCAAGGATTCGAGGTGCTGGTTACGTACAATGAACACATTAACATATGGCTACAGTAAAAACACCCGCCCGACGCGCGGAGCATGTGAAGCTAGTACAAATTTAGAGAAGCGACTCGAAAGCCATTCATAAATTTAGTAAGTTTATCATAGGCATATCATTTTATTACATACAACAGGTCATCAACCCACATCGAGAACGAGGATACATTGTAAATACTAAAGTTTTCACCACACAACAAATAACAAGCCATGAAATGAACTTCAACTCAACCATTCCGCGGCGTTGGAAACGCTTGCTTTGAACCACAAGTGATTCTCTGGGACGGGCCATCTGTTGTCGATCTGGAGACCAACGCAGGACCGATCATCCAGGCTGAAGCGGCCTACTATATCAGTACCAGGGTAGGGAACCACCCAAATGTCCGAGGTATAGACACAGTTGCTTCTCATAAATGTGTCAACAACAGTTGGATCGCCTTTCACCATCATCGGATAGTTTTGTCCAAGGAAGAGTGAGTTTTCTCCAAGACTATCAATTCTGTGCCAGGGAGAAGGAGTTGGCGCTAGCACACTAGTATCCATCCCGAATACCATGCAACGGGTGTTGGAATAGGTCCGGAGAGTGCGACCATGGGAGACACCTGCTTCCTTAGCAGTAACATCATCAGTGGGCTGTATACACACAAGAAGAGATGATCCATCGGAATTAGTTGCCAGGCGCCACAGAGTATATGGGCGTTGCTCGTGATCATCACCATCGGCATCTCCCCCTTGGTTATAAATTTTTTCAAGTATAGGTGGTGGGATGTTCACAGGACCTTGGAAACACAAGAAGAAGGTTAATTAGTAAAGGGAAACTTGCTAACCCGCATGCATGTGGATGAAACAATTATAATTACGGTGGAAGACAAACGTACCGAAACTACTAGGATGCCATGCAAAAACAGTGCCATGAGTGGTGGCAGCAAACACAAGGCCCTTGTATTGAATTGCATCACAGTACTCATCCGTGTACAGAAACTGATTTTTGAGCAATATCCATCGAGTTGAACCACGAAGGATGGCAACAAGATTGTCAAAGATAGCAACAACTTGATAGTTGTTGTAATTCCAAGAGCGGTTGGGAACTCGACAAATTGCTATCTTCCGTAGAAGACAGTCACCATGATCGTATTTGAAAGTGCGTACATTACCGGTGTGCTCAACCTCTGGGCAATGTGCTGCGATTTTTGGAAGTGGAACCTGGTGACGAGTGTACACATTCACAAGTTCCCACTCGCAGCTGGACCCAATGTAAACAACCCAATCTCCATTTGCGTCCGCCCAAGCCTTGCCCTCAAGCGATGGCATCTTAACATCATACGTATCATTATCAAGCGGCATCAACTGGCACAGGGCGAGGCCTCCGTCGTGCCGGCGCCAGTCATCAGGGTCACGGCGAAGAAGATAGGGGAGATAAAACCGCTCCTTGACTCTTGGGTTCTTTGTAATGATGTTATTAGTTGAGTCGAGAATGGGCTTGAACGAACCTGCCATGCTAGCCGAGGTGATGACATCACACCGATCAATGAGTTCCTCCACCACGTCATCTTTCAGATCGGGGCAAGAATAACGGGGTCGTTTCCGGCCTGTTCCCTCCATGGAGAAGACGATCGAACAATGGCAGAAGAAAGGGTGAAGGGCTGAAGGAAAATGGAGGAGGGAGAGGAAGAGCGTGCGACAGTAGTTCCAAATCGAGAGGGAAAGGCAAAGAGTCGGTGGACGGTTGTGAGTTTGCCACATTTCACGAAGAGGCGCCCCGGCCTACACGTCCGTTCGGAAATACTCCTACTACTCACCGTCGTCTCACTAATATGTTGGAACGGGACCACATGTCAATGAAACATGGTGTGTAACTTCTCGTGCAAAATGCGATCTGGCCGCGTTGGCCCGAGGTGCCGCATTAGTTATCGACCTTTATTTTTTAATGGCGTGCCGATCAGTTTTGAAGCACGACTAACTGGTACTGTACATGGAGAGGATGACAGCAGGGACCCGCCAAGGTCATGGCAGTACGCAAGCAAGTGCCTCCTTATTTCAAGCCAATAAAAAAATGGCTCCTCCTAGTGGATTTCTGACATCTGGGTCCCATGCCATTGTCAACTTAGTCGATAAACGAGAGAATTGCATAATGAGTGGCTGACACCAGGGACCCAGCAGCTCGCCCAGTTATTTTTGTTTTGGGTTAATGATAAATGCCACTCCAAATCTGGTGTATCCGAGAAATGCCACAGCAATTTCCAAACTTTGAAAAATGCCATTTCATGCCATTTCTAGTGGCATTTTTCAAAGTTTGCAAACTGCAGCGGCGTTTTTCAAAGTTTGCAAAAATTGCAGTGGCATTTTTCAAAGTTTGGAAATTGCAGTGGCATTTTTATGAATCGCCATAATTGGAGTGGAATTTATCTAATTTGTTTTTGGGACGGAAGCAGGGTGTCAACTAGGCTGTGCCGGACACTCTGGCCTGTCTAGACAGCCTTATCTTTTATGTTTACCACAGACCAGCCCAGCAGTTTTTTTTCTTTCTGAAAATGGCTAGCCCAGTTCTTTTGTGATTTGTCAAGTAAGTCGCTTTACCAGGCCTGTTGGACTACAAATCTTTCAAGACGAGGAGAACTTCATTGGGTTGGCCGAGAAAATGGCCTATCAGTAATGAGAAATGGGCTACACATTTTTAAAACACATCAAACCGGCAATTATTTTCAAATATCTTTTTTTTTCATTTCGAGATTTTAAATTGCATTGATTTTTATGCATGGAAAATTTATTGGATTTTATATTGATATACATTTATTTTTAAAATCAGTCTGAATGTGACTCGAAATTTCGGTACTAAAAACAGTTCAGACCGCACCGACATATGCAAAATTTCGTATAATTTTTTAACCGTGGCCACAATATGGGCTATAATGCTAACATAAAGAATATGGGCTCCAAAAAAACCTGTAAGAATTAGCAAACGGGCTGTAAATTATTTGAAATAATGGCAGATGGGCTGTATGCTGTTTTCCACAGGTTTGAGGCTTTCCACAGATGGCCTGTATACTGTTGGATGTCCATCCAACGGCCGTCGTGCTTCTTCAATCTCTGCTCTTCGTGCTCCAGCCGGTCAAACAAGCGCCGGTGGGACTGCCTGCTCCCTCCTCCCCGTGGCCGGCTGTGCTGCTGCGCAGGCCTCACCGCCCCACCGTACTCCCATCGCTGGCCTAGCCATCCCTCTACTCACCCACACCTGCTGTTATTCTCCGGCGACGGCAGACGAACTAGTAAACCCTCGTACAGTCGTACTCCCCTCCGCGTGGGAAACAAAAACAACGGCCGAGTCTTCCCTACCTCCGTGTCGTTCCCTTCCTAGGCCTCGCCGTCGTCCACCGCCCTGGTGCTCTCGGCGTGGCGTGGTCAACGACCGACATGCATCTGAAGTGGACTATACGTGGAGAGGCTGACAGCTGGGTCCACGGTCCCACGCAAGGAAATGCCTCCTTATTACGCACAAAATAATGATTTCCTTTGTATTTCGCGAAAAAAACATTACCGCCGCTGACAGCTCGGACCCACCAGTTATATCTTCGCACGCAAGGAAGGGCCTCCTTATTACGCACAAAAAAATGAATACTCCCCTGCTAGCTGGGACCCAGTATAGTGGGCCTACTAAGTTGACGGGGACGAAGGGCTTTGTCAACTTAGTCAATATGCACGATTCTAGCTTGACTGACCGTACGATGTCCATCCAACGGCTGTAGTGCTTCTTCAACCTCTGGTCTTCTTGATCCAGCCACCCAAAGCAGCGCTGGTTGTGCCGCCTGCTCCTGCCTCCCGTGGCCGGCTGTGCTGCCGCGGAGGCCTCACCGCCCCCATACTACTCCCACTGCTGGCCAGGCCATCCCTCCACTCCACTCACCCACGCCCCCTGTTATTCTGCGGCGACGGCAGCACAGCCGAACCAGTGAACCCACGTACTTCTCTCCGCGTGGGCATCCACTACCACGTCTTCCCCGGCTCCGTGTCGTCCCCTTCCTTGGCCTCGCCGTCGTCCACCGCCGTGGTGCTGTTGGCGCGGCGTGGTCAATGTGGTCAACGACCGAATTCCATCAGAGGAATACTATACGTGGAGAGGCTGACAGCTGGGTCCACGGCAGCCGCAAGGAAGTGCCTCCTTATTACATGGAAAATAATTATTCCTCCACCTGATAGCAGGGACCCACCGGACGCCCACCAGTATATCGCGAAAAAACGTTTGCCCCTGACTGCTGGGACCCACCCGACGGGCCACCGTATTTCGCGAAAAAAACATTCCCCCTGCTGTCAGCTCGGACCCACCGGAAGTGCCTCCTTATTAGGCACAAAAAAAATGAATACCCCCTGCTAGCTGGGACCCACCTTCGTGGGAGGCTGACTTGTGGGCCTACTAAGTTGACGGGGACGGAGGGCTTTGTCAACTTAGTCAATATGCACGATTCTAGCTCCAGTGACTGTACGATGTCCATCCAACGACCGTAGTGCTTCTTCAACCTCTGGTCTTCTTGCTCCAGCCACCCAAACCAGCGCCGGTCGTCCCTCGTGCTCCTGCCTCCCGTGGCCGGCTGCGATGCGGCGGAGGCCTCACCGCCCCCTACTACTCCCACCACCGGCCAGGCCATCCCTCTACTCACCCACACCCCCTGTTATTCTGCGGCGACGGCAGCCTCACACCGCAGCGAACCAGTGAACCCTTGTACTCCTCTACACGTGGGAATCCACTGCAGCGTCTTCCCCGGCTCTGCGTCGTCCCCTTCCTAGGCCTCGCCGTCGTCCACCGCCCTGGTGCTCTCGGCGCGGCGTGGTCAACATCGTCAAGGAACGGCTTCCATCGGACGTGGACTGTACGTGGAGAGGCTGACAGCTGGGTCCACGGCCGCAGCAAGGAAGTGCCTCCTTATTACGTGCAAAATAATTATTCCTCCACTTGACAGCGGGGACCCACCGGACGGGCCACCGTATTTCACGAAAAAAACGTTTGCCCCTGACTGCTGGGACCCACCAGCTACATCTTTGTTGGGGAACGTTGCAGAAAACAAAAAAATTTCTACGGTTTCACCAAGATCCATCTATGAGTTCATCTAGCAACGAGTGATCGTATTGCATCTACATACCTTTGTAGATCATGCGCGGAAGCGTTCAAAGAACGGGGATGAGGAAGTCGTACTCGACATGATCCCAATCACCGGAGATCCTAGCGCCGAACAGACAGCACCTCCGTGTTCAACACACGTACGGTCAGCGTGACATCTCCTCCTTCTTGATCCAGCAAGGGGGGGAGGAGAGGTTGATGAAGATCCAGCAGCACGACGCCGTGGTGGTGGATGCAGTAGTCACCGCAGCAGGGCTTCGCCGTTCTCTACGGAGGAGGAGGAGGTGTTGGAGGGGAGAGGGAGGTGCCAGGGGCATGGGTGCGGCTGCCCTCCCTCCCCCCTCTATATATAGGGTCCCCAGGGGGGGCGCCGGCCCTGGAGACCAATCTCCCAAGGGGGCAGCGGCCAAGGGGGGTCGAGTGCCCCCAAGGCAAGTGGGGCGCCCCCCACCCTAGGGTTCCCAACCCTAGGCGCAGGGGGAAGGCCCAAGGGGGGCGCACCAGCCCACTAGGGGCTGGTTCCCCTCCCACTTCAGCCCATGGGGCCCTCCGGGATAGGTGGCCCCACCCGGTGGACCCCCGGAAGGGTCCCGGGGGTCCCGGTACAATACCGGTGACCCCGAAACTTGTCCCGATGGCCGAAATAGCACTTCCTATATATAATTCTTTACCTCTGGACCATTCCGGAACTCCTCGTGACGTCCGGGATCTCATCCGGGACTCCTAACAACTTTCGGGTTACTGCATATTCATATCTCTACAACCCTAGCGTCACCGAACCTTAAGTGTGTAGACCCTACGGGTTCGGGAGACATGTAGACATGATCGAGATGGCTCTCCGGTCAATAACCAACAGCGGGATCTGGATACCCATGTTGGCTCCCACATGCTCCTCGATGATCTCATCGGATGAACCACGATGTCGAGGATTCAAGCAACCCCGTATACAATTCCCTTTGTCAATCCGTACGTTACTTGCCCGAGATTCGATCGTCGGTATCCCAATACCTCGTTCAATCTCGTTATCGGCAAGTCACTTTACTTGTACCGTAATGCATGATCCCGTGACCAGACACTTGGTCACTTTGAGCTCATTATGATGATGCATTACCGAGTGGGCCCAGAGATACCTCTCCGTCATACGGAGTGACAAATCCCAGTCTTGATCCGTGTCAACCCAATAGACACTTTCGGAGATACCCGTAGTATACCTTTATAGTCACCCAGTTACGTTGTGACGTTTGGTACACCCAAAGCACTCCTACGGTATCCGGGAGTTACACGAGCTCATGGTCTAAGGAAAAGATACTTGACATTGGAAAAACTCTAGCAAACGAACTATACGATCTTGTGCTATGTTTAGGATTGGGTCTTGTCCATCACATCATTCTCCTAATGATGTGATCTCGTTATCAATGACATCCAATGTCCATAGTCAGGAAACCATGACTATCTATTGATCAACGAGCTAGTCAACTAGAGGCTTACTAGGGACATGTTGGTGTCTATGTATTCACACATGTATTACGATTTCTGGATAACACAATTATAGCATGAATAAAAGACAATTATCATGAACAAGGAAATATAATAATAATCCTTTTATTATTGCCTCTAGGGAATATTTCCAACAGTCTCCCACTTGCACTAGAGTCAATAATCTAGTTACATTGTGATGAATCGAACACCCATGGAAATCTGGTGTTGATCATGTTTTGCTCTAGGGAGAGGTTTAGTCAACGGATCTGCTACATTCAGGTCCGTATGTACTTTACAAATATCTATGTCTCCATCTTGAACATTTTCACGAATGGAGTTGAAGCGACGCTTGATGTGCCTTGTCTTCTTGTGAAACCTGGGCTCCTTGGCAAGTGCAATAGCTCCAGTGTTGTCACAGAAGAGTTTGATCGGCCCCGACGTATTGGGTATGACTCCTAGGTCGGTGATGAACTCCTTCACCCAAATTGCTTCATGCGCTGCCTCTGAGGCTGCCATGTACTCCGCTTCACATGTAGATCCCGCCATGACGCTCTGCTTGCAACTGCACCAGCTTACTACCCCACCATTCAAAATATACACGTATCCGGTTTGTGACTTAGAGTCATCCAGATCTGTGTCAAAGCTAGCATCGACGTAACCCTTTACGACAAGCTCTTCGTCACCTCCATAAACGAGAAACATTTCCTTAGTCCTTTTCAGGTACTTCAGGATATTCTTGACCGCTGTCAAGTGTTCCTTGCCGGGATTACTTTGGTACCTACCTACCAAACTTACGGCAAGGTTTACATCAGGTCTGGTACACAGCATGGCATACATAATAGAACCTATGGCTGAGGCATAGGGGATGACACTCATCTATTCTATATCTTCTGACATGGTCGGACATTGAGCTGAGCTCAATTTCACACCTTGCAACACAGGCAAGAATCCCTTCTTAGACTGATCCATATTGAACTTCTTCAATATCTTATCAAGGTATGTGCTTTGTGAAAGACCTATGAGGCGTCTTGATCTATCTCTATAGATCTTGATGCCTAATATATAAGCAGCTTCTCCAAGGTCCTTCATTGAAAAACTCTTATTCAAGTAGGCCTTAATGCTGTCCAAAAGCTCTATATCATTTCCCATCAAAAGTATGTCATCTACATATAATATGAGAAATGCTACAGAGCTCCCACTCACTTTCTTGTAAACGTAGGCTTCTCCATAAGTCTGCGTAAACCCAAACACTTTGATCATCTCATCAAAGCGAATGTTCCAACTCCGAGATGCTTGCACCAGCCATAAATCGAGCATTGGAGCTTGCACACCTTGTCAGCATTCCTAGGATCGACAAAACCTTCCGGCTGCATCATATACAATTCTTCCTTAAGGAAACCATTAAGGAATGCCGTTTTGACGTCCATTTGCCATATCTCATAATCATAGAATGCGGCAATTGCTAACATGATTCGGACGGACTTCAGCTTCGCTACCGGTGAGAAAGTCTCATCGTAGTCAACCCCTTGAACTTGTCGATAACCCTTAGCGACAAGCCGAGCTTTATAGATGGTCACATTACCATCCGCGTCTGTCTTCTTCTTAAAGATCCATTTATTTTCTATGGCTCGCCGCTCAACGGGCAAGTCAGTCAAAGTCCATACTTCGTTTTCATACATGGATCCTATCTCGGATTTCATGGCTTCCAGCCATTTGTCGGAATCCGGGCCCGCCATCGCTTCTTCATAGTTCGAAGGTTCACCGTTGTCTAACAACATGATTTCCAAGACAGGGTTGCCGTACCATTCTGGTGCGGAACGTGTCCTTGTGGACCTGCGAAGTTCAGTAGCAACTTGATCTGAAGTTTCATGATTATCATCATTAACTTCCTCTCTAGTCGGTGCAGGCACCTCAGGAACATTTTCTTGAGTTGCGCCATTTTCCGGTTCAAGAGGTAATACTTCATCAAGTTCTACTTTCCTCCCACTTACTTCTTTCGAGAGAAACTCCTTCTCTAGAAAGGATCCATTCTTGGCAACAAAGATCTTGCCTTCGGATCTGAGGTAGAAGGTATACCCAATAGTTTCTTTAGGGTATCCTATGAGGACGCATTTTTCCGACTTGGGTTCGAGCTTTTCAGGTTGAAGTTTCTTGACATAAGCATCGCATCCCCAAACTTTTAGAAACGACAGCTTAGGTTTCTTCCCAAACCATAACTCAAACGGTGTCGTCTCAATGGATTTTGATGGAGCCCTATTTAAAGTGAATGCGGCAGTCTCTAAAGCATAGCCCCAAAATGATAGCGGTAAATCGGTAAGAGACATCATAGATCGCACCATATCTAATAGAGTGCGATTACGACGTTCGGACACACCATTACGCTGAGGTGTTCCAGGAGGCGTGAGTTGTGGAACTATTCCACATTTTCTTAAGTGTGTGCCAAATTCGTGACTCAAGTATTCTCATCCACGATCTGATCGCAAGAACTTGATTTTTCTGTCACGTTGATTCTCAACCTCACTCTGAAATTCCTTGAACCTTTCAAAGGTCTCAGACTTCTGTTTCATTAAGTAGACATACCCATATCTACTCAAGTCATCAGCGAGGGTGAGAACATAACGATAACTACCGCGAGCCTCAACACTCATTGGACCGCACACATCAGTATGTATGATTTCCAATAAGTTGGTTGCTCGCTCCATTGTTCCTGAGAACGGAGTCTTGGTCATTTTACCCATGAGGCATGGTTCGCATGTGTCAAATGATTCGTAATCAAGAGACTCTAAAAGTCCATCTGCATGGAGCTTCTTCATGCGTTTGACACCTATGTGACCAAGGCGGCAGTGCCACAAGTATGTGGGACTATCATTATCAACCTTACATCTTTTGGTACTCACACTATGAATATGTGTAGCATTACGCTCGAGATTCATTAAGAATAAACCATTCACCATCGGAGCATGACCATAAAACACATCTCTCATATAAATAGAACAGCCATTATTCTCGGATTTAAATGAGTAGCCATCTCGTATTAATCGAGATCCTGATACAATGTTCATGCTCAAACTTGGTACTAAATAACAATTATTGAGGTTCAAAACTAATCCCGTAGGCAAATGTAGAGGTAGCGTGCCGACGGCGATCACATCGACCTTGGAACCATTCCCGACGCGCATCATCACCTCGTCCTTCGCCAGTCTCCGCTTATTCCGCAGCTCCTGTTTTGAGTTACAAATGTGAGCAACTACACCGGTATCAAATACCCAGGAGCTACTACGAGTACTGGTAAGGTACACATCAATTACATGTATATCACATATACCTTTCGTTTTGCCGGCCTTGTTGTCTGCTAAGTATTTGGGGCAGTTCCGCTTCCAGTGACCACTTTCCTTGCAATAAAAGCACTCAGTCTCGGGCTTGGGGTCCATTCTTTGGCTTCTTCCCGGCAGCTTGCTTGCCGGGCGCGGCAACTCCCTTGCCGTCCTTCTTTAAGTTCTTCTTACCCTTGCCTTTCTTGAACTTAGTAGTTTTATTCACCATCAACACTTGATGTTCCTTTTTGACTTCTACCTCTGCTGATTTCAGCATTGCAAATACTTCAGGAATGGTCTTTTCCATCCCCTGCATATTGAAGTTCATCACAAAGCTCTTGTAGCTCGATGGAAGCGACTGAAGGATTCTGTCAATGACCGCGTCATCCGGGAGATTAACTCCCAGCTGAGTCAAGCGGTTATATAACCCAGACATAGTGAGTATGTGCTCACTGACATAACTGTTTTCCTCCATCTTACAGCTGAAGAACTTGTCGGAGACTTCATATCTCTCGACCCGGGCATGAGCTTGAAAAACCATTTTCAGCTCTTCGAACATCTCATATGCTCCGTGTCTCTCAAAACGCTTTTGGAGCCCTGGCTCTAAGCTGTAAAGCATGCCGCACTGAATGAGGGAGTAATCATCGGTACGTGTCTGCCAAGCGTTCATAACGTCTTGTTCTGCAGGGAGAACGGGTGCTTCACCTAGCGGTGCTTGTAGGACATAATCTTTCTTGGCAACTATGAGGATGATCCTCAGGTTCCGGACCCAGTCCGTATAGTTGCTGCCATCGTCTTTCAGCTTGGTTTTCTCTAGGAACGCGTTGAAGTTGAGGACAACATTGGCCATTTGATCTACAATACATGTTGTAAAGATTTTAGACTAAGTTCATGATAATTAAGTTCATCTAAATCAAATTATTCAAAGAACTCCCACTTAGATAGACATCCCTCCAGTCATCTAAGTATAACATGATCCGAGTTAACTAGGCCGTGTCCGATCATCACGTGAGACGGACTAGTCAACATCGGTGAACATCTTCATGTTGATCGTATCTTCTATACGACTCATGCTCGACCTTTCGGTCTTCTGTGTTCCGAGGCCATGTCTGTACATGCTAGGATCGTCAAGTCAACCTAAGTGTTTGCATGTGTAAATCTGTCTTACACCCGTTGTATGTGAACGTTGGAATCTATCACACCCGATCATCACGTGGTGCTTCGAAACAACGAATTGTCGCAACGGTGCACAGTTAGGGGGAACACTCTCTTGAAATTATTATGAGGGATCATCTTAGTTACTACCGTTGTTCTAAGTAAACAAGATGCAAAAACATGATAAACATCACATGCAATCAAATAATAATAGTGACATGATATGGCCAATATCACATAGCTCCTTTGATCTCCATCTTGGGGCTCCATGATCATCTTGTCACCGGCATGACACCATGATCTCCATCATCATGATCTCCATCATCGTGTCTCCATGAAGTTGCTCGCCAACTATTACTTCTACTACTATGGCTAACACGTTTAGCAATAAAGTAAAGTAATTTACATGGCGTTTCTCAATGACACGCAGGTCATACAAAAAAATAAAGACAACTCCTATGGCTCCTGCCGGTTGTCATACTCATCGACATGCAAGTCGTGATTCCTATTACAATAGCATGAACATCTCATACATCGCATATATATCATTCATCATTCATCACAACTTTGGCCATATCACATCACAGAACACTTGCTGCGAAAACAAGTTAGACGTCCTCTAATTGTTGTTGCAAGTTTTACGTGGCTGCAATAGGGTTCTAGCAAGAACGTTTTCTTACCTACGTGAAAACCACAACGTGATTTGTAAACTTCTATTTACCCTTCATAAGGACCCTTTTCATCGAATCCGCTCCAACTAAAGTGGGAGAGACAGACACCCGCCAGCCACCTTATGCAACTAGTGCATGTCAGTCGGTGGAACCGGTCTCACGTAAGCGTACGTGTAAGGTTGGTCCGGGCCGCTTCATCCCACAATACCGTTGAAGCAAAATAAGACTAGTAGCGGCAAGAAAGTTGACAACATCTACGCCCAAAACAAATTGTGTTCTACTCGTGCAAAAAGAACTACGCATAGACCTAGCTCATGATGCCACTGTTGGGGAACGTTGCAGAAAACAAAAAAATTTCTACGGTTTCACCAAGATCCATCTATGAGTTCATCTAGAAACGAGTGATCGGATTGCATCTACATAGCTTTGTAGATCACGCACGGAAGCGTTCAAAGAACGGGGATGAGGAAGTCGTACTCGACGTGATCCAAATCACCGGAGATCCTAGCGCCGAAGGGACGGCACCTCCGTGTTCAACACACGTACAGTCAGCGTGACGTCTCCTCCTTCTTGATCCAGCAAGGGGGGGAGGAGAGGTTGATGAAGATCCAGCAGCACGACGGCGTGGTGGTGGATGCAGCAGTCACCGCAGCAGGGCTTCGCCATTCTCTACGGAGGAGGAGGAGGTGTTAGAGGGGAGAGGGAGGCGCCAGGGGCATGGGTGCGGCTGCCCTCCCTCCCCTCTTCTATATATAGGGTCCCCAGGGGGGCGCCGGCCCTGGAGATCCAATCTCCCAAGGGGGCGGCGGCCAAGGGGGGTGGAGTGCCCCCCAAGGCAAGTGGGGCGCCCCCCACCCTAGGGTTCCCAACCCTAGGCGCAGGGGAAGGCCCAAGGGGGGCGCACCAGCCCACTAGGGGCTGGTTCCCCTCCCACTTCAGCCCATGGGGCCCTCCGAGATAGGTGGCCCCACCCGGTGGACCCCCGGGACCCTTCCGGTGGTCCCGGTACAATACCGGTGACCCCGAAACTTGTCCCGATGGCCGAAATAGCACTTCCTATATATTATTCTTTACCTCTGGACCATTCCGGAACTCCTCGTGACGTCCGGGATCTCATCCGGGAATCCGAACAACTTTCAGGTTACTGCATATTCATATCTGTACAACCCTAGCGTCACCGAACCTTAAGTGTGTAGACCCTACGGGTTCGGGAGACATGTAGACATGACCGAGATGGCTCTCCAGTCAATAACCAACAGCGGGATCTGGATACCCATGTTGGCTCCCACATGCTCCTCAATGATCTCATCAGATGAACCACGATGTCGAGGATTCAAGCAACCCCGTATACAATTCCCTTTGTCAATCGGTACGTTACTTGCCCGAGATTCGATCGTCGGTATCCCAATACCTCGTTCAATCTCGTTATTGGCAAGTCACTTTACTACCGTAATGCATGATCCCGTGACCAGACACTTGGTCACTTTGAGCTCATTATGATGATGCATTACTGAGTGGGCCCAGAGATACCTCTCCGTCATACGGAGTGACAAATCCCAGTCTTGATCCGTGTCAACCCAACAGACACTTTCGGAGATACCCGTAGTATACCTTTATAGTCACCCAGTTACGTTGTGACGTTTGGTACACCCAAAGCACTCCTACGGTATCCGGGAGTTACACGATCTCATGGTCTAAGGAAAAGATACTTGACATTGGAAAAACTCTAGCAAACGAACTATACGATCTTGTGCTATGTTTAGGATTGGGTCTTGTCCGTCACATCATTCTCCTAATGATGTGATCTCGTTATCAATGACATCCAATTTCCATAGTCAGGAAACCATGACTATCTATTGATCAACGAGCTAGTCAACTAGAGGCTTACTAGGGACATGTTGGTGTCTATGTATTCACACATGTATTACGATTTCCGGATAACACAATTATAGCATGAATAAAAGACAATTATCATGAACAAGGAAATATAATAATAATCCTTTTATTATTGCCTCTAGGGCATATTTCCAACAATCTTCGCATGCAAGGAAGTGCCTGACAGTCGGGACCCACCTGGTCGAAGCGTACGTAGCATGGTCATTCTGGTCGCGAACGTGTACATACATATATACTGGTGGATGTAGAGGCGCGCACGTGTCATAGTAGAGGCGCGCACGTAGCATGTACACGTCCGTACAACGGCCAGGGTGCAAGAAAGAAAATACGGCCATGTATGTGTACATACGGGCGGGGTCTCGAATGCCTACTCGCGCATCCGTACGGCCAGGGTCTCGAACGCCTACTCGCGCATACGTACGGCCAGGGCTCGTGTACATGGCTGGGTCGGAATGGAGAAACAGCGTCGTCGTCATGTTCATGGGGAGGCAACGGAATGCGTCGTGTTCATGGGGAGGCAACGGAATGCGTCGTGTTCATCAGGAGGGCTTGGATGGAACAGGCGATGGAAACGAGGCCTGGCGTACCGCAGAATGGAGGAAACGACCTTGTGTTCGACTGGCCACGTTCGAAACGGGATCCTGTTGATCGGGAGGGGTCTGGCGTACCGCAAAACGGAGGAAACAGACCTCCTACGGTCGAAATGGGGGTCATGTTCATCGGGAAGGGTGTGGCGTACCGCAAAATGGAGGAAACGGACTTGTGTTGGAGCGCTACGGTCGAAACGGGGGTCCTGTTCATCAGGAGGGGTGTGGCGTACTACAAAACGGGACTCCACGGGATACTGTTCATCTCCACCATCGACCCCCTCCAGCCTCCACGAGCTATTGTTCATCCACCCTCGACCTCCTCCAGCCTCCACCTGCGACTGTTCATCCACGGGCTCCTGTTCATCCAGCCTCCACCGCACGCTACTCCACCGGCTACTGTTCAACCAGCCCTCTCCACGGGCTCCTGTTCAACCACCCCTCCACGGGCTACTGTTCATCCTGCCCTCCATCGTCTACTGTCCGTCCTGCCCTCCACGGGGTGGTCCTGTTCATCCAGCCCTCTATGGGGTCCTGTTCATCCAGCCCCAACCGGCTCAATCGATCGGGGTCCTGTTCATCTAGAGGCAACACCACGGGGTCCTGTTCATCCACCCCCACCGGGAACTGTTCATCCAACCCCCCCCCCCCGCAACGCTCACTGTTCATCCAGAGGCAACATTGATCGGCTTCAGTTAGCAGCAGTAGCAAAGGAATCACTCGATCGGGTTCAGTTAACAGCCATCGATCGATCGCTCGGGTTCAGTAACGCGTAGCCTGCAGTGCAATCACTCAGGTTCAGTTAGAGCCCAACGCCTCGCTCGGGTTCAGTTAGAGCCAACGCCTCGCACACACGCGCGTACGTGTACGAGAGAAGCGCACATCGCTCGGCCCCCGACCTCCCACCGTAACCGGGAACTCCCCAAAATTTTCCTCCCCTCGCTTCTACCAGGGTTTGTTCCGTCATGGACGGCCCAAAGAATGTCATGCAGCTGCGTCTCCGGCCCGCCCAGGACGAAAAGCCCATTTTCTGTCATGATTTTTTGTCATAGAAGTAGGAGCCCACCACGTCTATGATGATACCGGGTTTTGTCACAATTATCGTCATAGAAGTGTCATATGTATGACATAATTTTTTTTCGTTTGGCCCAAAATGTCACAGATGTGTCTTTTTTTGTAGTGTTAGAAGTGTCCGATCAGTACCCACGGACACATCCGTGCGCGTCCGCGGGCGTTTAAAGGGCCGGATTTTTCAATTCCGGCTGTAGATACTCTTATCACCCCCAGCGTCCGGCCTAGCCGTCCGCCATGCACGCCGGCCGGCTTGCCGTTAATTCTTTTAGTCCTTGCGAATTTGAAGATCGTTGCCTCTGCGTGCTGTTTTTGTTTTGTTTTGAAATGGTCTGCGTGCTATTGATGCAACACCAACAAAACGTAAGTATTAGGGTTCTTCATCAGTTTCTCTTTCTTATTATCTGTTATAATTTCTAAATTCGTGTTCTTTTTCTATTTCATTGTTTATAACAAAAGGTGATCATTTTTTACCTTATTTGCTTTATTGACAAGGAATCTTAATGACATGATAGTTCTTTTAGGGATAATAACTATGTGATAGTTAAAACATAAAAGATCGTTGTCTGAAGAAATAAAAAGATAATGTGGTAAACATTTTCTCATTTGTCAATGTTTTTTATGTTGCATTCTCTCTTAATCTTAACTTTCTTTTCTTACTCAACTTTCGTTTCTTATAACTTTTGGGCTAGAAAGATTATCCAAGAAGATAGGTGACTTCTTTTGCTATTTAGGAACACAAACATGAACATATCCCAGGGCATTGTGTCTAAAGTGATTAGTTACCTTGACTTTTGCGGTGAAATAGACATAATTTTGTGTGATAGAATTATCTTAATAAAACATATTATTTTGCGGTGTTGCTTCTTACTCACTATATATATATGGTTGTGTGTGGTCGTTTTTGTAAATGTTCTAGCTATAACCTCCTATACATCTTTGCCCCCCTCTCATTTTTCATCCTACCTCCGCCACTGCTGCGAGGTTCCTGTAGTGACTTCGTAAAATCTCAAGATGCTATGCCGACCCAGTCTCTAGAAGGTGCTCATAGGGGTAGGATGTACGTGCATGCGTTCATAAAGGTGAGTGTATGTTCATGTATGTGGGCGACTTTGATTGTACTATGTTCAAAGAAATCATAGAATTTGTTCACGAATGTGCAAGAGCTTGCGTATCTTTCATTGATCAAAGGAAAATAGTACATAGAGCACAAGGTGCCAGAGCAATTCCAAGTTCCTAACGAGAGAGGAGATGGGAGAAAGGGGGTTATAGGGGGGAGGAGAGAAAACGGCCTTGATACGTCCATTTTGCATCATGCTTTTATGTTGATATTTATTGTATTATGGGATGTTATTACACATTATGGTACAATATTTATGTATTTTCTCTCTTATTTTACAAGGTTTACATAAAGAGGGAGAATGCCGGCAGCTGGAATTCTGGACCGGAAAGGAGCAAATCTGAGAAACATATTCTGCACAACTCCAAAAGTCCTGAAAATTTACGAAGAAATATTTTGGAATATATAAGAATTATTGGGAAAAGAAAATACCACAGGGGACCCACCAGGTGGCCACAAGCCTGGGGGGCGCCCCTAGGGCTTGTGGGCCCCCTGGTAGGTCTCCGGTGTCCGTCCTCTGCTATATGAAGGGTTTTACCTGGAAAAAATCATAAGGAAGCTTTCGGGACGAAGCGCCACAGTCTCGAGGTGTGTAGGATCGAAAGTATGTCTAGAGGGGGGGGGTTAGACTACTTGACCAAATAAAAACTTAACCTTTTCCCAATTTTAGTTCTTGGCAGATTTTAGCTAATTTAGGACAAGTCAAGCAATCATCACATAATTCAAGCAAGCATGCAAAGAGTATATAGGCAGCGGAAAGTAAAGCATGCAACTTGCAAGAATGTAAGGGGAAGGGTTTGGAGATTTCAAACGCAATTGGAGGCACGGATGTTTTTCCCGTGGTTCGGATAGGTGGTGCTATCCTACATCCACGTTGATGGAGACTTCAACCCACGAAGGGTAACGGTTGCGCGAGTCCACACAGGGCTCCACCCAAGGGTAACGGTTGCGCGAGTCCACACAGGGCTCCACCCACGAAGGGTCCACGAAGAAGCAACCACCCACAAAGGGTCCACGAAGAAGCAACCTTGTCTATCCCACCATGGCCATCGCCCGCACAGGACTTGCCTCACTAGCGGTAGATCTTCACGAAGTAGGCGATCTCCTTGCCCTTACAAACTCTTGGTTCAACTCCACAATCTTGTCGGAGGCTCCCAAGTGACACCCTAGCCAATCTAGGAGACACCACTCTCCAAGAAGTAACAAATGGTGTGTAGGTAATGAACTCCTTGCTCTTGTGCTTCAAATGATAGTCTCCCCAACACTCAACTCTCTCTCATAGGATTTGGATTTGGTGGAAAGAAGATTTGAGTGGAAAGCAACTTGGGAAGGCTAGAGATCAAGATTCATATGGTAGGAATGGAATGTCTTGGTCTCAACACATGAGTAGGTGGTTCTCTCTCAGAACATATGAGTTGGAATGATGTGTGTGTTCTGATGGCTCTCTCATCGAATGAGAAGAAGGTGGAGGGGTATATATAGCCTCCACACAAAATCCAACCGTTACACAGTTTTCCAATCTCGATGGGACCGAATCAATAAACTCGGTCGGACCGAAAATGTAAACCTAGTGACCGTTAGAGATTTTCGGTGGGACTGACATGCAACTCGGTAGGACCGATGTGGTTAGGGTTTGGGCATAACGTAATCTCAGTGAGACCGATTACACAAACTCGGTGGGACCGAATTTGGTAATTAGCTAACCAGAGAGTTGGTCAGGCAAACTCGGTGGGACCGATTTGCTCTTTCGGTGAGACCGAGTGGAACTCGGTGAGACCGAAAAGTTACAAAGGGGAAACACTGAGTTTACATTGCAATCTTGGTGGGACCGATTCGCTCTTTCGGTGAGACCGAAAAGTTACGAAAGGGAAACAGAGAGTTTGCAACCCCATCTCGGTGAGACCGAGATTCTTATCGGTAGGACCGAATTGCTAGGGTTTGGCAGTGGCTAATGACAAATGAAACTCGGTGGCGCCGGATAGGAAGAATCGGTAGGACCGAGTTTGGCTTAGGGTTTAGGTCATATGTGGATATGGGAAAGTAGTTGAGGGTTTTGGAGCATATCACTAAGCACATGAAGCAAGAGGCTCATTAAGCAACACCTCATCCCTCCTTGATAGTATTGGCTTTTCCTAAAGACTCAATGTGATCTTGGATCACTAAAATATAAAATGAAGAGTCTTGAGCTTTTGAGCTTGAGCCAATCCTTTGTCCTTAGTGTTTTGAGGGTTCCACTTTCACATCCATGCCATGCCAATCATTGAGCTTTCCTGAAATAATCATCTTGGAATAGCATTAGCTCAATGAGCTATATGTTGTTATGAATTACCAAAACCACCTAGGGATAGTTGCACTTTCAATCTCCCACTTTTTGGTAATTGATGACAACATATAGATCAAAGCTTCGACAAATGATAATAAGCATGAAATATATCGTCGCTTTGAGAAGTATGTGATAAGTAAGAGCTCCCCCTAAATTTGTGCATATTTAAAATTTGCTTTGGACTGCAAATGCACAAAGAGTTAGAGTCATGGGTTACTCTTCCATGTCACATACATCTTGGTGGAGCGCTCAAAATGATAAGAATGAAATACATGCACTCATCACCAAGAATAGTGAATGATCACACAAGATAGATAGTATAATGGCAATAAGCAAGCATTAAGTGTAGCTTATGATCAAACACATGATCATCAATGTCTCACAAATAATGATGTAGTATCTCAAGCACTCAAAACCAAACAAGTTTGAAAAACCACCAAATAAAGCAAGAGAGAAAAGCAACACTCTCTCTCTCGAAGCCTATGATCTATACATCTTCTCCCCCTTTGGCAACAAGTTACCAAAAAGTTCCTAGAAAATGCATAGTGCTAAATCAACTCTCAGGCTTGATCTTCTGGTGGTGGTGGAGTCCGGATCACTCCAAGGACGAAGGCTTCGGTAGATGCTGAAGTAGTCGCTGGAGTTGGAGCTGAAGTAGATGCTGGAGCTGAGGCTGTAGCTGGTGCTGAAGTGGTGGCTCTGGTGTCAGCAACTGGCACGGCAGACGACCTCAGACCTCTTGGCACTCTAGAAAAGGCATGAGTGGTAGTCCTGCCTCTCCTCTCCTGCATGTCCTCCTGGAGCTGCTCCACTGCAGACTAAACTTCCGTTACCTTGACATCCAAGTCAAAGAACTTCTGTTCCATGATTCTCTCTAGGCTCTGCTGATTCTGAGTGAGGGTGGCTAGACTTTGCTCAATCCTCAGCGTGGATGCAATCAAGTAACCAAGCTGCTCTTGTTTGGTCTTCAAGAAGTACTCAGATGCCTCCTCTTGAGTAGGCATCTTGGCAGCTTTTTCCTTCCTCGCCTTCTCCTTCTTTGCAAATGCTTGGGCAGATGATGGCTCGTTCTCAGTCATGACAACTTGATTGTCCTCGAAATCTGGACGGATGGGCAGGTGTTCCTTGTCCAATAGATATACGCCCGTGCCCATCTTGGAGTTGATGAGCTCCTGAATTTGAGGGGCATATCCGCAGCTCCTCTTCTGATCTGCTGCAGTCCTCTTGATAGTTTCCACTATGAGGCTCATCACCTTGAACTTCTGAGGCACATCGAACACATGTAGCAAGTTGATAGCATGGCCTCTGATCATCTTGTGATCACCTGACTTGGGCAATAGGGTGTGCCTCAAGATCCAATTGATAGTCGGGAGCCCTGACAGAAGGTAATGTACTGATCCAAACTTGAAGGTATCAAGTGCTTCATTTGGGATCTCCTTGTACATATTCGACATTGAGTTGTGGTCCATCTTCTTCTTGGCATAGATATCCAAGTCATCATCTTGCTCCTCTGGGGCATTAATGATCTGTGCCCACTCAGCAACTGTGGATTGGTACCTTGTACCCTCAGACATCCATGTGATCCTCCCATCCGGATAAAAGTGAGCCGTGGAGTAGAATTGCATGATCAGCTCCTCGTTCCACTTTGTGAGCTTCTGCCCAACAAAGTCAGCTACTCCACAAGCATGAAAGCTGTCATATACTCCTGGGTAGTGTTCCTCCTTCTCCCTCATGTAGGTCCAGTCAACCCATCTCATGTCACAGACGATTGGCTTCTTATCTAGCAAAACAGTCTCATAAAAATCCTGCTGCTCCTTGGTGTGAAAACTGTAGTCCACGACAGTTCTTCTCCCTGAAGCATATGGGTCTGCTTCTCTCCATTTTCTCAGCCCTGGATCTCTCCTGAGCTTCATGTCCTCAGCCACAGGATGAGCATCATTGTGGTCTGGGATCTTGGGCTTTAGCTTTCTCAGGACATTCTCCTCCTCATTCTCAGCAACAGTCTCAGGCACTGGGGCCTTGTTCTTCTCAGCTGCAGGAATGCTCCTTGTATTTCTCTTAGGCGTTGGCTTTGGAGCTGGCTTGGCCTTGGAAGCAGCTCCCCCTGATTTTATGGCATCTCCCATTAGCTTGGGTGCCTTGGGCGCTGGTGCAGATGCCTCTTCTTCTTCTTCTTCCATGATGGAAGCTTTGCCAAGCACTCTAGCAACAGTCTTCTTTACCCTTTCCTTCCTTTTCTTGCCCTCAGCTGCAACTGGCTCTATGGGCTTCTCAGTTGACATTCTGGCCTTTGACATTGGTTGCCTGCCTGCTGGCCTTTTGATTTTCAGACCTGTCTTAGTGCCTTGAGCTGGCTCAATTCTCTTGGAAGTGGCCTCTTCCTCTGCCACATAGTCCTCATCTTCAGAATCTGAAGTCCTCTTCTTCCTTTGTCTCGTGGCAGCCTTTGGCAAATTGCTAGGAGTGCTCCTGCTGCCTTCATCAGAAGAACTTGAGGGACTAGTGCCCTCACTCATCACCACTTGCTGCTCTGACATATTTTGGCTATCACTTTGATCAGACATGCTGCTAACTGACTGCTGACCCTGTGAATAGATTATAGAAGAGATAGAGTGGATGAGCATCACAAAATGCAGAGATTTTTTTGCAAAAGAATGATCCAAAAACTTAGTTTTAGTTTCCCACTGAAATCATCTCGGATCTACCGATTTTCAAACTCGGTGATACCGAAGCAGTTTTGGAACCTAAACTAGTGAACTCGGTAGGACCGAGTCACAGTTCGGTGGCACCGAGACTGCTAGGGTTTCACTGAGTTCAAAAATCGGTCACACCGATAAGTAATTCTCGGTCAGACCGAGTCTCACTTGTGCAATGGCATAAGCCAAATCGGTGGGACCGAGTTTTTCAACTTGGTGGGTCCGAGATAGTTTCGGCGGAAACCTAAACCTGGAATTTTCAAATCAAACCTAATCTATGAGCATTTTGACTGGATAGAAGTTGATCAAACGTGGCTAGAATCAATATGATCACAATGTGCTAGGAATCAGATTGGGGAATAGCACAAAGATCAAGTCCATACCCTAGTTCGGCGGGGACTTGCTACGGCGGCAACGGCGGGGCAGAATTCCCGTTGACGGCGACGGAGACCAGCGACTGGAGGCTGCTGGCGGCGAGAAGACGATCCGGAGACCTCGAGGGCAGAGCAGGCTATCGCGCGGGCGAAGGGTTTCGGAGAAATTTCCAAAATTTTGCCCGTGACTATATATAGCCCGACCCTGTCGGTGTGACCGAGTGGAACAACTCAGTGGCACTGAGATTCATAACTTCAAGCAGTTACTGAAACTCGGTGTGACCGAATGGTTCAAATCGGTTGCACCGAGATCGAAAACCTAGATCAACTTAATGATCTCGGTAGGACCGAAAGTGGAGTATCGGTCAGACCGAGAATCATAAAGAGGTTTTGGAAGTTTAAGTCTATGATGAATTGGGGACTCCGAGCGCTCCTCACACAGAGTGGTTCGAATCTGACTTGATCAAATTTTGTGATGCAGCATGAATAGAGTTTGAGACGAGAAAAGCATAGATAGCTAGAGGAGGTTCTTAGGCATTCTTGTCCATCCACTTGGCAAAAGAAGATAAAACCAAACAATCAAAACAACAAGTGGATGTCCTCGAATGAGTAAATTATGCAACCAGCATGCTCACACAATAAGATGGCAAACGAAATATGTGGCAAGGCATGCACAACCAATTCTATCATCTATCAAGCAATTTGCGATGACTAGGTCATCTATATATGAGTATATTGACTTAGGAGTCAAGTGAGAACACTTGATCATAGGTCATACTCATCGTTTAAGCTCAAGTGGGGTTACCACTTTTACATAAAGCATTGATTTGTTCACATCTTTAGAGTTGCTTTAGCTCAAGTCTTAGAGTAAAGCTCCCCCTAGATGTGATATCCCCCCTAAGAGGGATGAACTAACCTTGGGTTTTGTCGATGATGACTTCATGTAGATATTAAAGATGTGGATGCTCAATGTTGATGTAGATCTCTTGGAGCTATCCATTTGAGTGAATTGCACTTTCAATATACCTACATGGGTTAGTCCCAGAAGGAACAAGCAAGGATATCCATAGACATAGAGTGATGCACACAAAAGATGATGTCCATGAAAACTTTTAGGTTACCTTGTCCCTTGTCTTACCAAAAAGAGGGTTTGTGACTCCTTGAACTAGTGCAAGATGTGGAAGTTGATTGCACTTGTTCTTGCCAAAATGATAAGAGTGAAGTATGTTGGCGGAGTCTCCCTCAAGAACTCTCTAGTTCTTCTTCTTTTGGATCCACACCATCTTGATGGGAATCCTTGGAGTTGTAGTCGTACTTGATGAAGTGGAACTTGAAGTAGTCTTGGGAATCCACTTGACTAAGGTCTTTGGAGCTCCTTCAAATGCATCAATTTCCTCTTGAAGCTTGTCCTTGCCTTTTTGCTTGTAGTCTTGTGGTGGAAGATCATCTTGAGCTTGTGTCCCCTTGAAAGAAGTATACTTCTCTTGTTGAGGGACAAACTTTGTCTTGGGGTATTGATCTTCTTCCCACTCAACTCCATTGGCATTGAACTTTCGTTCAAAACCAATACCTTGATTCTTCCGGTGCATTCCTTGCTTGCGCACAATTTCCTCGAATTGCTTACTCCCGGCAAGGCTTTTGTACACTCCTTTCTCTATAATTCCCTTCAATAAGCTATTTTCTTGCTCAAGTGTAACTTGGCTAAGAGAATCATTAGTGGAATCAAGAGAACTACTAGAAGCAACAATATTGGATTTAGCATGATCATTGTTACTACTAGAGGAAGAATCTTTCTTGTTACTAGACTTGACTTGAGGCATGTAAGTGGATAAGAGTAAACGCTTGGCAATGTAAGAAGAACTTTTCTTGCGAAGATCATCATTGATTGCCTTTAAGAACTCATGCTCTTGCTCAAGATTGAGCTTTTCAAAGCGTAATTTCTCATGAGCTCTTAGAAGTTCTCGATGATCTTCGAAGATGGTTTCATGAGCTAACTTAAGAGTGTTTAGTTCTTTAGTTAGGGCCTCAATTTTCTCCTTATCATTGTCATTCGTTTTATCTTGATTAGCATGATTAATTGGTCTTTCATCATAATATTCATCACTAGAGTTGTCACCAAGCAAATCATCACCTAACAAGTCATCTTCATCACTATTGAAATCAACATACTCGGGGTGTGTTACCTTAGGACCTTTGGCCATGAAGCATCTTCCAATTCCTTCATTTGGTGAGTCAAATATGTCGTAGGAGTTGGTTGACACAAGTGCTAGACCGGCAACACCTTCATCTTGAGTATCTTTGGAGTCGAAGTAATAACTTCTCTTAGAGTGGTTGTCGGAGTCGGAGCCAGATACCCATTCACCAACATGAGCTTGATGTCTTCGTCTTGCGTAGCTCCTTGATGATTTTTCCTTCCTTTCCGAATCCTTGCTTTTCTGTGAGTATCTTCGTTCATAACGATCATCTCTACTCCTTCTCTCTCTTGGTGGTGATCCTTTGCTTCTTCTTTTTGGAGAATCTTCTCTTCTCTTGTAGGGAGCCATACACTCATTGGAATAGTGTCCGGGTCTTCCACAATTGTAGCAGTTTCGCTCTCGACTAGAAGATCTTTTGTCATTGTAGGACCTTGACTTGGAGTTTCTATCTTTGCTTCTACTATTGTAGAACTTGTTGAAGTTCTTCACCAATAAGCTCAATTCTTCATTGAAGTCTTGTTTCTCACTTGATGATGTAGGGGCTTCACATGAGGCTTTATCGGCACCACTTGATTTGTTGTGAAGTTCCTCTTTATCCTTAAGTGACATCTCATGAGCAAAAATTCTTCCAATCACCTCCGTTGGCTGGAGATCTTTGTAATTGGGCATCATTTGGATCAATGTGCACACGGTATCATATTTTCCATCCAAGGCTCTTAGAATCTTCTTGATGATGAATTTATCGGTCATCTCTTCACTTCCTAAGCCGGCGATCTCATTTGTGATGAGAGCAAGCCTAGAGTACATTTCAGCAACACCTTCACCATCCTTCATCTTGAATTTGTCAAGTTGGCTTTGAAGCACATCCAACTTGGATTCCTTGACGAAGTCGGTACCTTCGTGCATATCAATCAAAGTGTCCCAAATTTCCTTTGCATTCTCAAGGCGGCTGATTTTGTTGAATTCTTCGGGGCACAATCCGTTGAAGAGAATATCACAAGCTTGAGCATTGTATTGCAACATCTTCAACTCATCCGCGGTAGCTTCACGGTTCGGTTCTCTCCCATCAAAGAAGTCACCTTGCAAACCAACACACACAATAGCCCAAACGGCGGGGTTATGTCCAAGAATATGAATTTTCATTTTATGCTTCCAACTAGCAAAATTAGTACCATCAAAGTAAGGAACTCTACGGTGAATATTTCCCTCGCTAGACGCCATACTCTCCTAGGTTGTGAAACCAAGGCTATGACCACCAAAATCTATGGAGATCAAAGCAAATGGAGACCAAAGCTCTGATACCACTTGTAGGATCGAAAGTATGTCTAGAAGGGGGGGGGGTTAGACTACTTGACCAAATAAAAACTTAACCTTTTCCCAATTTTAGTTCTTGGCAGATTTTAGCTAATTTAGGACAAGTCAAGCAATCATCACATAATTCAAGCAAGCATGCAAAGAGTATATAGGCAGCGGAAAGTAAAGCATGCAACTTGCAAGAATGTAAGGGGAAGGGTTTGGAGATTTCAAACGCAATTGGAGACACGGATGTTTTTCCCGTGGTTTAGATAGGTGGTGCTATCCTACATCCACGTTGATGGAGACTTCAACCCACGAAGGGTAACGGTTGCGCGAGTCCACACAGGGCTCCACCCAAGGGTAACGGTTGCGCGAGTCCACACAGGTCTCCACCCACGAAGGTTCCACGAAGAAGCAACCACCCACAAAGGGTCCACGAAGAAGCAACCTTGTCTATCCCACCATGGCCATCGCCCACACAGGACTTGCCTCAATAGCGGTAGATCTTCACGAAGTAGGCGATCTCCTTGCCCTTACAAATTCCTTGGTTCAACTCCACAATCTTGTCGGAGGCTCCCAAGTGACACCTAGCCAATCTAGGAGACACCACTCTCCAAGAAGTAACAAATGGTGTGTAGGTAATGAACTCCTTGCTCTTGTGCTTCAAATGATAGTCTCCCCAACACTCAACTCTCTCTCATAGGATTTGGATTTGGTGGAAAGAAGATTTGAGTGGAAAGCAACTTGGGAAGGCTAGAGATCAAGATTCATATGGTAGGAATGGAATATCTTGGTCTCAACACATGAGTAGGTGGTTCTCTCTCAGAACATATGAGTTGGAATGATGTGTGTGTTCTGATGGCTCTATCATCGAATGAGAAGAAGGTGGAGGGGTATATATAGCCTCCACACAAAATCCAACCGTTACACAGTTTTCCAATCTCGGTGGGACCGAATCAATGAACTCGGTCGGACCGAAAATGTAAACCTAGTGACCGTTAGAGATTTTCGGTGGGACTGACATGCAACTCGGTAGGACCGATGTGGTTAGGGTTTGGGCATAACGTAATCTCGGTGAGACCGATTACACAAACTCGGTGGGACCGAATTTGGTAATTAGCTAACCAGAGAGTTGGTCAGGCAAACTTGGTGGGACCGATTTGCACTTTCGGTGAGACCGAGTGGAACTCGGTGAGACCGAAAAGTTACAAAGGGGAAACACTGAGTTTACATTGCAATCTCGGTGGGACCGAAAAGTTACGAAAGGGAAACAGAGAGTTTGCAACCCCATCTCGGTGAGACCGAGATTCTTATCGGTAGGACTGAATTGCTAGGGTTTGGCAGTGGCTAATGACAAATGAAACTCGGTGGCGCCGGATAGGAAGAATCGGTAGGACCGAGTTTGGCTTAGGGTTTAGGTCATATGTGGATATGGGAAAGTAGTTGAGGGTTTTGGAGCATATCACTAAGCACATGAAGCAAGAGGCTCATTAAGCAACACCTCATCCCTCCTTGATAGTATTGGCTTTTCCTAAAGACTCAATGTGATCTTGGATCACTAAAATATAAAATGAAGAGTCTTGAGCTTTTGAGCTTGAGCCAATCCTTTGTCCTTAGTGTTTTGAGGGTTCCACTTTCACATCCATGCCATGCCAATCATTGAGCTTTCCTGAAATAATCATCTTGGAATAGCATTAGCTCAATGAGCTATATGTTGTTATGAATTACCAAAACCACCTAGGGATAGTTGCACTTTCAAGGTGGAACCTGGGTAGAAGCAATCTAGGGCTCCGACGGAGCTATTCTGCCGGGGAAACTTCCCTCCTGGAGGGAGAGATCGAAGCCATCGTCATCACCAATGATCCTCTCATTGGGAGGGGGTCAATCTCCATCAACATCTTCACCAGCACCATCTCCTCTCTAAACCCTACTTCATCTCTTGTATTCAATCTTTGTCTCAAAACCTCAGATTGGTACATGTGGGTTGCTAGTAGTGTTGATTACTCCTTGTTTATGAGGACATGGGAGAAGTCTTGTTATAAGTAATCATGTGAATTTGGTATTCATTCGATATTTTGATGAGATGTATGCTGTCTTTTCTCTAGTGGTGTTATGTGAACGTCGACTACATGACACTTCACCATGATTTGGGCCTAGGGGAAGGCATTGGGAAGTAATAAGTAGATGATGGGTTGCTAGAGTGACAGAAGTGTTGGGGCACATAGCATGCAATTTCGAAACAAATCCTACTATCACGCAAGATCTATCTAGGAGATGCATAGAAACAAGAGGAGGAGAGTGTGTCCGCGTACCCTCATAGACCGAAAGCGGAAGTGTTAAGTTAACGCGGTTGATGTAGTCAAACGTCTTCATGATCCATCCGATCTAGTACCGAACGTACGACACCTCCGAGTTCAGCACACGTTCAGCTCGATGACGTCCCTCGAACTCTTGATCCAGCAGAGGGTCGAGGGAGAGTTTCGTCAGCACGACGGCGTGGTGACAGTGATGGTGATGTGATCCGCGCAGGGTTTCGCCTAAGCACTACGACGCTATGACCGGAGGAGTAAAAACTGGAGGGGGGGGGGACTGCACACGACTAAGAGAACAACTACTGTGTCTTGGGGTGCCCACCGTCCCCGTATATAAAGGAGCAGGGGAGGAGGCGGCCCGCCCTATGGGCGCATGATACGTATCCAACATATCTACTTTCTCTCACGCTTTTCCTCTTGTTTTGGACTCTAATTTGCATGATCTGAATGAAACTAACCCTGGACTGACGCTGTTTTCAGCAGAACTACCATGGTGTTGTTTTTGTGCAGAAATAAAAGTTCTCATAATGGAACGAAACTTTTAAGGATTTTTATACCAATAATAAGCATTTCTGGAGCCAAGACCCACCTGAGAGGGGCCCCTGGGTGGGCACAACCCACCAGGGTGCGCCCCCTTCTCCTAGCGCGCCCAGGTGGGTTGTACCCACCTGGTGGCCCCGCTGATGACCCCCGTGATATTATAAATTCACATATTTCCAGAAAAAAACCAGGGGGAAAGAATTATCGCGATCCATGAGACGGAGCCGCCGCCAAGCCCTGTGTCGGTGTCAAAACCGGCGGATCTCGGGTAGGGGGTCCCGAACTGTGCGTCTAGGCCAGATGGTAACAGGAGGCAGGGGACACGAAGTTTTACCTAGGTTCGTGCCCTCTCGATGGAGGTAAAACCCTACGTCCTGCTTGATTAATATTGATGGTATGGGTATTACAAGAGTTGGTCTACCACGAGATCAGAGAGGCTAAACCCTAGAAGCTAGCCTATGGTATGATTGTTGATGTGTATGTTGTCCTACGGACTAAAACCCTCTGGTTTATATAGACACCGGATAGGGTTAGGGTTACATAGAGTCGGTTACAATGGTAGGAGATCTGAATATCCGTATCGCCAAGCTTGCCTTCCACGCCAAGGAAAGTCCCTTCCGGACACGGGACGAAGTCTTCAATCTTGTATCTTCATAGTCCTGGAGTCCGGCTGAAGGTATAGTCCGGCCATCCGGACACCCCCTAATCCAGGACTCCCTCAGTAGCCCCTGAACCAGGCTTCAATGACGACGAGTCCGGCGCGCAAATTGTCTTCGGCATTGCAAGGCGGGTTCCTCCTCCAAGTACTTCATAGAAGATTTTGAACACAAAAGTAGTGTCCGGATCTGCAAAATAAGTTTCCACATATTGCCATAGAGAGAATAATATTTACACAAATCTAATCTGCTGACGCACTCCGTAGTGTGACATCACACCACGGCCAAGCTTTTATTCAAACCATTTTACTGTCCCATCTCAGCGCGTTATGCGAGGCGGTTTCCTTGGCACATCTTGTTAAAGCAGAGATCGTGTCCCCTCATTCCGGGATTCTCATCAATACGGGCGTGGGTAACCCAACCACGCCTTTGATTACGGCGCTTGGGAGATAAGCAAGTTTTACCAGGCTGGTGGGGACATGTAGTTGCGTCCACCCATATAAGGGGATAAGGATCCACCTTTTCACCTACGCCCTCTTCCTCCTTCGCCTATCCATTCTTGCGCACTCGAGCTCCAGCGCCCAAGTCCGCACTCCTCACCTCAACCTTCTCCAGCCATGACCGGAGCGGCAGGCAAGTGGATGGTCTCCTCCGTCTTGGAGGGACACGTCAAAAAGATGAAGAAGGCCAGATATCTGGCTAGCGACATCGCGCACCGGCTTCCCGAAACAGGGTAGCTCATCCCCACTCCCAAGCCCCATGAGAGGGTGGTATTCCTCCCCCATATCCTCCGCGGACTGGGCTTCCCTCTGCATCGATTTGTCCGGGGGCTCATGTTCTACTACGGCCTGGATTTCCACGATCTGGCCCCGAACTTTGTCCTCAACATCTCGGCATTTATCGTCGTGTGCGAGGCTTTCCTCCGCATCCGCCCCCATTTCGGCCTATGGCTCAAGACCTTCAACGTCAAGCCAAAGGTGTTGCGCGGCAACCAAGCGGAGTGGGAAGGAGCCATGGTGGGCAAGATGGCCAACGTCCTATGGCTCAAGGGCTCCTTTGTGGAGACCCTGAAGGGGTGGCAATCGGGGTGGTTTTACATCACCGAACCGCGCGACGCCGAATGGGTCGCACCCCCTGAGTTCCGGTCCGGACCCCCAACGCGGCTCACGTCCTAGAAAGAGACGGGCCTGTCGTGGGGTAAAAAAGGAGAGCTGACCGGACTCCAAACATGCATCAAAACCCTGGTGGACAGGGAGCTTAAACTTGTCAACGTAGTCCAGGTTATGCTCATCCGCTTGATCCTCCCGTGTCAACAACGGGCTTTCAACCTGTGGGAGTTCGACCCGGCGTGGCACCAAACTCTGAGCAGGCTCTTCGACACGACTTACGAAGATGCCTGGAAGGTGCTTTTCAAGGGCGCCGTAGCTCCCGCATCCGCTAATGAGGATCGCGGATTCAGTGCACAGCATCACGCTCTTGCGATAAGCTGTCTTTTTCCTTTTACAGGGTATCAGTGTTTCATAGTTTGACTCCATGCGGGATCTAAGCTCCCTTTCCTTTGACAGGACTGGCAGGTGACGTCCGGACAGATCAACTGTCCGGCTCCTTTGCCCGAAGGGCCAGCGGACGCTCAATTGGCGAAGCTGCTGGTTCCGGCACCCTATGTGGTGCCGGAGAAGAAGGCCAATAAGAAGGCCACGGGGACTCGAAAGAGTGCCCGACGCCCAGAGGTGTCGGATTCATCATCCGATGAATCCAAGACGCACTCCTCCCACGAAGATGAGGAGGCGGAAGAAGAGACCCCTCCCCCTCCAGCGGGGGAAGGGAAGAAAAGGAAGACCGCCCCAACCGGGGAGGCCGAAGGGTCCAAGAAGGGGAGAATCCCTCCTCCGGACTACTCCACCAACGCCGACGACTGTGAAGAGGAGTGGCCGCCCAGGGCCAAGCCCCTGGCGAAATCGTAAGTATCCGGATACCGGAGTGATTTCATAGTATTCGTTTATTGCACAGCTTTCCCTTATGTCGAATATGTTTATGCAGCCCACCCAAAGACCGGCTCGACGCGTCGTCGAGCGGCACACTGGACTCGTCGGACGTGAACTTGCTGCCGACGGCTTCCTCCCCCCGCCCTACGGACGACACCGAAGTGTTGTCCCAACAGGGTCCCATCCGGGAGGAGGTGGTCCTGGAGGCGCCGCAAGGCGACCTCCCGGACTCCAGGAGTAAAGGGGACGAAACCCCCCAGGGCTCCAAGTCCGGCCCTAGGCCGGACACCGCTCCGGAACCTTCAAAGGTTCCAGAGTCCGGCGGGGAACCTCCTTCCAAGAGGAGGAAACCCACCGCGGCGGCAACCTCCGTCCAACCGGAGGCGCCGGACAATATGTTGGAGGCGCTCCAAGGCGCCTCCATTGACGAGGGGCACCGCACTATTATGAGTGCGGTGATCCAGAAGGTTCAGTCCACCAAGAGCGGACTGACTGAAGCTTGTACAAGCCTTTTAACAGGCTTTGAGGTAAGTAAAGAATGTGTAAATAACATTACCGCATAGACAGTAGCCCCTGATGCTCTGTTTGGCGTTCGGAAAGAAAAGCCGAATAGAGGATCAAATAAAAATCGCAGGAGTCTAAAAAGAGTCAATATGCGTGTGCAGGCTTCCCTGCTGGCGTCCGCCGCACTGACTGCAGAAGTGGACGTGCTAAAGCAGAACCTCGAGCGGTCTGAGCAAGAGCTCGGACGTGCCAAGAAGCAGCTCGAGGACAATGAAGGTAAGAAATACCTTGTTTAAATTAAATAGATGTATATATAAAAAGGTGCAATTGCAAAAAATGACAGGATTATCGTGGCTATTGTAGGGGCCACGTCTGAGGTGGCGACCCTGAAGCAAGCGCTGCTCGAGGCCGAGAATAGGTCGGCCGCGGAGCGCGTTGAGCGAGAAAAGTATGAGGCCGAGGTTGGCAAGGTACGGCAAGAGCTCCAGGCTCTCATGGAAAAACATGAGAGTTTGGAGCGTGACTCAAGGACGCGAGCGTCCGAGCTCGCGGCGAGTATGAGGCCGAGGTTGGCAAGGTGCGGCAAGAGCTCCAGGCTCTCATGGAAAAACATGAGAGTTTGGAGCGTGACTCAAGGACGCGAGTATCCGAGCTCGCGGCGGCTACTGAAAGTGCCAAGTCTGCCAAGGCCGAATCCCAGAAGACCCTCCAGGAGTTGGATGAGGTGAAGAAGATAGCGGCGGGTAAGGCATTCTTTATGCAAAGTAAACACATAAGCGTGAGTTACTTGTTACTTAGCCGAATCCGGAGTTCTCCAGGCGTGTTCGCAGACATTCCCCGGAGTGTAGCTGATGCCGCCGCATTCTATCGAGCCGAGGAGGGCAGCTCGACGGAGAAGGTGTTCTGGTCTCAGTACGCTGAGGCCGGACACCCCGTGCCCCTGAGCGACCAGTTGAAGCAACTGGTCGAGCTCCACAAGGCGGTCGAACAGGCCATGAAGGGCCTCATAGTTCGGCTGTGGCCTGGAGAGGCTCAGCCTGGGAGCTATTTCGGGCTGGTGCGGCGGCTGGTGGAGGCCTGTCCAAGGCTCGAAGTCATCAAGCGCTCCGTCTGCATTGAGGGTACCCGTAGGGCCCTTGCCCGTGCGAAGGTGCACTGGGGCAAGCTGGATGCTAAGAAGCTTGTGAAGGACGGGCCATCGCTAGGGAAAGAGCATCGTAAGCCCGAAAATTATTATAAGGATGTTCTGAAGGGTGCCCGCCTTGTGGCGAAGGAATGTTCTATGGATGTAATTTTTTGAGTAAAACTCGCTCGTTTTGTCCTGTGCGCTGAAAACTTGTTCATATGCGCTTAAGCAATGCTGTTTGAATTTAAAATATTACCTTCTGTGCGGCTATTTATCAATACTGAGAGATGGCGAGTCGTCGACTTCTGCCCCCTTGCCGCTAGTGCTGGGGTGTTCGGGGATAAACCTGGGCGCTCTTTTTCCCATATTTGGGTCCTTTGAGGGAGGCGCTCAGCCCGACGAACGAGGCAATCGGACTATAATGCGTGAACACTCTCACTTAGACATAGAATTCTATAATTTTAAATTTCGGCGAAGCCCCTAGTATTCGGAAGACCGAGTTCGGGGCGCTATCCACGCCTTGGCCGGACAGAGCCGGCTCCTCGCCCTAAGTGGCATAAGTCTTTAGGGACTCGAAAAAACCTCTCGAACAGCGACCAACTCTCGCCTCATCATGACGGTCAGTTTTAGCTTTCTCCACTGAGGTGCTCGACCCGGCTCAACCGGGGCACAATCGCAGTGGTTCTCCTAGTGCTACCTTAGCCAATATAGCGGAACGTAAGGCACCAAAACATAGGAGCCGGGCAAACCCAACTATTGACCCAAGACATGATTCGGAGCCGATGCATATAATGCTATAAGTTTGGGGGTGTCGTACTTGTTAAAGTGTTCGGACTTCTCACACCATGTTGAGGGGTATGGAAGCCCCTGGCGTATTTTGGCCGTACTAAAGTGTACGGGTGCAACATGTCGTTAAGGAACATATATAAATATATAAAAAAAGTAATGCAAAAATAGACAAAAGCTATGCATTGTTTATTAAAAAGAGCTGCGATCAAAGCAGAACGATACAAATAATGCGATAAGCAAAAGGTTGGACTATGTAACATGTCCGCTCCAGGGGCAAGCTGCGGAATAATGTGCGAAACAGGTATACTGCTCGTGATAGAGACCACCTGGGAGTTCCGTAATGCGGCGTGGCTTGGCTGCTTCCCTGGTTCTTGCATCGTTTGTGCGGCAACTGAACTGCCGAACAGGCCTTCCGAAGAGTGGAGTCCTGAAAGTAAGAGAAAATTTAAAAAATCGGCAGCCCCTGGTGCGGTTTAAGCTGTGTTTCGGGCGTGCCGTGGTGGTGCCCCTCCCCCTGTGCCCATGGTATCTCTAGAGCGTAGTTATGTACGCGAAGTACTCGCGTCACCTTTTTGAGAGGGTTGGGGTTGGGGCCGCATTGCTACGCCTGCTCGGATCGTGCCAGGTGGTCTTGTTGTAGGTTACTCCAGGCATGCTTGAAGGTGTTCGGTCGTTTAGTGGCCGGACTGGAGAACTGCCTAAAGAGGCTGCTTTGAACTTCTACCGCAAGGGCCGCCTTATGCTCCTCCGTTCGGAGGGAGCGTTCGGTGTGTTCCATTGACCGTAATTACTCCTCGAGGGCCTGGCATCTTGAGCTTAAGGTATGCATAATGCGGTACCGCATTGAACTTAGCGAATGCGGTTCGCCCGAGCAGTGCATGATAACCACTCGAAACGGGACTATGTCGAAGATTAACTCCTCGCTTCGGAAATTATCCGGAGATCCGAAGACCACTTCAAGTGTGACTGAGCCTGTATAGTTGGCCTCTACACCTGGTATTATACCTTTAAAGGTCGTTTTGGTGGGCTTAATCCTAGAGGGATCTATGCCCATTTTCCGCACTGTATCCTAGTAAAGCAGGTTCAGGCTGCTGCCGCCGTCCATAAGGACTCTAGTGAGATGAAATCCGTCAATAATTGGGTCTAGAACCAATGCGGCGAAGCCGCCGTGATGGGTGCTAGTGGGGTGGTCCCTCCGATCAAAGGTGATCGGGCAGGAGGACCATGGGTTGAACTTTGGGGCGACTGGCTCTGTCGCGTATACGTCCCTTAACGCGTGCTTCCGCTCCCTCTTGGGGATGTGGGTTGCGTATATCATGTTCACCGTCCGCACTTGTGGGGGAAAACCCTTCTGCCCCCTGTTGTTCGGCGGCCGGGGCTCCTCGTCATCATCGCTATGCAGCCCCTTGTCTTCGTTTTCGGCGTTTAGCTTGCCTGCCTGCTTGAACACCCAACAATCCCTGTTGGTGTGATTGGCCGGCTTTTCGGGGGTGCCATGTATCTGGCATAAGCGGTCGAGTATTTGGTCCAAACTGGATGGGCCCCTAGGATTCCTTTTGAATGGCTTCTTCCGCTGACCGAATTTAGAGCATCTGAATCCTGCATTAACTGCCGTATCCTCAGCATTGTCGCCGTTAATGCGGCGCTTCTGCTTGGTTCGACGCGACCTGCCACCACTGTCCCTGGTGTCCGAATTACCAGGATTTTTGGTTATATTGTTGCTACGAGCAAGCCAGCTGTCTTCTCCCGCGCAAAAGCGGGTCATGAGTGTCGTGAGTGCTGCCATAGATTTCGGCTTTTCCTGTCCAAGGTGCCGGGCTAGCCACTCATCGCGGATATTGTGCTTGAAGGCTGCTAGGGCCCCAGCGTCCGGACAGTCGACTATTTGATTTTTCTTTGTTAAGAACCGTGTCCAGAATTTCCTGGCCAATTCATCTGGCTGCTGAATTACGTGTCTAAGGTCATCGGCGTCTGGGGATCGCACATAAGTGCCCTGGAAATTGTGGAGGAATGCGGCTTCCAGGTCCTCCCAACAACTGATTGATCCTGTTGGCAAGCTATTAAGCCAATGCCGAGCTGGTCCTTTAAGCTTGAGTGGGAGGTATTTGATGGCGTGGAAATCGTCGCCGCGGGCCATATGGATATGAAGGAGATAGTCCTCAATCCATACCGCAGGATCTGTTGTGCCATCATATGATTCGATGTTTACAGGTTTGAAACCCTCGGGGATTTGATGATCCATTATTTCGTCTGTGAAGTAGAGTGGGTGTGCGGCACCTCTGTACTGGGCTATATAATGACGTAGTTCCAGTGAGCCTTGTCTACTGTGTTCGACCCTGTCGAATTTGTGGCCGGCGTGACAGATGCCGTCTCGAGCCGTGGGGCGCCCACGCGATCCATAGATCGATCTTCTTTGTTTAGCCTTGTCCTCCAACGTATCTCGTAAGTCCGGTGCATAGTCCCGTGCCTTGGTATGGGGTGTGGCTTGAGTGGAGGGCCGAGAGGCCTCTCTGTCGCGGCCACGAAGTGGCCGATCGGCCGCGTCGAGTGCTTCCTCCTCTAATTGGGGTAGCAACCTGCGCTTTGGGTAGCTCTTGGAGGGGCGTTCTAGTTTATGCTCTTCGGCCGCAAGGACTTCAGTCCATCTGTCGACTAGCAAATCTTGATCAGCTCTAAGCTGTTGCTATTTTTTCTTGAGGCTTCTTGCCTTGGCCATAAGCCTGCATTGAAAACGCTCTTGCTCGACGGGATCCTCTGGCACGACGAATTCGTCGTCGTCGAGGCTTGCCTCGTCTTCGGAGGGAGGCATATAATTATCATCCTCGACCTCTCTGTCTGCCGCTCTCTTATGAGGGTTGGTTTCTCCATCCTCTTGTGCTAAATCTTGCTGGAGGGGGTTTTCTTCGGCGCTTTCCGGGGTGTTATTATCTCCCGTGCTAGAATCACCGTGTTTGTTTTGGTGGGATTTTGAGCGGCGGCGCTGTCGTCGGCGCTTAGGCTGTTTCTTTTAGGGGTCATCCTCTGCTGTTCCATCGCCATCTCCCTCTTTTGGGGTGTCCGCCATGTATATGTCATACAACGAGGTGGCTTTCCAGGGCCTAGTAGGCGCTGGTTCTTCATTATCTCCTTCATCGGCGTCCATACCGTTGATGTCTTCGTAGTCGAAGTCGAGCATGTAGGTTAAGTCGTCGACAGTGGCTACAAAGTGGGTGGTGGGTGGGCTTTGAATTTCTTCATCGTCCAAATCCCAACCTCGCTGGCCGCAGTCCGGCCAGGGCTCTCCTGATAAAGAGATAGACTTCAGTGACTTCAGAATATCGCCAAAAGGCGAGTACTGAAAGATGTTCGCGGCAGTGAACTCCATGATCGGCGCCCAATCGGATTCGATAGGCCGGGGCGTGGAGGGTTCAGAGTCCGGAAAAGAGTCCGGCTCCTTCGAGTCATGAGTCTCGCGGAGTGCGGGGCTGGTGTTCGGCTCAATCACCATTGGGATCGCAGCCCCCGAGGTGGCGTCCAACCGCCCATCCTCGATCGGCGCAGTTGGCTCTGAATTAGGGACCGGAGCCGATGCGGGTGTGGCCTCCAAGGCACTGTTCGGCGGCAGAGCTAGATTATGCTCGTCGGGACAGTGCGGCGCGCTCGGCAATGGCTCGAATCCGTCGAAGATCAAGTCCCTGCGGATGTCAGCCGTGTAGTTAAAACTTCCAAATCTGACCTGACGGCCAGGGGCGTAGCTTTAGATCTGCTCCAGATGGCCAAGTGAATTGGCCCGCAGTGCGAAGCCGCCGAAGACGAAGATCTGTCCGGGAGGAAGGTCTCACCCTAGACTGCATCGCTGTTGAAGATCATAGGGGCCACCGGGCCTGGCAGCGACGGCACAGAGGAACTCTCAATGAAAGCACCAATGTCGGTGTCAAAACCGGCGGATATCGGGTAGGGGGTCCCGAACTGTGCGTCTAGGCCGGATGGTAACAGGAGGCAGGGGACACGAAGTTTTACCCAGGTTCGGGCCCTCTCGATGGAGGTAAAACCCTACGTCCTGCTTGATTAATATTGATGGTATGGGTATTACAAGAGTTGATCTACCACGAGATCAGAGAGGCTAAACCCTAGAAGCTAGCCTATGGTATGATTGTTGATGTGTATGTTGTCCTACGGACTAAAACCCTCCGGTTTATATAGACACCGGATAGGGTTAGGGTTACATAGAGTCAGTTACAATGGTAGGAGATCTGAATATCCGTATCGCCAAGCTTGCCTTCCACGCTAAGGAAAGTCCCTTTCGGACATGGGACGAAGTCTTCAATCTTGTATCTTCATAGTCCTGGAGTCCGGCTGAAGGTATAGTCTGGCCATCCGGACACCCCCTAATCCAGGACTCCCTCACCCTGTTCTTCCTCGAGAGGGCAGATCTGGAGTCCGTTTGGGGCTCCGGAGAGGGGGATCTTCGATTTTCGTCATCACCAACCTATCTCGATTGCCAATTCCATGATGCTCCCCATCGGGAGTGAGTAACTCCTTAGTAGGCTCACTGGTCGGTGAGGAGTTGGATGAGATTCATCATGTAATTGAGTTAGTTTTGTTAGGGCCTGATCCCTAGTATCCACTATGTTCTTAGATTGATGTTGCTATGACTTTGCCATGCTTAATGCTTGTCGCTTTGGGCCTGGGTGCCATGATTTCAGATCTGAACCGTTTATGAATTCATCATTATGTCCATGTTTTAGATCTGATCTTGCAAGTTATAGTCACCTACTACGGTTATGATCCGGCAACCCCGGAGTGACAATGCTACCTCTTGAGCACTGCGTTGGTTTTCCCTTAAGAGGAAATGGTGATGCAACAAAGTAGCGTAAGTATTTCCCTCAGTTTTTGAGAACCAAGGTATCAATCCAGTAGGAGACTACACGCAAGTTACCTCAAACCTACACAAACAAATAAGAACCTCGCAACCAACGCGGTAAAGAGGTTGTCAATCCCTTCATGGTCACTTACGAGAGTGAGATCTGATAGAGATAATAAGATAAATATTTTTGGTATTTTTATGATGTAGTTTGAAAGTAAAGATTGCAAAGTAAAATAGATTGGAAACTTATATGATGGAACATAGACCCGGGGGCCATAGGTTTCACTAGTGGCTTCTCTCAAGATAGCATAAGTATTACGGTGGGTAAACAAATTACTATCGAGCAATTGATAGAAAAGTGCATAATTATGAGAATATCTAGGCATGATCATGTATATAGGCATCACGTCCGCAACAAGTAGACCGAAACGATTCTGCATCTACTACTATTACTCCACACATCGACCGCTATCCAGCATGCATCTAGAGTATTAAGTTCATAAGAACAGAGTAACGCATTAGGCAAGATGACATAATGTAGAGGGATAAACTCAAGCAATATGATATAAACCCCATCTTTTTATCCTCGGTGGCAACAATACATTACATGCCTTGCTGCCCCTACTGTCACTGGGAAAGGACACCACAAGATTGAACCCAAAGCTAAGTGAGGGAATCCTGGATTAGGGGGTGTCCAAACAGCCGGACTATATCCTTTGGCCGGACTGTTGGACCATGAAGATACAAGATTGAAGACTTCGTCCCGTGTCCGGACGGGACTCTCCTTGGCGTGGAAGGCAAGCTAGGCAATACGGATGTGTAGGTCTCCTCCCTTGTAACCGACTCTGTGTAACCCTAGCCCCCTCCGGTGTCTATATAAACCGGAGGGTTTAGTTCGTAGGACAACAGAGAATCATACCATAGGCTAGCTTCTAGGGTTTAGCCTCCACGATCTCGTGGTAGATCAAATCTTGTAACACTCATATCATCAAGAATAATCAAGCAGGACGTAGGGTATTACCTCCTTCAAGAGGGCCCGAACCTGGGTAAACATCGTGTCCCTTGTCTCATGTTACCATCCGCCTTAGACGCACAGTTCGGGACCCCCTACCCGAGATCCGCCGGTTTTGACACCGATATTGGTGCTTTCATTGAGAGTTCCACTGTGCCATCACCATAAGGCTTGATGGTTCCTTCGATCATCGATAACGATGCAGTCCAGGGTGAGGTTTTCCTCCCCGGACAGATCGTCATATTCGGTGGCTTCGCACTGCGGGCCAATTCGCTTGGCCATCTGGAGCAGATCGAGAGCTACGCCCCTGGCCATCAGGTCAGGTTCGGAAACTTAAACTACACTGCCGACATCCGCGGAGACTTGATCTTCGATGGATTTGAGCCCATGTCAGGTGCGCCGCATAGTCACGATGAGCATGACGTAACTCTGCCGTCGGACAATATTCGGGAGATTGCATCTGCAACTACTCCGGCCGTCAATCCGGAGCAAATCGCGCCATCCGAGAACGGAGGGATAGACCCCGCCATGGAGGTCGCATTCACAGTGGCGATGGAGCCGGATACTGACTTTACCCCTTACGAGAGCCGTGTTGCTGAACCACTAGATTCATCTCCGGCCACGGATTCCAAGCCGCCTGCATCCGTGCCTATCGAATCCGATTGGGCACCGATCATGGAGTTCACCTCCGCGGATATCTTTCAGCACTCGCCTTTCGGCGATGTGCTAAATTCATTAAAGTCTCTCTCCTTGTCAGGGGAACCTTGGCCGAACAATGTCCGGCTAGAGTGGGATGCGGACGACGAAGAAATTCGCTGCCCACCCACCGCCCACTTAGTAGCCTCTGTCGACGATTTAACCGACATGCTCGATTTCGACTCCGAAGACATCAACGGCATGGACGAAGATGCAGGAGAAGAACAGGAACCAGTGCCCATAGGGCGCTGGACAGCCACTTCATCACATGACATATACATGGTGGATACACCCAAAGAAGGCAATGGCGAAGAGACAGCAGAGGATGGCCCCTCCAAGAAGCAACCCAAGCGCCGACATCAGCGGCGCTGCTCTAAGTCCCGCCATAGCAAAAACAGTGATAATAGCGCAAGAGAAAATAACACTCCAGTCGACTCCAGAGGAAATGACGACCACATTGCCTCGGCGGCAGAGCACGATGAAGCTGCAAATGGCGAACATAGTACGGATCCGACGTCCGAACACGGTGACGCCGAGGATAAACCTCATCAACCCCCCTCTGGCGAGGAAAACAGTCCGGACGAAGATGCACACATCATCCCAGAAACGCACTTGGAGCAAGAGAACCTCCGCAGAAGGCTTATTGCCACAACGAGGAGTCTGAAGAAGCAGAAGCAAAGGCTTAAGGCCGCACATAATACGCTCAATAGCAGGTGGAACAAAGTGCTCGACAACGAAGAAAAGTATGGTGGAAGTTACCACACAAAGAGCTATCCAAAGTGCAAGCTATTACCTGAATTCTACGATGAGGCCTTAGAGCCCACACAGCCGAAAAATGAAACGGCCAACCGGCCGGATCAACCACCTTGTCACCGCGATAGAGCGGCTAACAAGGTCGCACATAAGTCAACACACGATCTACGTGAGGACTTGCGCCAAAAATCCGGTATGACCAGATCCATCTATGGATCTAGGAAGCGTGCTCCGGCACAAAATCAAAATAGAATACTACAACCGTCCGAACGCCATGGTACATCCAAATACAGGGGTGCCTCCCACCCCTTATGTTTCACCGATGAGGTGCTGGACCACGAATTCCCAGAAGGATTCAAACCAGTGAACATAGAGGCGTACGACGGGACCACAGACCCTGGGGTCTGGATTGAGGACTTTATCCTCCATATCCATATGGCTCGCGGAGATTATCTCCATGCCATCAAATACTTGCCCCTCAAGCTTAAAGGACCAGCTCGGCACTGGCTGAAAAGCCTCCCCGAAAACTCAATTGGAAGTTGGGAGGAGCTCAAGGATGCTTTTCGGGCTAATTTTCAAGGGACCTATGTCTGACCTCCGGATGCAGACGATTTAAGTCATATAATTCAACAGCCCGGAGAGTCAGCCCGAAAGCTTTGGAAAAGGTTCCTCACTAAGAAGAACCAAATCGTCGACTGTCCGGACGCCGAAGCCTTAGCAGCTTTCAAACACAGCGTCCGAGACGAATGGCTCGCCAGACACCTCGACCAAGAAAAACCGAGAATAATGGCAGCCCTGACAAGCCTCATGACCCGGTTTTGCGCGGGCGAAGATAGCTGGTTAGCCCACAGTAGCACCAGCAACCCAAGCACATCCGTAGTCAGGGATGGCAATGGAAAACCATGACACAATAAAAACAAGCGTCGAAATAAAGAAGATAGCCCAGATAATACGGTGGTAAACGCCGGATTCAGGGGCTCTCGACCAGGTCAGCGGAAAAAGCCTTTCAAAGGCAGCAGAGATTGACCGTCTGGCCGAAACAGGATTCTTGACAAACTATGTCAGATTCATGGCACCCTTGATAAACCTGCAAATCACACCCACAGAGCATGCTGGGTCTTCAAGCAGGCCGGTAAGCTAAATGCCGAACACAAGGGGGGAGACACCAAGCGAAGACGAGGACGAACCTAGCCAGCAAAGCACTGGAGGACAGAAAAAATTCCCACCAGAGGTTAAAACAGTAAACATGATCCATGTGACGAAGAGGAGAAGCAAACATGCACTCCGAGACACACGCGCCATAGAGCCTGTCACCCTAGGTCCAACCCCTGGTTGGCCTGCCCGATCACTTTTGATCACGGGGATCACGCGACAAGCATCCGGCATGAAGGATTGGCTGCCTTGGTGTTAGACCCAATAATAAACGGATACCATCTCACACGAGTCCTCATGGACAGCGGCAGTGGTCTAAATCTGATATATCAGGACACAGTCCGCAAAATGGGGATAGACCCAACAAAAATAAGCCACAGTAATACTACCTTCAAGAGAGTAATACCAGGCCCAGAGGCCCGCTGTACAGGCTCTCTATTACTAGAGGTGTATTCGGTTCTCCCAACAACTTCCGAAACGAAAAGTTAACTTTCTACATCGCTCCATTCCGAAGTGGCTATCAAGCACTACTCGGAAGAATGACTTTCGCTCATTTTAATGCAATACCGCATTACGCTTCTCTCAAGCTTAAGATGCCCGGTCCACGTGGCACCATCACAGTTAGTGGAAATACTGAGCGTTCTCTACGCGCGGAAGAATGTGTGGCGGCTTTAATAGCCAAGCACTAGATGGCCTCACCAACCAGAAAAAATGACTGGTCGTCAAGACCACGGACACGGTTAGACGAGTCCGGTGCACCACTACATATACATGAGATTGGTTTATGGTCATACCCTCATAGACGGTACCAGGGGCTTCCCGCGTGTAATCAGGGCTAGTCCAGCTCAACTTGACTTATCTTGAATTTTAATTGTTTATTGATAATAACCAATTTTCTGGCACGGCAACTTTGACCTAAGTTCTTCTCTTTTACAGATGACAATCGTGCTACACCCATCGAGGACACGGCACAACGGAGACACAGGCGCAGACGTGCAGCATGGACCCGCTCAAAGGTTTCTTTTCAGATTAAGACCCTGCGTGAACCCTTTTTACTGTCTCTTGTTGTTCACATCCTTCGGATACTCAATACAACCGAGAAGGATGCTGACGTTATTGGCATGTGGCCACGTCAGGATATTGCACATACCTGGACACTCAGGGTTTATTATTAAGGGCATTGTTCAGCCCGGCATATGTTATAAAGACCGAATGCCTTAGGGAGTGTTCGACGTCGCGAGTTTGGCCTTATATGCGTCAACTCCGAATCATGTCTTTGGTCAAATGTTGGTTTTGCCCACCTCCCATGTTTTGGTACCTTACGTTCCGCTATATCAGCTAAGGTAGCACTGGGAGAACTACTGCGATTGTGCCCTGGTTCATCCGGATGAGCACCTCGGTAGAGAAAGCCGAAAACTGACTGTCATGATAACGCGCGAGACTGGTCAACCACTCGATGAATTAGCGGAATCTTTGGGATTCCTCCGCATTAACGAAGGGCCGTTTCCCGGTCATATACGTATATGCCCCGTATTCGGAGGAGCACAGAAGTACCAGGGGCTATATAGTAGCCCCACCGTCAAACTCCTATGGCTAAGTGAAAGTGTTAAAGCAATATAGTCTAATTGCCTCGTTCGCTGCGCTACCACCTCCTTCATGGACCAAGATGTTGGATCAAGTGTGAATACGTGTTTTTTGCGAACACCCCCGCATTATATGCGTGGGGGCGGAAGCCGACGACTGCAAACTTTCAGGTTATATACATATATACATAAATGACCGCACAAGAGGCATCATAATACTTTCAGGCAAAAGTATAAGCACGGCCTTTATAATTCAATAAAACATTGTTTCTACAATGGAGTACATGTCACTAGAACATAATATTCTTCGAGCACTGAGCCTCTATCGAACGAGCGCCTTCAAGGACTTCTTCAAAGTAGTGCTCGGCAGCCGCTCGGCCCACAGCCGAACCCTGTGTCGCAATAGTGGTGGCCTCCATCTCTGCCTAGTATGTATTGACACGGGCAAGTGCCATCCGCACACCCTCTATGCACGCCAACCTCTTCATAGCGTCGATGTGCGGCACAACACCAAGGAATTGTTGCACTAAACTAAAGTAACTATCCGGCCTTGGCCCTCCCGGCCACAGATGATCCACAATAGACCTCATGGCAAGTCTGGACAACCTATGGAGCTAGGCCCACTCGGCCATTCGCTCTTTCAACAGCAGCGGACACACTGGAGCATGGAACTATGACCAGAACAGGTTTTCCACTTCACGATCTTTTTGATCCTTGAAGTACTCGGCTGCATCAGCGGCACTTGCTGCCAAATCCACATAGGCGTCTGCAGAACTCCATAGTTGATCAAGAGGAGCACACTTCGGATCTCCGAATTTAGTCCGCAACAAGAAGGGCTTCCCAGCTACGATATCCGCAGTTTGACGCTGCTCCTCCTTCGTCGATCTGATTTTGGAGCGGGCTTCCTTGGCTGCCACCATGGCCTTCTCCAGGTCCGTCGCTTTCGCTTGGCTTTCTTTTTCAAGAAGCTGGTAATGGTCAGAGGCATCTTTCAACTCAACGGCCTGTTGGGGAACGTTGCAGAAAACAAAAATTTTCCTACGGTTTCACCAAGATCCATCTATGAGTTCATCTAGTAACGAGTGATTGGATTGCATCTACATACCTTTGTAGATCACACGCGGAAGCATTCAAAGAACGGGGATGAGGAAGGCGTACTCGATGTGATCCAAATCACCGGAGATCCTAGCGCCGAACGGACGGCACCTCCGTGTTCAACACACGTACGGTCAGCGTAATGTCTCCTTCTTCTTGATCCAGCAAGGGGGAAGGAGAGGTTGAGGAAGATGGCTCCAGCAACAGCACGACGGCGTGGTGGTGATGGAGCTGCAGTACTCCGGCAGGGCTTCGCCAAGCACTATGGAGGAGGAGGAGGTGTTGGAGAGGGAGAGGGAGGCACCAAAGGCATGGGGTCAGAAGTCCTCCATCTCCCCACTATATATAGGAGGGCCAAGGGGGGGGGCGCCAGCCCTAGGAGATCCAATCTCCTAGGGGGGTGCGGCCAAGGGGAGGAATCCCTCCTCCCCAAGGCACCTAGGAGGTGCCTTCCCCTCCTAGGACTCTTCCTTTAGGGTTTCCCCCACCCTAGGCGCATGGGCCCTAGGGGGAAGTGGCGCCCCAGCCCACTTTGGGCTGGATCCCTTCCCACTTCAGCCCATGGGGCCCTTCGGGATAGGTGGCCCCACCCGGTGGACCCCCGGGACCCTTCCGGTGGTCCCGGTACAATACCGGTGACCACGAAACTTGTCCCGATGGCCGAAATAGCACTTCCTATATATAATTCTTTACCTCCGGACCATTCCGGAACTCCTCGTGACATCCGGGATCACATCCGGGACTCCGAACAACATTCGGGTTACTGCATATACATATCCCTACAACTCTAGCGTCACCGAACCTTAAGTGTGTAGACCCTACGGGTTCGGGAGACATGTAGACATGACCGAGATCGCTCTCTGGTCAATAACCAACAGCGGGATCTGGATACCCATGTTGGCTCCCACATGCTCCTCGATGATCTCATCGAATGAACCACGATGTCGAGGATTCAAGCAACCCCGTATACAGTTCCCTTTGTCAATCAGTATGTTACTTGCCCGAGATCTGATCGTCGGTATCCCAATACCTCGTTCAATCTCGTTACTGGCAAGTCACTTTACTTGTACCGTAATGCATGATCCCGTGACCAGACACTTGGTCACTTTGAGCTCATAATGATGATGCATTACCGAGTGGGCCCAGTGATACCTCTCCGTTATACGGAGTGACAAATCCCAGTCTTGATCCATGTCAACCCAACAGACACTTTCGGAGATACCCGTAGTATACCTTTATAGTCACCCAGTTACGTTGTGACGTTTGGTACACCCAAAGCACTCCTACGGTATCCGGGAGTTACACGATCTCATGGTCTAGGGAAAGATACTTGACATTGGAAAACTCTATCAAACGAACTATACGATCTTGTGCTATGTTTACGATTGGGTCTTGTCCATCACATCATTCTCCTAATGATGTGATCTCGTTATCAATGACATCCAATGTCCATAGTCAGGAAACCATGACTATCTGTTGATCAACGAGCTAGTCAACTAGAGGCTTACTAGGGACATGTTGGTGTCTATTATTCACACATGTATTACGATTTCCGGATAATACAATTATAGCATGAATAAAGACAATTATCATGAACAAGGAAATATAATAATAATGCTTTTATTATTGCCTCTAGGGCATATTTCCAACACGGCCATCTTGGCTATTCTTTCCTTGCTCTGGCAATGCGCGGCCTGTTCGGCCCTCAGCTCTTCGACTGCCTTTAGAGCGGCCGCATCGCTATTCCTTGCTTGTTCCTTGGCTCGGGCAAGCTCCGCCCGAATGGTCTCCATGGTGGCAGCTCCATCTGCAGTCACAACATATTGAAGATACCGCATCATGCTCCTCTTACTATGTGTTGATCACCGGAGAAATCACTTACCCTGTGCCTCATCAAGCCGCTTGTTGACAAGCACGATGTCGACATCTGCCGCATCAAGTTGCCGCTTTAGCTCGGCAAACTCACCAGTCCGGCTAGCCACCGGACCTTCAGCCACCTGCACATAAAGGCGGTCTGGTTATTACCTGGTGAGGAAGTCCTGGATTAGGGGGTGTCCGGATGGCCGGACTATACCTTCGTCCCGTGTCCGGAAGGGACTTTCCTTGGTGTGGAAGGCAAGCTTGGCGATACGGATATGCAGATCTCCTACCATTATAACCGACTCTATGTAACCCTAACCCTCTCTGGTGTCTATATAAACCGTAGGGTTTTAGTCCGTAGGACAACATACAGAACAACAATCATACCATAGGCTAGCTTCTAGGGTTTAGCCTCTCCGATCTCGTGGTAGATCTACTCTTGTATTACCCATATCATCAATATTAATCAAGCAGGACGTAGGGTTTTACCTCCATCAAGAGGGCCCGAACCTGGGTAAAACTTCGTGTCCCTTGCCTCCTGTTACCATCTGGCCTAGACGCACAGTTCGGGACCCCCTACCCGAGATCCGCCGGTTTTGACACCGACATTGGTGCTTTCATTGAGAGTTCCTCTGTGTCGTCGCCATCAGGAAGGATGCCTCGCCCCGTCTTTAAAGATGGCACCGTTGCTAAGGGAGCTTTGGCTGTCGGCCAAACCCTCCGGCTAGGTGGTTTTCTTATGACCGCCTGTTCGGCTTCTGCGCCGACGATGACCTCTCGAGCCATCGAAAACAATCTTCATGTCAGCTCGGAACTCGCCGGGCAGTTAGATCCAATGGAGCTCTCCTCCATAAACAAGCTCTTAGATCGCATCGCCGCCCTGGGAGTCGCTACGGATTACGACCAGATTGGGCCTAAACCCGATCTGAGAGAGATTAACTCTCCCCAAGTCACCCATCACGTTGCCGTGGTAGAGGGACAGTGCGGCGACCCTTCATCTATCTTAATGACTAGCTACGTCCGGATTCCCGATCCCTCCGAGCCGGATACCCGCGGAGGGGAGGATATCACTCAAGACCTGAACTTAGAGTCAGGCGACAGGCTGGATTCATCGGACAACATCCAGGAATCCAAATTTTCGAGTTCGGAAATTCCTCGGCCTCTGAGCCTCAGATTGGGTGAGGCTTCGGATTTAATTCCACCCACCCACCCGAACATAAGAGATCTATCCCAAATCAGGCAAGAGCCCGAAGAAACAGTACATCATTACTGGGCCAGATTCCTCCTGGTTAGGAACAGGATAAGGGACTACCGCGAGGAAGACGCAATCTCAATCTTCTGCAATAATTGCACGGACAAGGGAATCCTCAATGCCATAAATCGCCGTGATATTACACGCTTCACTGACTTGGCTTCCATTGTACGAAAGTACTGTGCGATGGAAAGCGCCTGGAAAACCGAAATAAAATTTTGGGACGATCCGGCCCTGAATACAAACCCAGTCTGAAATAAAAGGGTGCATCATCGCCAGACACCCGGGTCAAACACCAAAAAGCAAAAACCCTCTACAGGGCATGGAACCGTACTGGAAGGATGGCTCAATGGACCCTGTAAAATTCACAGTACAGAGGACGCCACACCAACTCACAGCCTTAGAGCATGTTGGATACTCCGGCAGGTGGCCAAAATTGGCGAAGATCTCCTAATTCTTGAGGCCACAGAAAGCCACCCCAGAGACACCAATACGGTATTAACAGTCTTCGAGACTTTCGCATCAAATAATATGTGAAAAAGGACACTCCGCAGCCTTGCCGATGTCTACCAAGTAGCAACAATAAACCCATGGAGTGACACGACTATTACCTTTAACACCAGTGATGAACCTAAATTCCGAATAGCCCGAGCACCAGCCGCATTGGTCCTCAGTCCAATAGTGGACGGCTTTCATCTTACCAAGGTACTCATGGACGGTGGCAGCGGATTGAACCTCATTTACGAGGAAACCCTTCAAAAAATGGAAATAGACTGGAACCGCATTGAGCGAAGCAGCACAACCTTTAGAGGAATAATCCCTAGTCGGGAAGCGCGCTGTACAGGAAAAATCACACTAGATGTGGTGTTCGGCATGCCGGATAATTACAGGTCTCAAGAGGTCACGTTCCATGTGGCTCCGTTCAGCAACGGTTATCACACTCTGCTAGGGCGGGAAGCGTTTACAATCTTCCAAGCAATACCTATAGGATCGAAAGTATGTCTAGAGGGGGGTGATTAGACTACTTGACCAAATAAAAACTTAACCTTTTCCCAATTTTAGTTCTTGGCAGATTTTAGCTATTTTAGGACAAGTCAAGCAATCATCACATAATTCAAGCAAGCATGCAAAGAGTAGATTGGCAGCGGAAAGTAAAGCATGTAACTTGCAAGAATGTAAAGGGAAGGGTTTGGAGAATTCAAACGCAATTGGAGACACGGATGTTTTTCCCGTGGTTCGGATAGGTGGTGCTATCCTACATCCACGTTGATGGAGACTTCAACCCAAAGGGTAACGGTTGCGCGAGTCCACGGAGGGCTCCACCACAAAGGGTAACGGTTGCGTGAGTCCACACAGGGCTCCACCCACGAAGGGTCCACGAAGAAGCAACCACCCACAAAGGGTCCACGAAGAAGCAACCTTGTCTATCCCACCATGGCCATCGCCCACAACTTGCCTCACTAGCGGTAGATCTTCACGAAGTAGGCGATCTCCTTGCCCTTACAAACTCCTTGGTTCAACTCCACAATCTTGTCGGAGGCTCCCAAGTGACACCTAGCCAATCTAGGAGACACCACTCTCCAAGAAGTAACAAATGGTGTGTAGGTATGAACTCCTTGCTCTTGTGCTTCAAGTGATAGTCTCCCCAACACTCAACTCTCTCTCATAGGATTTGGATTTGGTGGAAAGAAGATTTGAGTGGAAAGCAACTTGGGGAAGGCTAGAGATCAAGATTCATATGGTAGGAATGGAATGTCTTGGTCTCAACACATGAGTAGGTGGTTCTCTCTCAGAACATATGAGTTGGAATGGTGTGTGTGTTCTGATGGCTCTCTCGTCGAATGAAGAGGAGTTGGAGGGGTATATATAGCCTCCACACAAAATCCAACCGTTACACAGTTTTCCAATCTCGGTGGGACCGAATCAATGATCTCGGTCGGACCGAAAATGTAAACCTAGTGACCGTTAGAGATTTTCGGTGGGACTGACATGCAACTCGGTAGGACCGATATGGTTAGGGTTTGGGCATAACGTAATCTCGGTGAGACCGATTACACAAACTCGGTGAGACCGAATTTGGTAATTAGCTAACCAGAGAGTTGGTCAGGCAAACTCGGTGGGACCGATTTGCTCTTTCGGTGAGACCGAAAAGTTACAAAGGGGAAACACTGAATTTACATTGCAATCTCGGTGGGACCGATTCGCTCTTTCGGTGAGACCGAAAAGTTACGAAAGGGAAACAGAGAGTTTGCAATCCCATCTCGGTGAGACCGAGATCCCTATCGGTAGAACCGAATTGCTAGGGTTTGGCAGTGGCTTATGACAAGTGAAACTCGGTGGCGCCGGATAGGAAGAATCGGTAGGACCGAGTTTGGCTTAGGGTTTAGGTCATATGTGGATATGGGAAAGTAGTTGAGGGTTTTGGAGCATATCACTAAGCACATGAAGCAAGAGGCTCATTAAGCAACACCTCATCCCTCCTTGATAGTATTGGCTTTTCCTAAAGACTCAATGTGATCTTGGATCACTAAAATATAAAATGAAGAGTCTTGAGCTTTTGAGCTTGAGCCAATCCTTTGTCCTTAGCATTTTGAGGGTTCCACTTTCACATCCATGCCATTGCCAATCATTGAGCTTTCCTGAAATAATCATCTTGGAATAGCATTAGCTCAATGAGCTATATGTTGTTATGAATTACCAAAACCACCTAGGGATAGTTGCACTTTCAATCTCCCCCTTTTTGGTAATTGATGACAACATATAGATCAAAGCTTCGACAAATGATAATAAGCATGAAATATATCGTCGCTTTGAGAAGTATGTGATAAGTAAGAGCTCCCCCTAAGTTTGTGCATATTTAAAATTTGCTTTGGACTGCAAATGCACAAGGAGTTAGAGTCATGGGTTACTCTTCCATGTCACATACATCTTGGTGGAGCGCTTAAAATGATAAGAATGAAATACATGCACTCATCACCAAGAATAGTGAATGATCACATAAGATAGATAGGATAATAGCATTAAGCAAGCATTAAGTGTAGCTTATGATCAAACACATGATCATCAATGTCTCACAAGCAATGACATAGTATCTCAAGCACTCAAAAGCAAACAAGTTCGAAAAACCACCAAATAAAGCAAGAGAGAAAAAAACAACACTCTCTCGCTCGAAGCCTATGATCTATACATCTTCTCCCCCTTTGGCAACAAGTTACCAAAAAATTCCTAGAAAATGCATAGTGCTAGATAGACGCTCAGGCTTGATCTTCTCGTGGTGGTGGAGTCCGGATCACTCCAAGGACGAAGGCTTCTGTAGACGCTGAAGTAGACGCTGGAGTTGGAGCTGAAGTAGATGCTGGAGCTGGTGGAACTGAAGCTGTAGCTAGTGCTGAGGTGGTGGCTCTTGTGTCAGCAACTGGCACGGCAGACGACCTCGGACCTCGTGGCACTCTGGCAAAGGCATGAGTGGTAGTCCTGCCTCTCCTCTCCTGCATGTCATCCTGGAGCTGCTCCACTGCAGTCTGAATCTCTGTCACCTTGACATCCAAGTCATAGAACTTTTGTTCCATGATTCTCTCTAGGCTTGCCTGGTTTTGAGTTAGGGTGGCTAGTCCTTTCTGAATCCGCAGGGTGGATGCAATCAGGTAACCAAGCTGCTCTTGTTTGGTCTTCAAGAAATACTCAGATGCCTCCTCTTGAGTTGGCATCTTGGCAGCTTTCTCGTTCCTTGCCTTCTCCTTCTTTGCTTGTGCTTGGGCAGATGAGGGCTCATTCTTAGTCATGACAACTTGATTGTCCTCAAAATCTGGACGGATGGGCAGGTGTTCCTTGTCCAATAAATATATGCCCGTGCACATCTTAGAGTTGATGAGCTCCTGAATTTGAGGTGCATATCCACAGGTCCTCTTCTGATCTACTGCAGTCCTCTTGATAGTCTCTACTATGAGGCTCATGACCTTGAACTTCTGTGGCACATCAAAGACGTGAAGCAAGTTGATTGAATGGCCTCTAATCATCTTGTGATCTCCAGACTTGGGCAAGAGAGTGTGCCTCAATATCTAATTGATTGTTGGCAGCCCTGACAGAAGATAGCGCACTGAGCCAAATTTGAAAGTGTCAAGAGCTTCATTTGGAATTTCCTTGTACATGTTGGACATTGAGTTGTGGTCCATCTTCTTCTTGGCATAAATGTCCAAGTCATCTGCTTGCTCCTCTGGGGCATTGATCAACTTTGCCCATTCCTCAACAGTTGATTGGTACCTCGTACCTTCAGACATCCATGTGATCCTTCCATCTGGGTAGAAGTGTGCTGTGGAGTAGAATTGCATGATAAGCTCCTCGTTCCAATTTGTGAGCTTCTGCCCAACAAAGTCTGCAACTCCACACGCACTAAAGCTGTCATACACTCCAGGGTAGTGTTCCTCATTTTCCTTCATAGGTCCAGTCGACCCATCTCATGTCACAAACAATGGGCTTCTTATCTAGCAGCACTGTCTCATAGAAGTCCTACTGTTCATTGGTGTGAAATCTGTAATCCACAGCAGTCCTTCTCCTTGAAGCATACGGGTCTGCTTCTCTCCACTTCCTCAGCCCTGAATCTCTCCCGAGCTTCATGTCCTCAGCCACAGGATGAGCATCATTGTGGTCTGGGATCTTGGGCTTGAGCTTTCTAAGAACTTGCTCTTCATCCTCTTCTTCAGCAACAGTCTCAGGCACTGGGGCCTTCTTCTTCTCAGCTGCAGGAATGCTCCTTGTATTCCTCTTTGGTTTTGTCTTGGAGGCAGCTTTGGGCTTAGATGCAGTAGCCCCTGATCTTATGGCATCACCCATCAGCTTGGGTGCCTTAGGTGCTGGTGCAGCTACCTCTTCTTCTTCCTCCTCTTCCATGATGGAAGCCTTTCCTAGCACTCTGGCTACGGTCTTCTTGACCCTTTCCTTCCTCTTCTTGCCTTCTGCAGCAACTGGCTCTTTGGGAGTGGGCTTCTCAGTTGAGGCTCTAGCCTTTGACATAGGCTGCCTACCTGCTGGCCTTTTGATCTTTAGACCTGGCTTTGTGCCTTGAGCTGGCTCAACTCTCTTTGATGTGGCCTCTTCCTCTGCCACATAATCTTCATCTTCGGAGTCTGAAGTTCTCTTCTTCCTCTGTCTGGTGGCAGCTTTTGGCAGATTGCTTGGGGTACTTCTGCTGCCATCATCTGAAGAGTTGGAGGGACTAGTGCCCTCACTCATCTGCACTTGCTGCTCTGACAAGTTCTGGCTGTCACTCTGATCAGACATGCTGCAAGCCCTGACTGCTGACCCTGTGAATAGTTTATAGATGAGGTAGAATAGATGAGCATCACAAAATGCAGAGATTTTTGCACAAGAATGATCCAAAAACTTAGTTTTAGTTTCCCACTGAAATCATCTCGGATCTACTGATTTTTAAACTCGGTGATACCGAAGCAGTTTTGGAACCTAAACTAGTGAACTCGGTTGGACCGAGTCACAGTTCGGTGGCACCGAGACTGCTAGGGTTTCACAGAGTTCCAAAATCAGTCACACCGATAAGTAATTCTCGGTCAGACCGAGTCTCACTTGTGCAATGGCATAAGCCAAATCGATGGGACCGAGTTTTTCAACTCGATGGGTCCGAGATGGTTTCGGCGGAAACCTAACCCTAAAATTTTCGAATCAAAGCTAATCTACGGGCGTATTGACTGGATAGGAGTGTTTCAATCGTGGCAAGAATCATGATGATCACAATGTGCTGAGAATTGGATTGGAGAATAGAACAAAGATCAAGCCCATACCCTAGCTCGGCGGGGACTCTCTACGGCGGCAACGGCGGGGGAGAATTCCCGTTGACGGCGACGGAGACCAGCGACTGGAGGCGGCTGGCGGCGAGAAGACAATCCGGAGACCACGTTGGCAGAGCAGGCTATCACGCGGGCGAAGGGGTTCGGTAAAATTTCCAAATTTTGCCCGTGACTATATATAGCCCGACCCTGTCGGTGTGACCGAGTGGAACAACTCGGTGGCACCGAGATTCATAACTGCATGCAGTTACTGAAACTCGGTGTGACCGAAATGTTCAAATCGGTTGCACCAAGATCGAAAACCTAGATCAACTTAATGATCTCGGTAGGACCGAAAGTGGGGTATCGGTCAGACCGAGAATCATAAAGAGGTTTTGGAAGTTTAAGTCTATGACGAATCGGGGACTCCGAGCGCTCCTCACACAGAGTGGTTCGAATCTGACTTGATCAAATTTTGTGATGCAGCATGAATAGAGTTTGAGACGAGAAAAGCATAGATAGCTAGAGGAGGTTCTTAGGCATTCTTGTCCATCCACTTGGCAAAGGAAATAAACCCAAACGATCAAAACAACAAGTGGATGTCCTCGAATGAGTAAAATATGCAACCAGCATGCTCACACAATAAGATGGCAAATGAAATATGTGGCAAGGCATGCACAACCAATTCTAGCATCTATCAAGCAATTTGCGATGACAAGGTCATCTATATATGAGTATATTGACTTAGGAGTCAAGTGAGAACACTTGATCATAGGTCATACTCATCGTTTAAGCTCAAGCGGGGTTACCACTTTTACATAAAGCATTGTTGTGTTCACATATTTAGAGTTGCTTTAGCTCAAGTCTTAGAGTAAAGCTCCCCCTAGATGTGATATCCCCCCTTGGAGGGATGAACTAACCTTGGGTTTCGTCGATCATGACTTCATGTAGATGTTGAAGATGTGGATGCTCAATGTTGATGTAGATCACTTGGAGCTATCCATTTGAATGAATTGCACTTTCAATACCTACATGGGTTAGTCCCACAAGGAACAAACAAGGATATCCATAGACATAGAGTGATGCACACACAATATGATGTCCATGAAAACTTTTAGGTTACCTTGTCCCTTGTCTTACCAACAAGAGGGTTTGTGACTCCTTGAACTAGTGCAAGATGTGGAAGTTGATTGCACTTGTTCTTGCCAAAATGATAAGAGTGAAGTATGTTGGCGGAGTCACCCTCAAGAACTCTCTAGTTCTTCTTCTTTTGGATCCACACCATCTTGATGGGAATCCTTGGAGTTGTAGTCGTACTTGATGAAGTGGAACTTGAAGTAGTCTTGGGAATCCACTTGACTAAGGTCTTAGGAGCTTCTTCAAATGTGTCAATTTCCTCTTGAAGCTTGTCCTTGCCTTTTTGCTTGTAGTCTTGTGGTGGAAGATCATCTTGAGCTTGTGTCCCCTTGAAAGAAGTATCATAATTCTCTTGTTGAGGAACAAACTTTGTCTTGGGGTATTGATCTTCTTCCCACTCAACTCCATTGGCATTGAAATTTCGTTAAAAACCAACGCCTTGATTCTTCCGGTGCATTCCTTGCTTGCGCACAATTTCCTCGAATTGCTTGCTCCCGGCAAGGCTTTTGTACACTCCTTTCTCTATAATTCCCTTCAATAAGCTATTTTCTTGCTCAAGTGTAACTTGGCTAAGAGAGTCATTAGTGGAATCAAGAGAACTACTAGAAGCAACAATATTGGATTTAGCATGATCATTGTTACTGCTAGAGGAAGAATCTTTCTTGTTACTAGACTTGACTTGAGGCATGTAAGTGGATAAGAGTAAACGCTTGGCAATGTAAGAAGAACTTTTCTTGCGGAGATCATCATTGATTGCTTTTAAGAACTCATGCTCTTGCTCAAGGTTGAGCTTTTCAAAGCGTAATTTCTCATGAGCTCTTAAAAGTTCTCGATGATCTTCGAAGATAGTTTCATGAGCTAACTTAAGAGTGTTTAGTTCTTTAGTTAGAGCCTCAATCTTTTCCTTATCATTGTCATTCGTTTTATCTTGATTAGCATGACTAATTGACATTTCATCATAGTATTCATCACTAGAGTTGTCAACAAGCAAATCATCACCTAACAAGTCATCTTCATCACTATTGAAATCAACATACTCGGGGTGTGTTACCTTAGGACCTTTGGCCATGAAGCATCTTCCAATTCCTTCATTTGCTGAGTCAAATATGTCGTAGGAGTTGGTTGACACAAGTGCTAGACCGGCAACACCTTCATCTTGAGTATCTTCGGAGTCGGAGTGACAACTTCTCTCGGAGTGGCTGTCGGAGTTGGAGCTGGATACCCATTCACCAACATGAGCTTGATTTCTTCGTCTTGTGTAGCTCCTTGATGATTTTTCCTTCCTTTCCGAATCCTTGCTTCTCCGTGAGTATCTTCGTTCATAACGATCATCTCTACTCCTTCTCTCTCTTGGTGGTGATTCTTTGCTTCTTCTTTTTGGAGAATCTTCTCTTCTCTTGTAGGGAGCCGTACACTCATTGGAATAGTGTCCGGGTCTTCCACAACTGTAGCAGTTTCGCTCTCGACTAGAAGATCTTTTGTCATTGTAGGACCTTGACTTGAAGCTTCTATATTTGCTTCTACTCTTGTAGAACTTGTTGAAGTTCTTCACCATTAAGCTCAATTCTTCATTGAAGTCTTGTTTCTCACTTGATGATGTAGGGGCTTCACATGAGGCTTTATAGGCACCACTTGATTTGCTGTGAAGTTCCTCTTTATCCTTAAGTGACATCTCATGAGCACCAATTCTTCCAATCACCTCTGTTGGCTTGAGATCTTTGTAATTGGGCATCATTTGGATCAATGTGCACACGGTATCATATTTTCCATCCAAGGCTCTTAGAATATTCTTGATGATGAATCTATCGGTCATCTCTTCACTTCCTAAGCCGGCAATCTCATTTGTGATGAGAGCAAGCATAGAGTACATTTCAGCGACACCTTCACAATCCTTCATCTTGAACTTGTCAAGTTGGCTTTGAAGCACATCCAACTTGGATTCCTTGACGGAGTCGGTACCTTTGTGCATATCAATCAAAGTGTCCCAAATTTCCTTCGCATTCTCAAGACGGCTGATTTTGTTGAATTCTTCGGGGCACAATCCGTTGAAGAGAATATCACAAGCATGAGCATTGTATTGCAGCATCTTCAACTCATCCGCGGTAGCTTCACGGTTTGGTTCTCTCCCATCAAAGAAGTCACCTTGCAAACCAACACACACAATAGCCCAAACGGCGGGGTTATGTCCAAGAATATGCATTTTCAATTTATGCTTCCAACTAGCAAAATTAGTACCATCAAAGTAGGGACCTCTACGGTGATAATTTCCCTTGCTAGACGCCATACTCTCCTAGGTTGTGAAACCAAGGCTATGACCACCAAAAGCTATGGAGATCAAAGCAAATGGAGACCAAAGCTCTGATACCACTTGTAGGATCGAAAGTATGTCTAGAGGGGGGTGATTAGACTACTTGACCAAATAAAAACTTAACCTTTTCCCAATTTTAGTTCTTGGCAGATTTTAGCTATTTTAGGACAAGTCAAGCAATCATCACATAATTCAAGCAAGCATCCAAAGAGTATATTGGCAGCGGAAAGTAAAGCATGTAACTTGCAAGAATGTAAAGGGAAGGGTTTGGAGAATTCAAACGCAATTGGAGACACGGATGTTTTTCCCGTGGTTCGGATAGGTGGTGCTATCCTACATCCACGTTGATGGAGACTTCAACCCACAAAGGGTAACGGTTGTGAGAGTCCACGGAGGGCTCCACCCACAAAGGGTAACGGTTGCGTGAGTCCACACAGGGCTCCACCCACGAAGGGTCCACGAAGAAGCAACCACCCACAAAGGGTCCACGAAGAAGCAACCTTGTCTATCCCACCATGGCCATCGCCCACACAGGACTTGCCTCACTAGCGGTAGATCTTCACGAAGTAGGCGATCTCCTTGCCCTTACAAACTCCTTGGTTCAACTCCACAATCTTGTCGGAGGCTCCCAAGTGACACCTAGCCAATCTAGGAGACACCACTCTCCAAGAAGTAACAAATGGTGTGTAGGTAATGAACTCCTTGCTCTTGTGCTTCAAATGATAGTTTCCCCAACACTCAACTCTCTCTCATAGGATTTGGATTTTGTGGAAAGAAGATTTGAGTGGAAAGCAACTTGGAGAGTCTAGAGATCAAGATTCATATGGTAGGAATGGAATATCTTGGTGTCTCAACACATGAGTAGGTGGTTCTCTCTCAGAACATATGAGTTGGAATGGTGTATGTGTTCTGATGGCTCTCTCTTCGAATGAAGAGGAGGTGGAGGGGTATATATAGCCTCCACACAAAATCCAACCGTTACACACAGTTTTCCAATCTCGGTGGGACCGAATCAACAAACTCAGTCGGACCGAAAATGTAAACCTAGTGACCGTTAGAGATTTTCGGTGGGACTGACATGCAACTCGGTAGGACTGATATGGTTAGGGTTTGGGCATAACGTAATCTCGGTGAGACCGATTACACAAACTCGGTGAGACCGAATTTGGTAATTAGCTAACCAGAGAGTTGGTCAGGCAAACTCGGTGGGACCGATTTGCTCTTTCGGTGAGACCGAAAAGTTACAAAGGGGAAACACTGAATTTACATTGCAATCTCGGTGGGACCGATTCGCTCTTTCGGTGAGACCGAAAAGTTACGAAAGGGAAACAGAGAGTTTGCAATCCCATCTCGGTGAGACCGAGATCCCTATCGGTAGAACCGAATTGCTAGGGTTTGGCAGTGGCTTATGACAAGTGAAACTCGGTGGCGCCGGATAGGAAGAATCAGTAGGACCGAGTTTGGCTTAGGGTCTAGGTCATATGTGGATATGGGAAAGTAGTTGAGGTTTTTGGAGCATATCACTAAGCACATGAAGCAAGAGGCTCATTAAGCAGCACCTCATCCCTCCTTGATAGTATTGGCTTTTCCTAAAGACTCAATGTGATCTTGGATCACTAAAATATAAAATGAAGAGTCTTGAGCTTTTGAGCTTGAGCCAATCCTTTGTCCTTAGCATTTTGAGGGTTCCACTTTCACATCCATGCCATGCCAATCATTGAGCTTTCCTGAAATAATCATCTTGGAATAGCATTAGCTCAATGAGCTATATGTTGTTATGAATTACCAAAACCACCTAGGGATAGTTGCACTTTCAATACCCCATTACGGGTACATGAAGCTCAAGATGCCCGGGACTAACCGGATCATCACTCTCGCTAGTGATCCGGACATAGCACTCCACGCCGAAAACAAGACAGCCGCACTGGCCCTCGAGGCACTATCCGAAGCCCTAGCGGCTGAGGAACTAACTGCGCCGCGCTCCATGGTGAATAGGGACCATGTAGTACTCGACAAAAGATCCAAGTCCACCTCCTTTAAACCGGCGGACGAAATAGTCAAATTCCAGGTCCATCCAACGGACCCCAACAAAAGAGCTTCCATCGGGGCACAGTTAAACCCTGATGTAGACGCCGTACTGCAAGTGTTCCTACGAGAGAACTGGGGCATTTTCGCCTGGCACCCTTCAGACATGCCAGGAATCCCCCGCAGGCTGGCCGAGCACAGCTTAAATATCCTAAAAGGATTCAAACCTGTCAAACAAGCTCTTCGGCATTTTTCCGAACCTAAGAGACAAGCCATGGGAGAGGAGCTAGCAAAGCTATTGGAGGCCGGATTCATCAGAGATATAAAGCATCCGCACTGGCTAGCAAACCTGGTGATGGTACCAAAGAAGGACAAATCGTGGCGCCTGTGCGTTGATTTTAAAGACCTTAACAAGGCTTGCCCAAAGGATCCCTTCCCCTCCCCCGCATCGATCAAATTATCGACGCTACTGCAGGACACGATTCGTTGTGTTTCCTCGACGCATATTCCGGCTACCATCAAATCAAGATGGCAGAATCAGACCAAGCCGCAACGACATTTATCACACCATACGGCCCATTCTGCCTCAAAAACGCCGGCGCAACATATCAGCGCATGATTCAGACATGTCTGGCAAACTAGATCGGCAAAACAGTGGAGGCATATGTAGATGATGTGGTCGTCAACACAAGACATGTCGAATCTCTAGTAGACGACTTGAGGCTCACATTTGATAACCTCCGAACATACGACATCAAGCTCAACCCGGAAAAATGCGTTTTCGGCGTTCCAGCCGGAAAGCTCTTGGGTTTCATTGTATCCGGTAGAGGAATTGAAGCAAATCCAGCCAAGATCCGAGCTCTGTCACAATTGGATATCCCAAAGGAGCTCAAACAAATACAAAAGTTAACCGGATGCGTAGCGGCTCTGAGCCGCTTTATCTCCCGCTTGGGAGAAAAGGCCCTACCCCTTTACCGCCTCCTTCGGCGCACCGAACACTTCGAATGGACGGATGCAGCCACGGCCGGACTCGACAGAATAAAAGCCATATTGCCAACAAACCCAGTCCTGGCCACGCCAAACATTGGCGAACCAATGCTATTGTACATTGCAGCAACACATCAGGTCGTCGAACGAGAAACGGACGGACACAAATTCCCCCTTCAAAAGCCGGTCTATTATGTGTCCACTGCCCTCACTCTGTGCAAATCACGGTACCCGCATTATCAAAATATTGCGTACGCAGTATTCATGGCATCCCGGAAGCTACGACACTACTTTCAAGAGTGTTCAATAACAGTAGCCTCGGAAGCACCACTTAACGATATTATAAACAACCGTGACGCAACGGGCCGGATTGCAAAATGGGCCATTGAGCTCCTCCCGTTCGACATAACTTATAAGCCACGACGAGCCATCAAGTCACAAGTTTTGGCCGACTTTGTCGCAGAATGGACGGAGGCCGAACTCCCTAAAGAGTACGGCACATATTCAAATTGGATCATGCATTTCGATGGCTCCAAGATGTTGGCCGGACTAGGGGCTGGCATCGTTTTGACGTCCCCCACAGGAGACACAGTTCAATACGTACTCCAGATTATGTACATAGACTCCAACAATGCAGCCGAATATGAGGCCCTTTTACATGGTCTCCGGATGGCAGTATCCATGGGCATTCAACGCCTAGAGGTGCGCGGGGACTCGAACCTCGCAATATCCCAAATAAATGGAGACTTTGATGCCAAGGATCCAAAAATGGCAGCTTACCGCAACGCCGTCCTAAAAATGTCAGCTCGGTTCGAAGGGCTTGAATTTCACCATATAGCCCGGGAAAATAATCAGGCGGCAGATGTCCTGGCACGCATCGGCGCAAAACGCGATGTAGTCCCCCCAACATCTTTTTGGAAAGGCTGTTCAAGCCATCCGTAGTATGGGAAGGGGAGCCGAACAATAACAGCCCGGACCCAACCGCACTACCCGACACCGAACATTCTGACACAATCGGAGGCTCTGCCAATGAAATAACACCTTCAGCCCACGTAATAATGGCCGTCATCGCCCCGTGAACAGAACCATTCCTCGCCTACCTTACTAGGCAGGAACTCCCGAGGACCAAAATGAGGCACGCTGCATAGTGCGGCGATCCAAAGCCTACAAAGTCCACGAGGGAAAGCTTTATAAGAAAAGCACTACCGGAGTCCTTCAAAGGTGCATCTTCAAAGAGGAAGGGCGGAACCTCCTGGCTGAAATTCATGCCGGACTCGGTGGTCATCACGCCACAGCTCGGTCCCTTGTAAGCAAGGCCTTCCGTACAGGCTTTTATTGGCCGACGGCCCGGGCAGACGCCCAGGACTTAGTCCAACAATGCGTCGGTTGCCAGCTCTTTGCAAACCAAAGCCATGTGCCACCCACCGCCCTCCAAACTATCCCCATAACTTGGCCCTTCGCGGTCTGGGGGCTTGACATGGTTGGACCCCTTAAAGGCGGAACCCACAAGCAAAAATACTTACTGGTCATGGTGGATAAGTTCACCAAGTGGATAGAAGCCAAGCCTGTTAAGACGGCCGAATCCGGACCGGTGATAGACTTTATATCCGGGGTTGTACATCATTACGGCGTCCCCCACAGCATCATCACTGATAACGGCACGAACTTTACGGCCGACGAGGTAAAACTCTGGTGCAAAAACATGGGCATCAGGCTCGATTATGCTTCCGTCTATCACCCACAAACTAACGGCCAGGTCAAACATGCAAATGGTCTTATCATGAGCGGCATCAAAACCAGATTAGTGCGGTCCCTCAAGGAATCTAACACGCACTGGGTAGAGGAGCTCGACTCCGTACTCTGGGGGCTGCGGACCACGCCGAATAGCACCACCTGATACACACCATTCTTTATGGTGTACGGCGTAGAGGCAGTTTTGCCTTGCGACATAATTCATGACTCACCTCGAGTGCGCATGTACGAAGAAAGAGAAGCCGAGCTCGATCGACAGGACAGTTTGGACGCATTGGAGGAGGAGCATGACGTGGCAAAAGCCCGTTCCGCATTCTATCAACAGCAGGCTCAAAGATACCAAAGCAGAGAAGTACGGGCCAAAAATTACAACATTGGCGAATTAGTTCTACGCCTGTCGGACAAGAAAAAGGATAAACTCAAGCCCAAGTGGGAAGGTCCCTTCATAATTGACCAAGTCCTGACTGGTGGAGCGTACCGCCTGCGAGATGCATCGGATAACCGACTCGAGCCGAACCCATGGAACGCAGCCCGTCTCCAAAGATTCTATGCCTCCTTCCTCTGTCCATTTTTTATATACTGTCTATCTTACATTTCTCTCCTTCTCCCCTTCCTTTCTCTTATAGCCTTTAAAGGCTCATCAAATGACGTGTTATTCGCACTCATTAAACCTGGGGGCTTCTTTTAACAGAAGCTTATTTATACGGGCTTCATGCCCAACACATGTGTTACACTTCCGCATGTACCTTTTATTTCACCATTATATGCATCGATATGACTTAAGTTTTGGCCAAGCTGGGTTGCCTGGCTCCTGTGCTTACCCCTACGTTCCCGATTATTCGGCTAGGCGGTAAAGGGAGCACCTCCGCGATTGTTACTGCCGGATCAGCCGGATGTGTACCTCAGACTGGGTGAAGCCGAAAGCTAGCGTTCTTAAGGGAATATTCGGTCGGTGAACAAAAGATGATTTTTTACTTATTTATTTTCCATATGTGCCCCCAGATGTTTTTTTGTGACTCTTTCCACAGTACGGACATGCACTTTAGGGCATGCCTCCCAGGGAAAGGAACCCCTAACGGAACTATTCTCCCTGGAAGATGTTTCTTACTAACCATGTAATATAACATAACTAGTCAGGCACTTGTCTGTCCACGCACTAATGACCCCTACGCCTGGTCTCCATGCATTCCCCGGTTCTTATATAACCGCATGGGAATTCGGACACACTCCGGACCGTCAGGTCCCGAGGCTGAAGCGAAAAGATCGGCCATGACAAATGATCTACAATCCGGCTAGAAGGCATTATAAATGTCAATTAAATTACATAGTCATTCTGACTGATTGTATTCCTCTTCAATACCATCCAACAGGCTGTCTAATTTACAGTCCTGTTGGGAATACTTTGCGGCCAATTCTACTTGGCCGTACACTAAGCTTACAGGGATCTCCTTCCCATCGGGCCCCACAGGACCGACCACGGCCATGTGGTTGGGGTCAGCCTTTGTGTACCGCATCTTCACCATGGCCCAGGCCTCCCTAGCGCCTTGACGGCAGGCCGATATCTTCCACAATCGGAAGCGCCGCCGTGCTCCCTTTAGCTTCTCCGCAAGCTCTCCAAGACCCTCGGGCATGGAGATGGATGGCCACAAGGCCTGGGCGACGCCTTGCATCACCTGCCGAACTCGCTCGAGCAGTTGCGAGAGCTCGGGAAGAAGGTCACCCGTAGAACCAGGCGTCTCCTCTGCAGGACGACCTGTTAGCACACCTACAGACATTACTCTGTTAGTCGACTTCCCCGCCGAACCTTTTTTTCAAAGGTTCGTTCAAGCACTTACTAAATATGCCGCGCCGAAGCCGCTGATTCTCCTTAACGGAGTCTGACAGCTGGGCACGAACATCTTTCAGGTCGACGCCCAGCTTGGTGTTGGCATCTTGGAGATCGTTCTTCTCCCGCCTCACCTTTGTCAGCACCTTCTCACCAGCCTTCAGCTGGCGTAGGAGGTGTTGCCTTTCCGGATTCAATCCGGCGCCATCTGCAATTTCATTTGTCAGATTCGCACCCATGCCATGCTTCGCAAAATACTTATCTTTTGAAGTGTATATTACCATAGGGGGTCTCCTTGGGCTCCCCTGCCGCGGCTAGTGTGGCCTCAAGTTGGGATTTGCACTCTTCCAGCTCCTGGGACAGTAGGGAATTCTTTTCTGTAAGAACCCACATAACAAATGATCCTTAAATCAGTTATTCTAACTGTTTCAAGTCTCGGGGGCTACTGGTATCTATATATAATTACCAAAATTTTCTTACCCGTATGTCTTTTACATATTGCTCCGTGGCTCTGGCTAGACCATTTTGAGCGGCACGGAGGTACGCATCTCCCGAATTGAAGGCATCTAATGCCCCTTGGGAGAAACAAGCATCGCGAAGAATTATCCGGTGACGCCTGTGGTTCATGGCACTCTCCACCTCAGAGTTGGTGGCAGACAACCTGTCCACATCCTCCGTCGAAGGAGCGTCTGATGCGCGCCTTGTGTTCGCCTCCGCCTCCGGACCAGGCTTTGGAGCCTGACTGGTGGAGGCGCGATTGGCAGCCTCTCCAGATATAATCCGGCGAGCTATCTTTGTCCTGAAGAGAGCACGAGTGTTAATATGCCTTGAAGGTATAACACCTGGGATAAGGGGGCGCGTCATACCTTTGCGCTGATGCCTCGGTCCGGACTGCACCTCTTTTCTGCCCACGGGGCCCTGCGGCCCCTCGCTGGCTTGTCGCCGCAGGTTCGGCCTCCCATCTCAAAAACCTCCCATGCAAAGCTCGATTGTAATCAGGAAACTGAAAACACGAGAGGGCGGACCCCTATTCGGGGTACTGGGACTTCGATCTCAGTTACCTGGGAGGTCGGGATTAGCCCTGGGTAATCGGCCGTAATGGCCACCAAGGCATTTTCCTTGCTCAATTGATGGAACACTCCATCAATCAGCTCCACAGATAAGTCCGGATCCTCTTGAGAGGCCGGGTTGAGGGACCGTCCTGGGTCCTCGGGTTGTGGAGGAGGGCTGTTTATTTCTTTAACAGCGTGGCGCAGTTCCTGCGTTAAAGTCGTTAGACTGAATATTTAACAATGGGAATATAAAACGGATGGGCCAGTCAATGAAACCACTTACCCAGCTTGGGGGATTGTACATAGAAAATCCACCCTGTGGGTCGACACGGAGAAATTCCTCCTCTTCTCCCTTGTACAAAGCGGACAAGGTCTTTGTTAGAGCCGCAGCCGAATCCGGCCCCTTACGGCCGTAGCGGGTGGCGTCGTCCTCCCCATTGAAGTCCCACATGGGGTGGCCTCTATACTGTAGCGGCTGCACCCCTCGCATGATGCATGCGGCCATGACCCCGATCATGGTAAGTCTGGAATGAGCTAACAATCTTATCCGGCCCATCAGGTAAAAAACGTCCTTGTCACCTTCCCTCTGAGGGCTTCGTGGACGCCAACTTAGGCACTTCTTTAGTGGAGCACTATCGAACTCAGGGAGGCCGATCCGGACAGGATCCGGCAGTGGGACGTCCTATATGTAAAACCATTCCGAAGGCCAGTCCTCGGACGCCTTCTTTGGGGTTCTGGATAGATATCCGGTCTCGGTGATGCGCCACACTTCGGCTCCGCCCACTTGATATATTGACCCCTTCTGAGAACGGGGCACAAGGCAAAATAGCTCTTTCCACAGCCCGAAATGAGCCTCAACACCCAAAAACAGCTCGCAGAGGGCTACGAAGCCCGCGATATGCAATACGGAGGCAGGCGTAAGATTGTGTAGCTGGAGGCCATAGAACTCCAGGAGCCCCCGGAGAAACGGATGGATTGGAAATCTGAGCCCTCTTATTAAATAAGAGACAAGGCATACCCGCTCTCCTTTGGAGGGATTAGGTGCACTCTCCGCTTGCTCTCCGCCATTATAGATGGCAAGACCGGCTCGAACCGGGACCATATAGGCCGGGGGGAGAAATCCCTTGGTCTAGAGCGTCACTAGCTCGCTATGCGGGATGGAGCATCTCTCCCAATATCTAGGCTGAGGGCTGGAAGGGCGAAAGGAGGAGTTGCAACGGCTGGCCATGGTGGAATGGACCTTTGTCGGATGCGCTCTGATGAACACTCGCGAAGGGGAGAAGGTGTGATTTGGATCTAAATCCTCGTCCCCTTAAATGGAGGCTCATTTACGCGGCTAGGGGTGCGGATGTAAAACACTCAGACTTTTCATATTCGTTTGACACGTGGGAGACGGCCATTATTGGGCGTAGAAGCCAAGGAGCGCAACATCTACAAGAAACCGGACTTTATTCAACAGGTACACGAAATTTGGAGGAGAACCCGCCTTGCAATGCCGAAGACAATCTGCGCGCCGGACTCATCGTCATTGAAGCCTGGTTTGGGGGCTACTGAGGGAGTCCTGGATTAGGGGGTGTCCGGATGGCCGGACTATACCTTCAGCTGGACTCCTGGACTATGAAGATACAAGATTGAAGACTTCGTCCCGTGTCCGGAAGGGACTTTCCTTGGCGTGTAAGGCAAGCTTGGCGATACGGATATGCAGATCTCCTACCATTGTAACCGACTCTATGTAACCCTAACCCTCTCCGGTGTCTATAAACCGGAGGGTTTTAGTCCGTAGGACAACATACAGAACAACAATCATACCATAGGCTAGCTTCTAGGGTTTAGCCTCTCTAATCTCGTGGTAGATCTACTCTTGTATTACCCATATCGTCAATATTAATCAAGCAAGACGTAGGGTTTTACCTCCATCAAGAGGGCCCGAACCTGGGTAAATCTTAGTGTACCTTGCCTCCTGTTACCATCCGGCCTAGACGCACAGTTCGGGACCCCCTACCCGAGATCCGCCGGTTTTGACACCTACACCTGGGACTATGATCCTCTATTTGCCGCCGTTTTCGATGGCAACCAGAGTCTTAGGGGCTACTATCTACATAGTGCACACCTAACGTGTGCGGTACTGTCAAAAACATACCATATTTCACGTACCTCAAAGCCTTTCAGCAGACTCATAAAAGCTTCATGCAACCCGCTTTCGGCAGATGAAATCCTTTAAATTACTGTACCCATTAGCGTACGATGCGCTTCTGAGATGGCCGCTTGCTCCAGAAGATCCTTCAGTGCGTCCGACCGCACACTGTATGGTTCCGGACTCTTTCTGTTGCTCTCTTTAGGAGCCTAATACTGAGGACTCCGGGTGGCCAAAGGATTACCCTCTGGCCTTGGCGGAGCAGGAGAAACCATCCACGACAACACTTCACGGTCGCCCGCCTCATGAGGCAGGGTGGCAGGGGGAGGTGTTTTGCTCTCCATCATCTCCGGAAGAAGATCCCCCGAAGACGAACTCTGTCGAGAAGGGCTACGATCCGAACTACAAGATATAGGCTTCGGTTATTGTCTTCAGAAGTAAGGTAGGATATTTTCACTATTAACTACTTTTTGATTACTTACAGCTCGGTAGAGGGCTGATCCCCTTGCGGACATTGTGCGGCAAGAGTACCCTCCGAGGCAGGACCCTCTGGCGAATATTTCTTCCCCCGTTTGGAAACCTTTGTTTCCGGATCTTCAGAGGTGGTCCTCTTCCTTCCTCGGGGAGAGGGAATGTCAGATTCTTCTCCCTGGTTATCCTCCTTCGCGGAGGCGCTAATTCCCCTGATTTGGACGAGTAGTGAGTGAGGCCCGCTTTCGGCCTCTTTATTCCCCCCTTTATCTTCCTTTGAGGGCACCTGATAAGGCGCCGGCTCGAGCATTCTGTCTAGTACTGGATTGGCCAAGCCTTCGGGAAGGGGGGGCGAACACCTGATCATCTTCGGCTTTGTTATCCAGTCCTGGTCAAAGAGCGACTTTTCAGAATGATGTCATGATAAATAAAAAGACAGCTTGTTCGGCCATGGGATTACTTACTTGGGTATCAGGGCGATTACAGCTCAGACCCGCATCCTCGGTGGTGTCCGGACACTCTATTTGGGGTGCGAAGAACAATTTGTACATCTCTTCGAGCGTCATGCCGAGGAAGTGCTGAATAGTTCGCGGTCCTTTCGGGTTGAATTCCCACATGCGGAGGGGTCAACATTTGCAAGGCTGGACTGGACGAACTAGCATGACTTGCATTACCATAACCAGGCTGACATCTCTCTCAAGGAGATCTCGGATGCGACTCTGCAATATCGGCACATCATTTATTGGACCCTAGTTCAGCCCCTTGCTGATCCATGACGTCAGTTGTGGTGGGGGGCCCGAGCGAAAGGCAGGGGCGGCTACCCACTTGGCACTTCGGGGAGCTGTGATATAAAACCACTCCCGCTGCCACAAACTGGACACCTCTGGGAAGAAACCCTCTGGCCATGGAGCGTCAGCACTTTTGCTTATTACGGCACCTCCGCACTCTGCATGCCGCCCCTCGATCATCTTCGGCTTCACATTGAAGGTCTTGAGCCACAGGCCGAAGTGTGGGGTAATGCGGAGGAAGGCCTCACATACGATAATGAACGACGAGATGTGAAGGAGGGAATCCGAGGCCAGATCATGGAAATCCAGCCCATAATAGAACATGAGCCCCCTAACAAAGGGATCCAAAGCGAGGCCTAGCCCTCGAAGGAAGTGAGAGATGAACACAACACTCTCGTTGGGTTCAGGAGTGGGGATGACCTACCCTCGGGCGGGCAGCCTGTGCGAGATTTCGGCGGTCAGATACATGGCCTCTCTCATTTTTTTGATGTCCTCCTCTGTGACAGAGGAAGGCATCCACTGACCTTGGAGATTGGATCCGGACATGGTTGAAGGTCCGAAGCGCCTGACCTGAGCCTTGAGTGTTGGAACTCGGGGCGGGGGAAGGATTCGATTGAGAACGAGAGGAAAAAAGGATAGGCCTTGGCCTCTTTATAAAGAGGGTGAATATCAAGCGTCCTCCTCGTGGCCGTTTTGGACTTGCCTAAAATCGAGGAGTCATACCAACGGGCATGAGTGTGTTACCCACGTCCGTATTGATGAGAATCCCGAAATAAGGGGGACACGATCTCTGCTTTGACAAGACGTGTCAAGAAAATCGCCCCATGATATGTGCGGTGCTGGTTGAGAAAAACGGTTCGAATAATGACCGGGCCATGACATGATGTCATGTTGTCAAACGTGTCAGCAGATTGGATTTGTGGAAATATTGTTCTCTCTACGGTGGTATGTGGAACTTGTTTTGCAGAGCCGGACACTATCCTTGTGTTCAAAATCTTCTGTGGAGTATTCGGAGGAGGAACCCGCCTTGCAATGCCGAAGACAAAATTGCGCGCCGGACTCATCGTCATTGAAGCCTGGTTCAGGGGCTACTAAGGGAGTCCTGGATTAGGGGGTCTCCGGACAGCCGGACTATATCCTTTGGCCGGACTGTTGGACTATGAAGATACAAGATTGAAGACTTCGTCCCATGTTCGGATGGGACTTCCCTTGGCGTAGAAGGCAAGCTTGGCAATACGGATATGTAGATCTCCTCCCTTGTAACCGACTCTGTGTAACCCTAGCCCCCTCCGGTGTCTATATAAACCGGAGGGTTTAGTCCGTAGGACAACATACAATCATACCATAGGCTAGCTTCTAGGGTTTAGCCTCTATGATCTCGTGGTAGATCAACTCTTGTAATACTCATATCATCAAGAACAATCAAGCAGGACATAGGGTATTACCTCCATCAAGAGGGCCCGAACCTGGGTAAACATCGTGTCCCCTGCCTCCTGTTACCATCCGCCTTAGACGCACAGTTCGGGACCCCCTACCCGAGATCCGCTGGTTTTGACACCGACAAAATGGCTGACAAATCAACTGCCATACCTATCGGTATCTGTGAGGATGTGCCCGTTGTTGTTGCTAATGTTACTATTTTGACTGACTTTGTTATACTTGAGATGCCCGAGGACGACAACATGTCGATTATCCTTGGTAGACCCTTCTTGAATACTGTAGGGGCTGCTATTGATTGCAATAAAAGCAAGGTCACTTTTCATATTAATGGTAATGAGTATACGATGCACTTTCCGAAGAAACAATTCCAAGTGAATGGTATTAATGTTATCGAAAAATCTCCCACAATCACTATTGGAAGTTTTCAAATACCTCTACCTACTGTCAAAAAGAAATATGAAATGCTTATTGTTGGGGAAATGCATATCCCCATTGAGGTAACATAGTGATTTACGAAAGTTCTTCGGTTTCATGCTAACCGAAAGTGGTTGTTAATAATACTTGATCAACCTTATTAATGAATCATTTTTGAACGGTATGAAGTTGATGTTAGTAAGCACTACTTTCTGTCCCTACCTTTTGTTTTCTGTTTTTATTAGTTAAATAAAATAGAATGTCATGTTTTGTCTGTTTTCTAAATTTCCCGTGCGATAAAAAATGACCCAAAAATAAAAGTTCCAAGAATGCCCTGAAATTTTTATATGATTTTTTCCTGAATATTTAAGATTTTTTGGTGCAAAAGTAACCAAAGGGGGTGCACCAGGTGGGCACAACCCACCTGGGCACGCCAGCACCCCCTGGATTGCCCTAGGGGTTGTGGTCCCCACGTGGCCCCCTCACTTACCTCTTTAGCCGACATTGTCACCTACCTCCAGAAAAAAATCACTCTCCCTCTCTCTCCTGAGTTCTTGCTCATTTTGCTGCCAATTTCGATCTCTTTGCTCGAAGCTCCATTTCTGAAACTGTTTCGGGAGATTGTTGCTTGGTATCTGACTCCACCATTTGTCCAATTAGTTTTTGTTTTAGTGGTTTATACTTTGGATAATTAGCTACTCTTGGTGCTGCTATAGATGTGCTTGTGCTACCTCTTGAGCATGCGTTGGTTTTCCCTCGAAGAGGAAAGGGTGATGCAGCAAAGTAGCGTAAGTATTTCCCTCAGTTTTTGAGAACCAAGGTATCAATCCAGTAGGAGACTACACGCAAATCGCCTAGTACCTGCACAAACAAACAAGAACCTCGCAACCAACGCGATAAAGGGGTTGTCAATCCCTTCACAGTCACTTACCAAAGTGAGATCTGATAAAGATAATAAGATAAATATTTTTGGTATTTTTGTTGTATAGATTGAAAGGTAAAGATTGCAAAATAAAATAAATAGTAAACTAGAATTGTAGATCGGAAACTTATATGATGTAAAGTAGACCAGGGGGGCATAGGTTTCACTAGTGGCTTCTCTCAAGATAGCAAATATTATGGTGGGTGAACAAATTACTGCCGATCAATTGATAGAAAAGCGCATAGTTATGAGAATATCTAGGCATGATCATAAACATAGGCATCATGTCCGTGTCAAGTAGACCGAAATGATTCTACATCTACTACTATTACTCCACACATCGACCGCTATCTAGCATGCATCTAGAGTATTAAGTTCATAAGAACAGAGTAACGCATTAGGCAAGATGACATGATGTAGAGGGATAAACTCAAGCAATATGATAAAAACCCCATCTTTTGTCCTCAATGGCAACAATATAATACGTGTTAGTTCCCTTTCTGTCACTGGGATCGAGCACCGCAAGATTGAACCCAAAGCTAAGCACTTCTCCCATTGCAAGAGAGATCAATCTGGTAGGCCAAACCAAACTGATAATTCAAAGAGACTTGCAAAGATATCAAACCATGCATATAAGAATTCGGAGAAGAATCAAATATTGTTCATAGATAAACTTGATCATAAACCCACAATTCATCGGATCTCGGCAACACACCGCAAAAAGTATTACATCGAATAGATCTCCAAGAACATCGAGGAGAACTTTGTATTGAGAACCAAAGAGAGAGAAGAAGCCATCTAGCTAATAACTATGGACCCGGAGGTCTGTGGTAAATTACTCACACATCATTGGAGAGGCTATGGTGTTGATGTACAAGCCCTCCGTGATCGAATCCCCCTCCATCAGATCGCCGGAAAAGGTCCCCAGATGGGATCTCATGGGTACAGAAGGTTGCGGCATTGGAAAAGTGGTTTCGTGGCTCCCCTGGAAGTTTTGAGGGTATAAGAGTATATATAGGCGAAAGAAGTAGGTCGGTGGAGCTACGAGGGGCCCACGAGGGTGGGGGCGCGCCTACCCCCTAGGCACGCCGCCCTACTTCGTGGTCGCCTCGTTGCTTCCTTGACCTCCACTTCAAGTCTCCTGGATTGCGTTTGTTCCAAAAAAGATCCACGCGAAGGTTTCGTTCCGTTTGGATTCCGTTTGATATCCTTTTTCTATGAAACACTGAAATAGGCAAAAAAACAACAATTTGCACTGGGCCTTCGGTTAATAGGTTAGTCCTAGAAATAATATAAAAGTGCATATTAAAGCCCATTAAACATCCAAAACAGATAATATAATAGCATGAAACAATCAAAAATTATAGATACGTTGGAGAAGTATCAAGCATCCCCAAGCTTAATTCCTGCTCGTCCTCGAGTAGGTAAATGATAAAAACAGAATTTTTGATGTGGAATGCTACCTGACATAATTTTCAATGTAATTCTCTTTATTGCGGCATGAATGTTTAGATCCAAAAGATTCTAGACAGAAGTTTAATATTGACATAAAAATAATAATACTTCAAGCATGCTAACCAAGCAATTACGTCTTATCAAAATAACATAGCCAAAGAAAGCGTGTCCCTACAAAATCATATAGTTTGGCCATGCTTCATTTTCGTCACACAAAATGCTCCCATCATGCACAACCCCGATGACAAGCCAAGCAATTGTTTCATACTTAGCCTTTTCAAACTATTTCAACTTTCATGCAATATATGAGCACGAGCCATGGACATAGCACTATGGGTGGAATAGAATATGATGATGGAGGTTGTGTGAGAAGACAAAAAAGGAGAAAGTCTCACATTGATGTGGCTAATCAACGGTCTATGGAGATGCCCATCAATTGATGTCAATGCAAGGAGTAGGGATTGCCATGCAATGGATGCACTAGAGCTATAAATATATGAAAGCTCAACAAAAAAACTAAGTGGGTGTGCATCCAACTTGCTTGCTCACGAAGACCTAGGGCATTTTGAGGAAGCCCGTCATTGGAATATACTAGCCAAGTTCTATAATGAAATTTCTCACTAGTATATGAAAGTGAGAACATAAGAGACTCTCTATCATCAAGATCATGGTGCTACTTTGAAGCACAAGTGTGGAAAAATGATAGTAACATTGCCCCTTCTCTCTTTTTCTCTCATCATTTTTTTATTTGGGCCTTTTTCTCTTTTTTTTATGCCCTCTTTTTTGTCCGGAATCTCATCCTGACTTGTGGGGGAATCATAGTCTCCATCATCCTTTCCTCACATCGGACAATGCTCTAATAATGAAAATCATCACACTTTTATTTACTTACAACTCAAGAATTACAACTTGATACTTAGAACAAAATATGACTCTATGTGAATGCCTCCGGCGGTGTACCAGGATATGCAATGAATCAAGAGTGACATGTATGAAAGAATTATGAAGGTGGCTTTGCCACAAATATGATGTCAACCGCATGATCATGCAAAGCAATATGACAATGATGGAGCGTGTCATAATAAACGGAATGGTGGAAAGTTGCATGGCAACATATCTCGGAATGGCTATGGAAATGCCGTAATAGGTAGGTATGGTGGCTATTTTGAGGAAGATATAAGGAGGCTTATGTGTCATGTATTGTATCATATCACGGGGTTTGGATGCACCGGCGAAGTTTTCACCAACTCTCGAGGTGAGAAAGGGCAATGCACGGTACCAAAGAGGCTAGCAATGATGGAAGGGTAAGAATGCGTATAATCCATGGACTCAACATTAGTCACAAAGAACTCACATACTTATTGCAAAAATCTACAAGTCATCAAAACCAAGCACTACGCGCATGCTCCTAGGGGGATAGATTGGTAGGAAAAGACCATCGCTCGTCCCCGACCGCCACTCATAAGGAAAGCAATCAAAGAACACCTCATGCTTCCAATTTTTCACGCAACATTTACCATACGTGCATGCTACGGGACTTGCCAACTTCAACACAAGTATTTCCCAATTCCACAATTACTCAACTAGCACAACTCTAATATCACCACCTTTATATCTCAAAACAACTATCAAGTATCAAACTTGAAAGAACATGCGGTGCCCCCATGTTTGGTTTTGGTAATTGATGACAATATCTATGGACTAATGGTTGCCTTGAGTTATATTTGAAGGTTTTGTCCATAGGCTTTTCTTGGAGTACATGTGTTGGTTTCAAGGAGAGTTTGTGTCGACCAAGGTGCTATTCAAGGAATTACCTAAAGATTGGTCTTGTTAGAGGTTGATCAAGACTAAGTCAAAGAGTGAATCAAGTTGATCTACCCACAAAGCGTAGAAGATGTACCGAGAGGGATCAAGTGATTCCATGGTATGGTAAGCATTGTCAATTACGCTTTGTGTACTAACCCATGGTCTTCGTGAGAGTTCTTTGTGGGGTTAGGATGCGGTGTGCAAGTTCAAGTGGAGCATCATGAAGAGATCAAATGCTTGAAGCTTGCCGTCCATTGTGGTGACAATGGACTTGTGAAGATGTGCGGAAGAGTGGTCACCCATAGTGGAGTATGGGGGAGCAATCAACTAGTCTTCATCGAGCCAACACAATCAAGAAAGGTGGTCCAACTTGAGGGAGTCAAGATCGTCATCATCTAGATCAAGTGGACTATGTGCAAGACAAAGGTTTTCCCTTGATAGGTTTTCTATTTTACCGGTCTCATGGTGGTAGTTGGGAGACCGGGTTATAGGATCGATTGTCGTACTATCAAGGGGGGCTCTCGATGAGTAGCTTGATCGTATCGTTCATAGAGAGCTGAAACCTTTGCATCCTTGCATCATATTTATTGGTTCTTGTTTGGTTCGCTTTGTGAGTCTTAGAGCTTATTGTCATCTTGATGACAAGCTCGAGTTCATCGAAAACGGAGTTCACATGCATCTTCTATGATGTTTTCGATGTTGGAGGTTTTGCCGGTTCTTCTCGGTTGGAGGTTTCACTCCTCTATTTGTTAGGCTTACCTCCCCTACCTCTTCCTGGTTGGAGGTTTTGATGCTACTCGTCGTCTTGTATCCAACAAGCTTGAGTTTGCTCAATTCAGAGCTCTTATGAAGAAGTTATGGCAGTTCTGGTTTTCTCCCTGCGGTAGTACCGCGGTCGGCAGCGGTAGTACTGCTTGTAGCGTCAAGCGGTAGTACCGCTCTACTACCGCCTCGATTTTGGGTCCTTCACTTTTCGTGTCGGGTTTAGCACTAGTTGCACGGCAGTAAGGCACGGTAGTTCCGCCTACCGCCTATAAGCGGTAGTACCGCTCCGGTCGGGCGATAGTATCGCTACTGCATTACAGCCACCGTACTCTGCTCTGCCCTACCACTTTTGGTCCCATGTTCTGCTCCTCCAGCGGTAGTACCACTGGGGTGAGCGGCAGTACCGCTTATAAGCGATACTACCGCCCCAAGGTTCATGTTTTGTTGCTCCATTTCCCTGCTTCTTCAGTCCGAGCGGTAGTACCACTCATGTGCGGGCTGAGCACATAACGGTTGGTTTTTCCCCTCCTATAAAAGGGGATCTTCTTCCCCAATGAACCTTATCCTTCTAGCTCGTGTTCTTCCCCCATTGTTGACCTTCTTTGAGCTTGCTAACTCTCAATCCCTCCATGGATTCTTGCTAGTTTTTGAGGGAAAAGAGAGAGGAGATCTAGATCCACATTTCCACCAATCACTTTCTCCTCTATGTGAGGGGAACCCCTTGGATCTAGATCTTGGAGTTCTTGGTGTTCTCCTTCTTGTTCTTCCTCTCATTTTCCTCCCTAGCATTAGTTGCTTTGGTGGGTGATACGTCTCCAACGTATCTATAATTTTTGATTGTTCCATGCTATTATATTATCAACCTTGGATGTTTTATATGCATTTATATGCTATTTTATATGATTTTTGGGACTAACCTATTAACCCAGAGCCCAGTGCCAGTTTCTGTTTTTCCTTGTTTTAGAGTATTGTAGAAAAGGAAAATCAAACGGAGTCCAATTGACCTGAAACTTCACGGAACTTATTTTTGGACCAGAAGAAGCCCACGGAGTATCGGAGATGGACCAGGAGAGTCCCGGGCTGCCCACGAGGGTGGGGGGCGCGCCCACCCCCTGGGTGCTCCCCCTGCCTCGTGGACAGCTCGGAGATCCACCGACGTACTTCTTCCTCCTATATATACCAATATACCCTAAAACCATCGAAGAGCACAATAGATCGAGAGTTCCGCCGCCAGAAGCCTCCGTAGCCACCGAAAACCAATCTAGACCCGTTCCGGCACCCTGCCGGAGGGGGGAATCCCTCTCCGGTGGCCATCGTCATCATCCCAGTGCTCTCCATGAAAAGGAGGGAGTAGTTCTCCCTCGGGGCTGAGGGTATGTACCAGTAGCTATGTGTTTGATCTCTCTCTCTCTCTCTCGTGTTCTTGAGGTGGTACGATCTTGATGTATCGCGAGCTTTGCTATTATAGTAGGATCTTATGATGTTTCTCCCCCTCTACTCTCTTGTAATGGATTGATTTTTCCCTTTGAAGTCTTTAATGATTTGAGAACACTTGATATATGTCTTGCCGTGCTTATCTGTGGTGACAATGGGATATCACGTGATCTACTTGATGTATGTTTTGGTGATCAACTTGCGGGTTCCGCCCATGAACCTATGCATAGGGGTTGGCACACGTTTTCGTCTTGACTCTCCAGTAGAAACTTTGGGGCACTCTTTGAAGTACTTTGTGTTGGTTTGAATAGATGAATCTGAGATTGTGTGATGCATATCGTATAATCATACCCACAGATACTTGAGGTGACATTGGAGTATCTAGGTGGCACTAGGGTTTTGGTTGATTTGTGTCTTAAGGTGTTATTCTAGTATGAACTCTATGATAGATTGAATGGAAAGAATAGCTTCATGTTATTTTACTACGGGCTCTTCAATAGATTGATCAGAAAGGATAACTTTGAGGTGGCGTACCCTACCATAATCTCTTCGTTTGTTCTCCTCTATTAGTGACTTTGGAGTGACTCTTTGTTGCATGTTGAGGGATAGTTATGTGATCCAATTATGTTATTATTGTTGAGAGAACTTGCACTAGTGAAAGTATGAACCCTAGGACTTGTTTCAACACATTGCAATACCCTTTTTTCTCACTTTTATCATTAGTTACCTTGCTGTTTTTATATTTTCAGATTACAAAAACCTATATCTACCATCCATATTGCACTTGTATCACCATCTCTTTGCCGAACTAATGCACCTATACAATTTACCATTGTATTGGATGTGTTGGGGACACAAGAGACTCTTTGTTATTTGGTTGCAGGGTTGCTTGAGAGAGACCATCTTCATCCTACGCCTCCCACGGATTGATAAACCTTAGGTCATCCACTTGAGGGAAATTTGCTACTGTCCTACAAACCTCTGCACTTGGAGGCCCAAGAACGTCTACAAGAATAAGGTTGTGTAGTAGACATCAAGCTCTTTTCTGGCGCTGTTGCCGGGGAGGTTAGATCTTGAAGGTATATCTTTAGATCTTGCAATCAAATCTTTTTGTTTCTTGTTTTAGCACTAGTTTAGTTTATAAAAGAAAACTACAAAAAATATAGAATTGAGTTTGCCTCATACGCTTCATCTTTTTAATATCTTTCGTGAGTATGATGGAAAGGAAAATTGTGCCAAAGTGTTAGAAGAAGAGTGCATTAAAATGTTTGGCACTAAATATTTGAATGATGAGCATGATTGCAATGTTGTTAGTATGAATTCCTTGAATATCCATGATGCTAATGATATGCAAAGCCACAAGCTTGGGGAAGCTATGTTTGATGAAGATGATATTTTCTGTCCCCCAAGTTTTGATGAGCAAATTTATTATGATGAAAGCATGCCTCCTATTTATGATGATTATATTGATGAAAGTGGATTTGGAGAGGTCATGACTTTATTTTGTGATGAATCCACTATTTCGGAAGAGGTTCCAATTGATTATGAGAACAAAGTTGCTATCTATGATGATTATTGTGATGACTTGTATGCTATAAAGAATAATGATATCCATGAAACTTGTCATCACTATTTTAGTTTTCAATTGTACTATGCCTCACATGATAATTATTTTGTTGAGTTTGCTCCCACTATTATTCATGAGAAGAATTTTGCTTGTGTGGAGAGTAATAAATTTTCTATGCTTGTAGATCATCAAAAGAATGCTTTAGGTGCTGGTTATACTGTTTAATTCATTCATGATGCTACTGAAAATTGTTATGAGGGAGGAATATATGCTTGTAGGAATTGCAATAATATCAAGTTTCCTCTCTATGTGCTTAAAGTTTTGAAGTTATGCTTGTTTTACCTTCCTATGCAAGTTGATTCTTATTCCCACAAGTTGTTTGCTCACAAAATCCCTATGCATAGGAAGTGGGTTAGGCTTAAATGTTCTAGTCATATTCTTCATGATGCTCTCTTTATGTTTCAATTCTTATCTTTTATGTAAGCATCATTGAAATCATCATGCCTAGCTAGGGGCGTTAAACGTTAGCGCTTGTTGGGAGGCAACCCAATTTTATTTTTATTATTTGCTTTTTGCTCCTGTTTAGAAATAAATAATTTATCTAGCCTCTGTTATGATTGATTTTTTATTTTTTAGTTAGTGTTTGTGCCAAGTAGAACCGTTGGTAAGACTTGGAGAAAGTCTTGTTGATCTTGCTGTAAAAGAAAGAAACTTTAGCGCTCACGAGAATTGCTGCCATTTTTTATTGGAGAGTGCCATTTAGTTAATTATTTTTGCAGATGATTAATATATAAATTACTCACGTCCAGCAATTTATTTTAGAATTTTTGGGGTTCCAGAAGTTTTAGTTAGTTACAGATTACTACAGACTGTTCTGTTTTTGACAGATTCTGTTTTTCGTGTGTTGTTTGCTTATTTTTAATGAATCTATGGCTAGTAAAAGAGTTTATAAACCATAGAGAAGTTGGACTACAGTAGTTTTAACACAAATATAAATAAATAATGAGTTCATTACAGTACCTTGAAGTGGTGTTTTGTTTTCTTTCGCTAACGGAGCTTACGAGTTTTCTGTTAAGTTTTGTGTTGTGAAGTTTTCATGTTTTGGGTAAAGATTCGATGGACTATGGAATAAGGAGTGGCAAGAGCCTAAGCTTGGTAATGCCCAAGGCACCCCAAGGTAATATTCAAGGACAACCAAAAGCCTAAGATTGGGGATGCCCCAGAAGGCATCCCCTCTTTCGTCTTCGTTCATCGGTAACTTTACTTGGAGCTATATTTTATTTACCACATGATATGTGTTCTTCTTGGAGCGTCATTTCATTTTATTTAGTTTTGTGCGCTGTTTGAATAAAATACCAAGATCTGAAATTATTAAATGTTAGAGGGTCTTCACATAGTTGCATAATTATTTGACTACTCATTGATCTTCACTTATATCTTTCGGAGTAGTTTGTCGTTTGCTCTAGTGCTTCACTTATATCTTTTTAGAGCACGTTGGTGGTTTTATTTTATAGAAATAGATGAACTCTCATGCGTCACTTATATTATTTTGAGAGTCCTAAACAGCATGGTAATTTGCGTTGGTTATGAATTTAGTCCTAATATGATGGGCATCCAAGAGGGATATAATAAAAACTTTCATATAAAGTGCATTGAATACTATGAGAAGTTTGATACTTGATGATTGTTTTGAGATATGAAGATGGTGATACTAGAGTCATGCTAGTTGATTAGTTGTGAATTTGAGAAATACTTGTGTTAAAGTTTTTGATTCCCGTAGCATGCACGTATGGTGAACCGTTATGTGATGAAGTCGGAGCATGATTTATTTATTGATTGTCTTCCTTATGAGTGGCGGTCGGGGACGAGCGATGGTCTTTTCCTACCAGTCTATCCCCCTAGGAGCATGCGCGTAGTACTTTGTTTCGATAACTAATAGATTTTTGCAATAAGTATGTGAGTTCTTTATGACTAATGTTGAGTCCATGGATTATACGCACTCTCACCCTTCCACCATTGTTAGCCTCTCTAGTACCGCGCAACTTTCGCCGGTACCATAATCCCACCATATACCTTCCTCAAAACAGCCACCATACCTACCTATCATGGCATTTCCATATCCATTCCAAGATATATTGCCATGCAACTTTCCACCGTTCCGTTTACTATGACACGCTCCATCATTGTCATATTGCTTTGCATGATCATGTCGTTGACATTGTATTTGTGGCAAAGCCATCGTTCATAATTCTTTTATACATGTCACTCTTGATTCATCGCATATCCCGGTACACCGCCGGAGGCATTCACATAGAGTCATATATTGTTCTAAGCATTGAGTTGTAATTGTTGAGTTGTAAGTAAATAAAAGTGTGATGATCATCATTTTAGAGCATTGTCCCAAGTGAGGAAAGGATGATGGAGACCATGATTCCCCCACAAGTCGGGATGAGACTCCGGACGAAAAAAAATAAAAATAAAAGAGGCCAAGGAAGCCCAAATAAAAAAAAGAGAAAAAATAGGCCATAAAAAAGAGAGAGAAAGGCCCAAATAAAAAAATAAAAAAGATGAGAGAAAAAGAGAGAAGGGACAATGCTACTATCCTTTTACCACACTTGTGCTTCAAAGTAGCACCATGATCTTCATGATAGAGAGTCTCCTATGTTGTCACTTTCATATACTGGTGGGAATTTTACATTATAGAACTTGGCTTGTATATTCCAATGACGGGCTTCCTCAAAATGCCCTAGGTCTTCGTGAGCAAGCAAGTTGGATGCACACCCACTAGTTTCTTTTGTTGAGATTTCATACACTTATGGCTCTAGTGCATCCGTTGCATGCCAATCCCTACTCACTCACATTGATATCTATTGATGGGCATCTCCATAGCCCGTTGATATGCCTAGTTGATGTGAGACTATCTTCTCCTTTTTGTCTTCTCCACAACCACCATTCTATTCCACCTATAGTGATATATCCATGGCTCACGCTCATGTATTGCGTGAAGATTGAAAAAGTTTGAGAACATCAAAAGTATGAAACAATTGCTTGGCTTGTCATCGGGGTTGTGCATGATTTAAATATTTTATGTGGTGAAGATAGAGCATAGCCAGACTATATGATTTTGTAGGGATAGCTTTCTTTGGCCATGTTATTTTGAGAAGACATGATTACTTTGTTAGTATGCTTGAATTATTTTTATTTTTATGTCAATATTAAATTTTTGTCTTGAATCTTATGGATCCGAATATTCTTGCCACAATAAATAAGATTACATGTATAAATATGTTAGGTAGCACTCCACATCAAAAATTCTGTTTTTATCATTTACCTACTCAAGGACGAGCAGGAATTAAGCTTGGGGATGCTGATACGTCTCCAACATATCTATAATTTTTGATTGTTCCATGCTATTATATTATCAACCTTGGATGTTGTATATGCATTTATATGCTATTTTATATGATTTTTGGGACTAACCTATTAACCCAGAGCCCAGTGCCAGTTTCTGTTTTTTTCCTTGTTTTAGAGTATTGCAGAAAAGGAAAATCAAACGGAGTCCAATTGACCTGAAACTTCATGAAACTTATTTTTGACCAGAAGAAGCCCACGGAGTATCGGAGATGGACCAGGAGAGTCCCGGGCTGCCCACGAGGGCTGCCTCGTGGACAGCTCGGAGATCCACCGACTTACTTTTTCCTCCTATATATACCAATATACCCTAAAACCATTGAAGAGCACAATAGATCGGGAGTTCCGCCGCCAGAAGCCTCTGTAGCCACCGAAAAACAATCTAGACCCGTTCCGGCACCCTGCCGGAGGGGGGAATCCCTCTCCGGTGGCCATCTTCATCATCCCAGTGCTCTCCATGATGAGGAGGTAGTAGTTCTCCCTCGGGGCTGAGGGTATGTACCAGTACCTATGTGTTTGATCTCTCTCTCTCTCTCTCTCGTGTTCTTGAGGTGGTACGATCTTGATGTATCGCGAGCTTTGCTATTATAGTAGGATCTTATGATGTTTCTCCCCCTCTACTCTCTTGTAATGGATTGAGTTTTCCCTTTGAAGTTATCTTATCAGATTGAGTCTTTAAGGATTTGAGAACACTTGATATATGTCTTGCCGTGCTTATCTGTGGTGACAATGGGATATCACGTGATCTACTTGATGTATGTTTTGGTGATCAACTTGCGGGTTCCGCCCATGAACCTATGCATACGGGTTGGCACATGATTTCGTCTTGACTCTTCGGTAGAAACTTTGGGGCACTCTTTGAAGTACTTTGTGTTGGTTTGAATAGATGAATCTGAGATTGTGTGATGCATATCGTATAATCATACCCACAGATACTTGAGGTGACATTGGAGTATCTAGGTGACATTAGGGTTTTGGTTGATTTGTGTCTTAAGGTGTTATTCTAGTACGAACACTATGATAGATTGAATGGAAAGAATAGCTTCATGTTATTTTACTACGGACTCTTGAATAGATCGATCAGAAAGGATAACTTTGAGGTGGTTTCGTACCCTACCGTAATCTCTTCGTTTGTTCTCCTCTATTAGTGACTTTGGAGTGACTCTTTGTTGCATGTTGAGGGATAGTTATGTGATCCAATTATGTTATTATTGTTGAGAGAACTTGCACTAGTGAAAGTATGAACCCTAGGCCTTGTTTCAACACATTGCAATACCGTTTGTGCTCACTTTTATCATTAGTTACCTTGCTGTTTTTATATTTTCAGATTACAAAAACCTATATCTACCATCCATATTGCACTTGTATCACCATCTCTTCGCCGAACTAGTGCACCTATACAATTTACCATTGTATTGGGTGTGTTGGGGACACAAGAGACTCTTTGTTATTTGGTTGCAGGGTTGCTTGAGAGAGACCATCTTCATCCTACGCCTCCCATGGATTGATAAACATTAGGTCATCCACTTGAGGGAAATTTGCTACTGTCCTACAAACCTCTTCACTTGGAGGCCCAACAACGTCTACAAGAAGTAGGTTGTGTAGTAGACATCAGTGGGATTTGGGAGAGAAGGACTTGGCACTCCGTGTGCCCTTGCCATTGCATTTGGTGCATCGGTTTTAGTTCTCCACGGTGATACATGGAAGTTAAAAGTTGAGAAGCTTATTACTCTTGGGTGCTTGGTGCCCTTGAGCTTGTTCCTCTTGGTGCTTGGGCGCCCTAGACAGTTGGTGGTGTTCGGAGCTCAATCATTGTGGTGTAAAGCTCCGGGCAAGCGTCGGGGTCTCCAATTAGGTTGTGGAGATCTCCCCGAGCAATTTTACGGGTTTCGGTGACCGCCCCCAAGGGTTGCCAAAGTGTACGGGTTCGGTGACCGCCCCCAAGGGTTGCCATTTGTACGGGTTCGGTGACCGCCCTTAAGGGTCCCTTAGTGGAATCACGACATCTTGCATTGTGCGAGGGCGTGAGGAGATTACGGTGGCCCTAGTGGCTTCTTGGGGAGCAATGTGCCTCCACACCGCTCCAAACAGAGATTAGCATGCGCAAGGGTGTGAACTTCGGGATACATCGTCGTCTCCCCGTGCCTCGGTTATCTCTTACCCGAGCTATTTACTTATGCACTTTACTTTGTGATATCCATATTGTTTCTTGTCATATATCTTGCTATCACATAGTTGCTTATCTTGCTTAGCTTAAGTTGTTGGTGCACATAGGTGAGCCTAGTTGTTTTAGGTTTTGTGCTTGACAAATTAACCGCTAGGTTTATTCCGCATTTGTTCAAGCCTAAACCGTAATTTTTTTAAACGCCTATTCACCCCCCCCCCTCTAGGCGACATCCACGATCTTTCAAAACTTCTCATAATATTAATGCACTCTATATGAAAGTTTTTATTATACCCATCCTGGATGCCTATCATATTAGGACTAATTTATAGCCAAAGAAAATTACCATGCTGTTCTAAAAGACTCTCAAAATAATTTAAGTGAAGCATGAGAGATCAATAATTTCTATAAAATAAAACCACCACTGTGCTCTAAAAAGGTATAAGTGAAGCACTAGAGCAAAATTATCTAGCTCAAAAGATATAAGTGAAGCACATAGAGTATTCTAATAAATTCCAATTCATGTATGTCTCTCCAAAAGGTGTGTACAGCAAGGATGATTGTGGTAAACTAAAAAGCAAAGACTCAAATCATACAAGATGCTCCAAGCAAAACACATATCATGTGGTGAATAAAAATATAGCCTCAAGTAAAGTTACCGATGGATGAAGACGAAAGAGGGGATGGGGCATCCCCTAGCTTAGGATTTTGGTCGTACTTGGATTTTACCTTGGGGTGCCTTGGGCATCCCCAAACTTAGTATCTTTCCACTCCTTGTCCCAAAATCCATCAAATCTTCCCAAAAACTTGAAAACTTCACAACACAAAACTCAACAGAAAATCTCATGAGTTCCGTTAGTATAAGAAAACAAAGCACCACTTTAATGTACTGTAATGAACTCATTCTTTATTTATATTGGTGTTAAACCTACTGTATTCCAACTTATCTATGGTTCAAACCCCCCGATACTAGCTATAGATTCATCAAAATAAGCAAACAACACACGGAAAACAGAATCTGTCAAAAACAAAACAGTCTGTAGCAATCTGGAAGTTTCAAATACTTCTGTAACTCCAAAAATCCTAAGAAATTATGAAGTCCTAAATAATTTGTATATTATTATACTGCAGTTGGTATTGGTATTTCATCACCCTCTGGTCAAAAATGAAAATTATTCTCGTGAGCGCATACTTTCTGTTTTTTCAGCAAGATTAAATAACAATCACCCAAGAAGATCCTAAAGGCTTTACTTGGCATAAACACTAATTAAAACATAAAAACACAATCATAACAGAGGATAGATGATTTATTTATTACTAAACAGGAACAAAAATAAAATTGGGTTGCCTCCCAACAAGCGCTATCATTTAACGCCCCTAGCTAGGCATAAAAACAAGAATAGATCTAGGTATTGTTATTTTGGGTATGCAATCCATATGTGGCTCTCATAATAGATTCATAATGTAATTTATTTTCTTTCTAGGAAAGTGTTCCATCCCTTTCCTTAACGTAAATTGGAATCTAATGTTTCCTTCTTTCATGTCAATAATTGCACCAATCATTCTAAGGAAAGGTCTACCAAGAATAATAGGACATGTAGGATTGCAATCTATATCAATAACAATGAAATCTACGGCCACATAACTCCTATTTAAAACAATAAGAACATCATTAATCCTTCCCATAGGTTTCTTAATGGTGGAATCCGCAAGATGCAAATTTAAAGAACAATCATCAAATTCACGGAAACCTATCACATCACACAAAGTTTTTGGAATCGTGGAAACACTAGCACCCAATTCACATAAAGCATAGCATTCATCATCTTTAATCTTAATTTTAATAGTAGGTTCCCACTCATCATAAAGTTTTCTAGGAATAGAAACTTCTAATTCAAGTTTTTCTTCATAAGATTGCATTAAATCATCAATGATATGTTTAGTAAAAGCTTTGTTTTGATCATAAGCATGAGGAGAATTTAGCACGGATTGCAACAAGGAAATACAATCTATCAATTATCAATTATCATAATTAAATCCCTTGAAATCCAAAATAGTGAGTTCATTGCTATGTAAAGTTTTGACCTCTTCAATCCCACTTTTACCAATTTTAACATCAAGATCTAAAAACTCTGAATCATTGGGACGCCTTTTAACTAAAGTTGACTCATCTCTAGTCCCATCTTTATCAAGATTCATATTGGCAAATGATGACCAACAAGTATAGGGGATATATCATAGTCCTTTCGATAAGTAAGAGTGTCGAACCCAATGAGGAGCAGAAGGAAATGATAAGCGGTTTCCAGCAAGGTATTCTCTGCAAGTACTGAAATAAGTGGTAACAGATAGTTTTGTGATAGGATAATTTGTAACGAGTAACAAGTAACAAAGGTAAATAAAGTGCAGCAAGGTGGCCCAATCCTTTTTGTAGCAAAGGACAAGCCTGGACAAACTCTTATATAGAGAAAAGTGCTCCCGAGGACACATGGGAATATCATCAAGTTAGTTTTCATCACGTTCATATGATTCGCATTCGGTACTTTGATAATTTGGTATGTGGGTGGACCAGTGCGTGGGTGCTGCCCTTACTTGGACAAACATCCCACTTATGATTAACCTCTATTGCAAGCATCCGCAACTACAACAAAAGTATTAAGGTAAACCTAACCATAGCATGAAACATATGGATCCAAATCAGCCCCTTACGAAGCAACGCATAAACTAGGGTTTAAGCTTCTGTCACTCTAGCAACCCATCATCTACTTATTACTTCCCAATGCCTTCCTCTAGACCCAAACAATGGTGAAGTGTCATGTAGTCGACGTTCACATAACACCACTAGAGGAGAGACAACATACATCTCATCAAAATATCGAACGAATACCAAATTCACATGACTACTAATAGCAAGACTTCTCCCATGTCCTCAGGAACAAATGTAACTACTCACAAAGCATAAACATGTTCATAATCATAGGGGTATTAATATGCATATAGGATATGAACATATGATCTTCCACCAATTAAACCAACTAGCATCAACTACAAGGAGTAATTAACACTACTAGCAACCTACTAGCACCAATCCCGGACTTGGAGACAAGAATTGGATACAAGAGATGAAATAGGGTTTTGAGAGGAGGTGGTGCTGATGAAGATGTTGATGGAGATTGCCCTCTCCCGATGAGAGGAGCATTGGTGATGATGATGGCGATGATTTCCCCTTCCCGGAGGGAAGTTTCCCCGGCAGAACACCTCTGTCGGAGCCCTAGATTGGTTCTGCCTCGTGGCGGCGGAGTTTCGTCCGAGAAGATGGCTTCTTATTTTTTTCCCATCGAAAGACTTCATATAGCAGAAGATGGCCACCGGAGGGCCACTAGGGGGCCCACGAGGTAGGGGGCACGCCTAGGGGGGTAGGGCGCACCCCCACCCTCGTGGGCAGGGTGTGGCCCCCCTGGTGAACTTCTTCTGCTGAGTATTTTTTATATATTCTGAAAACGTCTTTCGTGAAGTTTCAGGACTTTTGGAGCTGTGCAGAATAGGTCTCTAATATTTGCTCCTTTTCCAGCCCAGAATCCCAGCTGCCGGCATTCTCCCTCTTTATGTAAACCTTGTAAAATAAGAGAGAATAGGTATAAGTATTGTGACATAATGTGTAATAAAAGCCCATAATGCAATAAATATCGATATAAAAAGCATGATGCAAAATGGACGTATCAACTCCCCCAAGCTTAGACCTCGCTTGTCCCCAAGCAAAAGCCGAAATCGAAAAATATGACCACATGTTTAGAGATAGAGGTGTCGATAAAAATAAAATACGGACATGAGGGCATCATGATCATTCTTAGAACAGCAACTTATATAATTTTTATCATATGATCTCTTATGCTATAGTAATAATTCAATCACAATTTCAAATATGAATCGTAAACTTCATTGAAAACTAACAAACTATAATCTCAGTCATTGGAGCAATTGCAATTTATCATAACATAGGAAAGAGTCAATGTATAAGATCTTTTCAGCAAGTCCACATACTCAACTATCATATAGTCTTTCACAATTGCTGACACTCACGCAATACTTACGGGTATGGAGTTTTAATCGGACACAGAGAAAGATAGGGGCTTATAGTTTTGCCTCCCAACGTTTTACCTCAAGGGTAATGCCAACAATAATAGTTCATGAAAACTCACATCCAATTAGCCATATGCACCAGGATCTTTCCAACATACCGTGCTTGCCAAAGGATAAATGTAAAAAGGAAGGGTGAAGATCACCATGACTCTTATTCAAGGTAGGAGATAAAAGTAAAAGATAGGCCCGTCGCGGAGGGAAGCAGAGGTTGTCATGCGCTTTTATGGTTGGATGCACAAAATCTTAATGCGAAAAAACGCCACTTTATATTGCCACTTGTGATATGGACTTGTATTGTGCAGTCTATCGCTTTTATTTCTTCCATATCACACGATCATATAAAGCTTATTTTCTCCCACACTAATAAGTCATACATATTTAGAGAGCAATTTTTATTGCTTGCACCGATGACAACTTACTTGGAGGATCTTACTAAATCCATAGGTAGGTATGGTGGACTCTTATGGCAAAACTGGTTTAAGGGTATTTGGAAGCACAAGTAGTATCTCTACTTGGTGCAATGAATTTGGCTAGCATGAGGGGGAAAGGCAAGCTCAACCATGTTGGATGATCCATGACAATATAATATATCTCAGATGTAAGAAAACATAACCCGTTACGTTGTCTTCCTTGTCCAACGTCAACTCTTTAGCATGTCATATTTTAATGAGTCCTCACAATCATAAAAGATGTCCAAGATAGTATATTTATATGTGAAGACCTCTCTTTCGTTATTATTTCCTATTAATTGCAACGATGACCAAAACTATGTTTGTCAACTCTCAACAACTTTTATTCATCATACTCTTTCTATGTGAGCTCATTACTATCCATAAGATCCATATGATCTCTTTGTTTCCTTTTTATTCTTTCTCTTTTCTTTTATTCACTTAGGATCATGGCAAAATAATCAAGCCCTTGACTCAACACTAATCTTTATTATATATAGCTCACGGACTCGATTACATAGAAGGATCATAAAGCAAAACTCACAACTAGATCATAGTAAAAGCTTTTATTCTACTAGATCAAGATATTATCAAGAGGATCGAACTAAGAAAAACGGTAAAGATAAAAGTGATGGTGATACGATACCGGGGCACTCCCCCAAGCTTGGCAGTTGCCAAGGGGAGTGCCCATACCCATGTGATTATGTCTCTCTTTTCGGGGATGGTGATGTGGTGTTCTTGGTGATGATGCCTCTCAAGATACGATTCTCCTCCTCAAGCTTGTTGACTTGCTGCTTGAGGTCCATTATTTCCTTTCGGAGTTTTCCTGTAACAGCCAAAGCTCCCTGCACCCAAGGGCGTTGCATAGCTGCGGGAGAACCAGTGACACTCTTTTTCATATTCTCATAAGAAAGAAATCTAACATTGGAAGGGATAACCGAGTTTGGAATAGCCGAGCTCTGCAGTTCTCCCATTGTTAATCCATCTTGGAGGCGGGAAGTGACTTCTTGATCCTCTTCCATGGCATCTATCCTCTTCAAATCAGCCTCCATCTCGTCCTCTGTTGCTGGCCCAAAGGGGTCAACGTAGTTGTTTGTCGTTGATCTTGGTGCCGGATGAGACACCCGGCTCTCCCCGACTGACTCTTGCGAAGACATCCTGCTCTAGTCTGTAGTAGCAACAGCTCAAAACACAAATGGAGGATAATTGAGTGATACGAGAGTCAAAACCCCCGGGAGATTATATAATGAATTTTTACCGACGAAAATGCGTATCGTGTACGAAAGCGGAGTCCGGAGAGCACACGAGGTGCCCACGAGGTAGGGGGGGCGCCCTCCACCCTCATGGAGGCCTCGTGTCCTTCCCGGACTGCTTCTTATTTTTCTATTTTTCTAAATATTCCAAAACGGAGAAATATTGCCTTAAAAACTGTTTTGGAGTCGGTTTACTTACCGTACCACATACCTATTCCTTTTCGGAGTCTGAAATGTTCCGAAAAGTGTCCCTTATGTATTCCTCCGGGGTTACAGTTTCAATAATATTGGTGAGGGAGTCCTGGATTAGGGGGTATCCGGACAGCCGGGCTATATCCTTTGGCCGGGCTATTGGAATATGAAGATACAAAATTCAAGACTTCGTACCGTGTCCGGATGGGACTCTCCTTGGCGTGGAAGGCACGCTTGGCAGTACGAATATGTAGATTTCCTTCCTTGTAACCGACTCTGTGTAACCCTAGCCCCCTCCGGTGTCTATATAAACCGGAGGGTTTAGTCCATAGAAACAACAACAATCATACCATAGGCTAGCTTCTAGGGTTTAGCCTCTCTGATCTCGTGGTATATCTACTCTTGTACTACTCATATTATCAAGAACAATCAAGCAGGACGTAGGGTATTAACTCCATCAAGAGGGCCCGAACCTGGGTAAAACATCGTGTCCCCTGCCTCCTGTTACCATCCGCCTAGACGCACAGTTCGGGACCCCCTACCCAAGATCCGCCGGTTTTGACACCGACGTTGGTGCTTTCATTGAGAGTTTCTCTGTGTCGTCATCGTTAGGCTTGATGGCTCCTTCGATCATCGATAGTGATGCAGTCCAGGGTGAGACTTTTCTCCCCGGACATATCTTTGTATTCGGCGGCTTCGCACTGCGAGCCAACTCGCTTGGCCATCTGGAGCAGATCAAGAGTTACGCCCCTGGCCACCAGGTCAGGTTTGGAAGCTTAAACTACACGGCCGACATCCGCGGAGACTTGATCTTTGACGGATTCGAGCCCCTGCCGAGTGCGCCGCACGGTCACGATGAGCATGATTTAGCTCTACCATCGGACAGTGTTCAGGAGACCGCACCGACAACCGCTCCGACCCTCAATTCGGAGCCAATTGCGCCATCCATGGACGGGTGGATAGACCCCGCCACGGAGGCTGCATTCTCAGCGGCGATCAAGCCGAGTATTGACCTTACCCTTCACGGGAGCCATGACGCCGAACTGCCGGACTCTTCCCCGGCCACGGACTCCGAACCGCCTGCGCCCGTGCCTATCGAATCCGACTGGGCGCCGATCATGGAGTTCACCTCCGTGGATATCTTTCAGCACTCACCCTTCGGCGACATACTGAATTCATTAAAGTCTCTCTCCTTGTCAGGAGAGTCCTGGCCGAACTATGTCCGGCAGGATTGGGATGCGGATGACGAAGAAATTCGCCACACACCCACCACCCACTTAGTAGCCACTGTCGACGATTTGATTGACATGCTCGACTTTGACTCTGAAGATATCGACGGTATGGACGACGATGCAGGAGACGAACAGGAGCCACTGCCCACAGGGCACTGGACGCCCACTTCATCATATGATGTATACATGGTGGACACACCGAAAGAAAATGACGATGAGGAACGGAAGGACGCAGCGGAGGATCGTTCCCTCGAGAAGCAGTCAAAGCGGCGGCGTAAGCGCCGCTCCAAATCCCGCCTCGGCAGAAACAGCGAGCATATAGACCCAGCGATAGAGCAGGGTGAGCCAGCGGAGGACAAACATGGAATTGAACCACCGTCCGACCACGGCAACATGGAGAATCAAACCGAACAACCCGACTCCGGCAAAGATAACAGTCCGCATGACATCACACCAGACAGGCACCCGGAGCAATAGAATACCCATCAAAGGCTTGTTGCCACTGCGAGGGGTCTGAAAAAGCAGAAACAAAGTCTAAGGCTGCACAAGACACACTCAGAATTAGATGGAGTAAAATACTCAACACTGCAGCAAAATACGGCGGTAGTCGCCACACAAGGAGCTACCCGAAGCGAAAGCTGCTACCTGAATTCGATGAGGAGGCCTTAGATCCCCCGCAATCAAAAAACAAAACAGCCATCCGGTCAGATAGAGGACCTCGTGGCCAACTTAGAGCGGCAAACGACGCCGCACACAAGCCAGCACGCGATCCACGTGAGGGCTCGCATCAAAAGGACAGCGCAACTAGATCCATCTACGGGCCAAGCAAGCGCGCTCCAGCACGCAATGCAACACAACAAAAATTCGAACACCACGGTACACCCAAAAACAGGGGTGCCGCACACCCCCTATGTTTCACCGATGAGGTGCTGGACCATGAATTTCCAGAGGGATTCAAACCCGTAAACATAGAGGCGTATGACGGAACGACAGACCCTGGGGTCTGGATAGAGGACTACATCCTCCATATCCACATGGCTCGAGGAGACGATCTCCACGCCATCAAGTACTTACCCCTCAAGCTCAAAGGGCCAGCTCGGCACTGGCTTAAAAGCCTCCCCGAAAACTCCATTGGAAGCTGGGAAGAGCTCAAAGACGCTTTCCGGGAAAATTTTCAAGGGACCTATGTCCGACCACCGGATGCAGACGATATAAGTCATATAACTCAACAGCCCGAAGAGTCAGCCTGAAAGCTTTGAAACATGTTTCTCATTAAAAAGAACCAAATAGTCGACTATCTGGACGCCGAAGCCTTAGCAGCTTTCAAGCACAGCGTTCGAGACGAATGGCTTGCCAGACACCTCAGCCAAGAAAAGCCGAGAACAATGGCAGCATTAACAAGCCTCATGACCCGCTTTTGCGCGAACGAGGACAGCTAGTTAGCCCGATGTAACACCAGCGACCCAAGTACATCCGAAGTCAGGGACGGAAACGGGAAACCACGACGCAGCAAAAACAAGCACCGGAATAAAGAAGACAGCCCAAAGAGCACGGCGGTAAACGCCGGATTCAGAAGCTCTCGGCCAGGTCAGCAAAATCTGCCCTCCAAAGGCAACAGAGACGAACTGTCCAGCCTAAACAAGATTCTAGACAAAATATGTCAGATCCACAGCACCCCGATAAACCTGCAAATCACACCCATAGAGAATGTTGGGTCTTCAAGCAGTCTGGCAAGCTCAACACCGAACACAAGGGGCAGGATACACCAAGCGAAGACGAGGACGAGCCTCGCAAGCAAAGCACTGGGGAATAGAAGAAATTCCCACCAGAAATCAAAACAGTAAACGTATTACACGTGATGAAGGGGAGAAACAAAGAGGCACTCCTAGAGACATGTGCCCCAGGGCCTATCACCGCGGAGTTCTGCCACTGGTCGTCCCAACCGATCACCTTTGACCATCGGGATTACTCGGCAAGTATCCGGCATGCAGGATGGGCTGCCTTGGTGTTAGACCCGATAATTGACGGATACCACTTCACACGAGTCCTGATGGACGGAGACAGTAGTTTAAACCTGATATATCAGGACACAGTCCGGAAAATGGGGATATACCCAACAAAAATTAGCCATAGCAATACTACCTTTAAAGGAGTAACGCCAGGCCTAGAAGCCCATTGCACGGGCTCCCTGCTACTAGAGGTTATATTCGGCTTTCCCGATAACTTCCGCAGCGAAAATTTAACCTTCCACATCGCTCCGTTCCAAAGTGGCTATCAAGCACTACTCGGACGCGAAGCTTTCGCTCGCTTTAATGCAATACCGCATTACGCTTCCCTCATGCTTAAGATGCCCGGTCCACGTGGCATCATTACAGTAAATGGAAATATTGAGCGCTCCTTGCGCGCAGAAGACCGTGCGGCTGCCTTGGCAGCCGCACACTAAACGGCCTCACCAACTAGACCATCTGACAGGTCATTAAGACCACGGACGCGGTTAGACGAGTCTGGTGCAGCTATATATAATTGATACAGGTTTGATGGCTATGCCCCTATAACAATACAAGGGGCTCAACGCGTGTAAACAAGTGACAATAAGGCTCAACTTTACTCATCTTGAACTGTACATGGTTTATTCAGTATAACCTACCTTTTGCACGACAACTTTTCAGCTAAGTTCCTCTCTTTTACAGATGACCATCGTGCTACACCCATCTAGGATACGGCACAACGGAGATACAGGCGCAGACGTGGAGCAGTGACCCGTTCCAAGGATTCTTTTTAGATTAAGACCCTGCGTAAACCTTTTTTACTGTCTCTTGTTGATACACATCCCCCGGATTCTCGGTACAATTGAGAAGGATGCTAACGTATTGGCATGTGGCCACGTCAGAATATTGCACGTACCTGGACACCAGGGGCTTATTACAAAGGGCACTGTTTAGCCCGATTTACATATAAAGACCGAATACCTTAGGGAGTGTTCGGCGTCGCGAGTTTGGCCTTATATGCATCAACTCTGAATCATGTCTTTGGTCAAATGTTGGGTTTGCCCGGCTCCTGTGTTTTGCTGCCTTACGTTCCGCTCTATCGGCTAAGGCGGCACCAGGAGAACTACTGCGATTGTGCCCTGGTTCATCCGGACGAGCACCTCAGTAGAGAAAGCCGAAAACTGACTGTCATGATATAGCGTGAGACTGGTCAACCACTTGATGACCTAGCGGAATCTTCAGGATTCCTCCGCCTTAATGAAGGGCCGTTTCCCGGCCAGGCATGTACGTGCCCCGAATTCCGATGAGCGCGGAGCCACCGGGGGCTATATAGTAGCCCCACTGTCAAACTCCGCTGGCTAAGTGAAAGTGTTAAAGCATTATAGTCCGATTGCCTAGTTCGCTGCGATATCACCTCCTTAATGGACCAAGACGTTGGATCAAGTGTGAACATGCGTCTTCTGCGAACACCCCCGCATTATATGCATGGGGGTTGAAGCCGACGACTGCCATCTTTCAGGTTATATACATATATACATAAACGGCCGCACAGGAGGCATCATAGTACTTTCGGGCAAAAGTAAATAAAACATTGTTTTTACAATGGGAATACATGTCACTCAAACATAATATTCTTCGAGTACTGAGCCTCTATCAAACGAGCGCCTTCAAGAACTTCTTCAAAGTAGTGCTCGGCAGCCACTCGGCCTATGGCCGAACCCTGTGCCGCAGCAGTGGTGGCATCCATTTCCGCCCAGTATGTTTTGACACGGGCAAGGGCCATCTGTGAGCCTTCTATGCACGCCGACGTCTTTACAGCATCGATCTGTGGCACAACACCAAGGAATTGTTGCACTAAGCTAAAGTAGCTATTCGGCCTTGGCCCTTTCGGCCACGGATGATCCACAACGGACCTCATGGCAAGTCCGGATAATCTATGGAGCTCGGCCCACTCGGCCATTTGCTCATTCAACAGCAGCGGACGGGCTGGAGCATGAAACTGTGACCAAAACAGTTTTTCCACTTTGTGATCTTTCCGATCCTTGAAATACTCGGCCGCATCAGCAGCACTTGCAGCCAAATCCACGTAGGCGTCCGCAGAACTCCATAGCCGGTCTAGAGGTGCATAATTCGGATCCTCAAACTTAGTCCGCAACAAGAAGGGCTTCCCAGATACAATTTCCGCAGCTTGATGCAGCTCCTCCTTCGTCGCTCTAATTTTGGAGTGAGCTTCCTTGGCAGCAACCCGGGCCTTTCCCAGGTCCGTCGCCTTCTCCCGATTTTCTTCTTCAAGAAGCTGGTAATGGTCAGCAACATCTTTTAACTCTACAGCCATCTTGGCTACTTTTTCTTTGCTCTCGCAATGCGCGGCCTGTTCGGCCCTTAACTCTTCGGTCACCTTTAAAGCGGCCGCATTGCTACTCCTTGCTTGCTCCTTGGCTCGGGCAAGCTTTGCCCGAAGGGTCTCCACGGTGGCAGCTCCATCTGCAGTCACAACATATTAAAGATACTGGCATCATGATGCTCTTATTATGTGACAATCACCAGAAAAATCACTTACCCTATGCCTCGTCAAGCCGCTTGTTAACAAGCACGATGTCGGCATTTGCCGCATCCAGCTGCCACTTTAGTTCGGCAAACCCATCAGTCCGGCTGGCCACCGGAGCTTCAACCACCTGCACATAAAGGCGATCTGGTTATTACCTGGGACTATGATCCTATGTTTGCCACCTTTTTCGACGACAACCAGAGTCTCAGGGGCTACTATCTACATAGGGCACATCTAAAAATGTGCGGTACTGTCAAAAATGTACATTATTTCGTGTACCTCAAAACCCGTCAGTAGACTCATAAAGGCTTCATGCAACCCGCTTTGGCGGACGAAATCCTTTCAATCACCGTACCCATCAATGTGCAGTGCTCTTCTGAGATAGCCGCTTGCTCTAGCAGATCCCTCAGTACGCCCGACCGCACACCAGACGGTGCCGGACTCTTTTGATTGCTCTCTTCAAGAGCCGGATACTGAGGACTTCGGGTGGCCATAGGATTACCTTCTGGCCTTGTCGGATCAAGAGAAACCCTCTGCGACGACACGTCGGGGTCGCCCGCCTCATGAGGCAGTATGGCAGGGGGAGGCGTTTCACTCTCCATCATCTCTGGAAGAAGATCCCCTGAAGACGAGCTCTGCTGAGAAGGGCTAAGATCCGAACTGCAAGATAAATGCCTCGGTTATTTTCCTCAAAGGTAAAGCGACATATTTTCATTATTGAGTACCCTTTTACTTACAGCTTGGTGGAGGGCTGATCCCCTTGAGGGCATAGTGCGGCCAGGGTATCCCCTAGGGCAGGACCCTCCGGCGGAGATTTGTTCCCCCGTTTGGAGACCATTGTCTCCGGGTCCTCAGAGGCGGTTCTCTTCCTTCCCTGGGGAGAGGAAGTTTCAGTTCCTTCTCCCCGGCTAACCTCCTTCACGTAGGCGCTAGCCTCCTTGTTCCCCCCTTCATCCTCTCCTGAGGGCGCTTGATAAGGCGCGATCTCTAGCATCCTGGTTAGCACGGGATTTGGTGATGTCTCAGGGAGGGGGGCCGGACACCTGATCAACTTTGCCTTCGCTATCCAATCCTGGGTCAAAGAGCGGCTATTTTTTAGGGCAATGTTGCGATAAATAAACGGACAGTGTGTTCGGATGCGGGGCTACTTACTTCGGTATCCGGACGATTGCAGCTCAGACATGCATCCTCAGTGATGTCCGGACACATTATTTGTGGTCCGAAGAACAATTTGTACATCTCTTCGTGGGTCATGCCGAGGAAATATTGAATAGCTCGCGGTCCTTCCGGGTTGAATTCCCACATGCGAAGGGGCCAGTGTTTGCAAGGCTGGACTTGACGAACTAGCATAACTTGCACTACCATAACCATACTGAAATCTCTCTCAAAGAGATCTCGGATACAGCTTTGCAGTATTGGCACATCCTTGGCTGGACCCCAGCTCAGCCCCCTGCTGATCCATGACATCAGTTGTGGTGGGGGCCTGAGCAAAAGGTGGGGGCAGCTACCCACTTGGCACTTCGAGGAGATGTGATGTAGAACCACACCCGCTACCACAATCCAGATACCTCTGGGAAGCAACCCTCAGGCCATGGAGCGTCAGCAATTTTGCTTATCGAAGCGCCTCCGCACGCTGTGTGCTGCCCCTCGATCATCTTCGGCTTCACATCGAAGGTCTTGAGCCACAGGCCGAAATGAGGGGTAATGCGGAGGAAGGCCTCACATACGACAATAAATGTCGAGATGTGGAGAAGGGAATCCAGGGCCAGATCGTGAAAATCTAGCCCGTAATAGAACATCAGACCCCTAACAAAGGGATCCAGAGTGAGGCCTAGTCCTCGGAGGAAGTGGGAGACGAACACGACGCTCTCGTTGGGTTCGGGTGTAGGGACGACCTGCCCTCGGGCGGGCAGCTGATGCAAAATTTTGGCGGTCAGATATCTGGCCTCTCTCAACCTCTTGATGTCCTCCTTCGTGATGGAGGAGGGCATCCATCGACCTTGAAGGTTGGATCCGGACATAGTTGAAGGTTCGAAGCCCCTGACCTGAGTTTTGGGTGTTAGAACTCGAGGCGGGGGAAGGATTTGATTGAGCATGAGAGGGAAAAAAGAAAAAGCCTTGTCCCCTTTATAAAGAGGGTGAATATCAAGCGTCCTCCTCGTAGCCGTTTGGGACTTGCCTAAGATCTAGGAGTCCTACCAATAGGCATGGTTGGGTTACCCACGTCCGTATTGATGAGAATCCCATAATAAAGGGGACACAATCTCTGCTTCGACAAGACGTGCCAAGGAAACCGCCTCGCGAAACACGCTGAGATTGGTTATGAAAAACGATTCAAATGGTGACCAGGCTGTGGTGTGATGTCACACTGTGAAATGCGTCGGCAGATTAGATTTGTGAAAATATTATTCTCTCTATGGTTGTATGTGGAACTTGTTTTGCAGAGACGGACACGATCCTCGTGTTCAAAATCTTCTATGAAGTATTCGGAGGAGGAACCCGCATTGCAATGCGGAAGACAATCTGCGCGCCGGACTCATCGTCATTGAAGCCTAGTTCAGGGGCTACTGAGGGAGTCCTGGATTAGGGGGTATCCGGACAGCCGGGCTATATCCTTTGGCCGGGCTATTGGAATATGAAGATACAAAATTCAAGACTTCGTACCGTGTCCGGATGGGACTCTCCTTGGCGTGGAAGGCACGCTTGGCAGTACGAATATGTAGATTTCCTTCCTTGTAACCGACTCTGTGTAACCCTAGCCCCCTCCGGTGTCTATATAAACCGGAGGGTTTAGTCCATAGAAACAACAACAATCATACCATAGGCTAGCTTCTAGGGTTTAGCCTCTCTGATCTCGTGGTATATCTACTCTTGTACTACTCATATTATCAAGAACAATCAAGCAGGATGTAGGGTATTACCTCCATCAAGAGGGCACCGTACCACATACCTATTCCTTTTCGGAGTCTAAAATGTTCCGGAAAGTGTCCCTTATGTACTCCTCAGGGGTTATGGTTTCAATAACATTGGTTTCAACATTTATGGGATTACCTGAGATATAATGTTTGATTCTTTGACCATTTACCACCTTCGGATTTGTGCCTTCAAAGTTGTTGATTTTTATGGCACCGGAACGGTAGACCTCTTCGATAACGTAAGGACCTTCCCATTTAGATAGAAGTTTTCCTGCAAAAAATCTTAAACGAGAGTTGTATAGCAATACATAATCACCTACATTAAACTCACGCTTTTGTATCCTTTTATCATGCCATCTTTTAACTTTTTCTTTAAACAACTTGGCATTTTAATAGGCTTGGGTTCTCCATTCATCGAGTGAGCTAATATCAAATAACCTCTTCTCACCGGCAAGTTTAAAATCATAATTGAGCTCTTTAATAGCCCAATATGCCTTGTGTTCTAGTTCGAGAGGCAAGTGACATGCTTTTCCATAAACCATTTTATACGGAGACATACCCATAGGATTTTTATATGTTGTTCTATAGCCCATAATGCATCATCAAGTTTCTTGGACCAATTCTTTCTAGACCTATTGACAGCCTTTTGCAAAATTAATTTGAGCTCTCTATTACTCAATTCTACTAGACCACTAGAATGTGGGTGATAAGGAGATGCAATTCTATGATTAACATCATATTTAGCAAGCATTTTACGGAAAACACCATGAATAAAATGTGATCCACCATCAGTCATTAAATATCTAGGGACTCCAAACCTTGGAAAACAAACTTCTTTAAGCATTTTAATAGAAGTGTTATGATCAGCACTACTAGTTGGAATAGCTTCTACCCACTTAATAACGTAATCAAAAGCAACCAAACTATGTGTATAACCATTAGAGGAAGGAAAAGGTCCCATATAGTCAAAGCCCCAAACATCAAATGGTTCAATAACGAGTGAATAGTTCATGGGCATTTCTTGACGTCTACTAATATTACCAATTCTTTGACATTCATCACAAGATAAGACAAACTTACGGGCATCCTTGAAGAGAGTAGGCCAATAAAAACCAGATTGCAATACCCCTCCATAAGCTTCGGAGTGACACTTGCGTAGGATCTGTTCCTGTTCATGCTCCGGTACACAACATCTAATAACACCATCTACTCCTTCTTTATAAAGATGTGGGTCATCCCAAAATTAATGCCTCAAATCATAGAAGAACTTTTTTTGTTGCTGGTATGTGAAACTAGGTGGTATAAACTTAGCAACAATGTAACTAGCATAATCAGCATACCATGGAGCAGTATGAGAAGCATTTATAACATTTAATTGCTCATCAGGAAAGCTATCATCAATACGTAGTGGGTCATCAAGAACATTTTCTAACCTAGACAAGTTGTCTGCAACGGGGTTCTCAGTTCCCTTTCTATCAATAATATGTAACTCAAATTCTTGTAACAAGAGAACCCATCTAATAAGTCTAGGTTTAGCATCTTTCTTTTCCATAAGATATTTAATAGAAGCATGATCAGTGTGAATAGTTACTTTAGAATCAACAATATAAGGTCTGAACTTATCACAAGCAAATACAATAGCTAATAATTCTTTTCCAGTAGTAGCATAATTTCTCTAAGCATTGTCTAGAGTTTTACTAGCATATTGAATAACATTTAGTTTCTTATCAACTCTTTGCCCTAGAACAGCACCTACAGCATAATCACTAGCATCGCACATAATTTCAAAGTGTAAATTCCAATTAGGTGGCTGAACAATAGGTGCAGAGATCAATGCTTTCTTAAGTATTTCAAATGCTTCTACACAATCATCATCAAAGACAAATGGTATATATTTTTGTAGTAAGTTAGTCACAGGCCGAGAAATTTTGGAGAAGTCCTTAATGAACCTCCTATAAAAACCGGCGTGACCAAGGAAACTTCTTATACCTTTGATGTCCTTGGGACATGGCATCTTTTCAATAGCATCAACCTTGGCTTTATCAACTTCAATACCTCTTTCAGAAACTTTATGCCCCAAGACAATACCTTCATTAACCATAAAGTGGCACTTTTCCCAATTCAAGACAAGATTAGTTTCTTCACATCTCTGCAAAACTCGATCAAGGTTGCTTAAGCAATTATCAAAAGAAGATCCATAGACGGAGAAATCGTCCATGAAAACCTCACAAATCTTTTCACAAAAGTCGGAGAATATAGCCATCATGCATCTTTGAAAGGTAGCAAGTGCATTACATAAACCAAAAGGCATACGTCTATAAGCAAAAGTACCAAAAGGGCAAGTAAAAGTAGTCTTTGATTGATCCTTAGCTAACACAGGTATTTGAGAGAAACCAGAATAACCATCTAGAAAGCAAAAATGTGTATGTTTAGACAATCTTTCTAGCATTTGATCGATAAAAGGTAAGGGGTAATGATCCTTTTTAGTAGCCTTATTTAATTTGCGGAAATCAATTACCATCCTATAACCTGTAATAATTCTTTGAGGAATCAATTCATCTTTATCATTAGGAACGACAGTAATACCTCCCTTCTTAGGGACACAATGGACAGGACTTACCCACTGACTATCAGCAACAGGATAAATTATACCTGCCTCAAGGAGCTTTAGTATTTCCTTTCTTACCACTTCTTTCATTTTAGGGTTCAGCCATCGTTGATGATTACGAACTGGTTTAGCATCTTCTTCCAAATTAATTTTATGTTGACATAGAGTGGGACTAATGCCCTTAAGATCATCAAGAGTACACCCAATAGCAGCACGGTGCTTCTTCACAGTTTTCAATAATCTCTCTTCCTCATGCTCTGAAAGGTTAGCACTAATAATAACATGATATATCTTTTTCTCATCAAGATAAGCATATTTAAGAGTATCAGGTAATGGTTTAAGCTCAAACACGGGATCACCCTTGGGTGGAGGAGGATCCCCTAGGATTTCAACAGGCAAATTGTGTTTCAGAATAGGTTCCTGTTTAAAGAATACTTCATCTATTTCCCTTCTTTCATTCATAAACATATCATTTTCATGGTCTAGCAAATATTGTTCTAAAGGATCCCTAGGAGGTACGGCAATAGAAGCAAGACCAATAATTTTATCCTTATTAGCTAATTCTTCTTCACGGAGTTGTCTACTAAATTTAGAGAAATTAAATTCATGAGTCATATCATCTAAACTGATAGTAACAACATCCCTTTTGCAATCTATGGTAGCATTAACACTATTTAAGAAGGGTCTACCAAAAATAATGGGACAAAAGCTATCTTGTGGGGAACCAAGAACAAGAAAATCAGCAGGATATTTAGTTTTCCCACACAAGACTTCAACATCTCTAACAATTCCCATTGGTGAAATAGTATCTCTATTGGCAAGTTTAATTGTGACATCAATATCTTCTAACTCAACAGGTGCAATATCATGCATAATTTCTCTATATAGGCTAATAGGTATTGCACTAGCACTGGCACCCATATCACATAAGCCATGATAACAATGATCTCCTATTTTAGCAGAAATAACAGGCATGCCTACCACAGGTCTAGGTTTATCTTTAGCACAAGGTTTAGCAATTCTAGCAGTTTCATCATAGAAATAAATAACATGCCCATCAATATTATCAGACAAGAGATCTTTAACAATAACAATATTAGGTTCAACTTTAACTTGCTCAGGAGGTGTATAAGTTTTAATATTGCTTTTACGAACCACAATTGAAACTTTAGCATGATCCTTTATCCTAACAGGGAAAGGTGGTTTCTCAATATAAGAAGTAGGAACAATAGGATCATTATAAGTGATAGTCTTTTCTTCAACTTTAATAGGTGCAACTACTTTTACTTCTATGGGAGGATGATATTTAAACCACTTCTCCTTGGGGAGATCAACATAAGTAGCAAAAGATTCATAGAAAAAGCTACTATCTCAGAGTCAAGTCCATATTTAGTGCTAAACTTACGGAAAACATCGGTATCCATAAAAGGTTTAACACAATCAAACCTAGGTGTCATACCTGACTCCTTACCTTTGTCGAGGTCCCAATCTTCAGAGTTGTGTTTAATTCTTTCAAATAAATCCCATTTGAATTCAATAGTCTTAATCATAAAAGAGCCAGCACAAGAAGTATCAAGCATGGTGCGATTGTTATCAGAAAGCCGAGCATAAAAATTTTGAATAATCATTTCTCTTGAGAGCTCATGATTTGGGCATGAATATAACATTGATTTCAGCCTCCCCCAAGCTTGAGCGATGCTTTCTCCTTCGCGAGGCCAAAAATTATATATATAATTGCGATCACGATGAACAAGATGCATAGGATAAAACTTTTGATGACATTCCAATTTCAATCGTTTGTAATTCCAAGACCCCATATCATCATAGTCTATACCATGTCGATGCATGTCCCTTCAAAGATAAAGGGAATACCTTCTTCTTAACAACATCTCCGGGTACACCTGCAAACTTAAATAATCCACAAACTTCATCCACATATATCAGATGCTCATCGGGATGTTTTGTTCCATCTCCTAAAAAGGATTAGCTAGCAGTTTTTCTATCATACCCGAAGGAATTTCAAAGCAGACATTTTCATTTTCAGTAGGTTGAGTAGGTTGAGGAGCAACTCTTTGCTCTACTGGTCGGGGTGAAGATACCCCAAACAAGCCCCTCAGAGGATTACTTTCCATAGTAACAAGTGACAGTAAATTTCAGCACACTATATAAATTTTTCCTTACCAAATTCCACCTACCAGAGGCGCTTCACTCCCCAGCAACGGCGCCAGAAAAGAGTCTTGATGACCCACAAGTATAGGGGATCTATTGTAGTCCTTTCGATAAGTAAGAGTGTCGAACCCAACGAGGAGCAGAAGGAAATGATAAGCGGTTTCCAGCAAGGTATTCTCTGCAAGTACTGAAATAAGTGGTAACAGATAGTTTTGTGATAGGATAATTTGTAACGAGCAACAAGTAACAAAGGTAAATAAAGTGCAGCAAGGTGGCCCAATCCTTTTTGTAGCAAAGGACAAGCCTGGACAAACTCTTATATAGAGAAAAGCGCTTCCGAGGACACATGGGAATATCGTCAAGCTAGTTTTCATCACGTTCATATGATTCGCGTTCGGTACTTTGATAATTTGGTATGTGGGTGGACCAGTGCTTGGGTGCTGCCCTTACTTGGACAAACATCCCACTTATGATTAACCTCTATTGCAAGCATCCGCAACTACAACAAAAGTATTAAGGTAAACCTAACCATAGCATGAAACATATGGATCCAGATCAGCCCCTTACGAAGCAACGCATAAACTAGGGTTTAAGCTTCTGTCACTCTAGCAACCCATCATCTACTTATTACTTCCCAATGCCTTCCTCTAGGCCCAAACAATGGTGAAGTGTCATGTAGTCGGCGTTCACATAACACCACTAGAGGAGAGACAACATACATCTCATCAAAATATCGAATGAATACCAAATTCACATGACTACTAATAGCAAGACTTCTCCCATGTCCTCAGGAACAAACGTAACTACTCACAAAGCATAACCATGTTCATAATCAGAGGGGTATTAATATGCATATAGGATCTGAACATATGATCTTCCACCAATTAAACCAACTAGTATCAACTACAAGGAGTAATTAACACTACTAGCAACCTACTAGCACCAATCCCGAACTTGGAGACAAGAATTGGATACAAGAGATGAAGTAGGGTTTTGAGAGGAGGTGGTGCTGATGAAGATGTTGATGGAGATTGCCCTCTCCCGATGAGAGGAGCGTTGGTGATGACAATGGCGATGATTTCCCCCTCCCGGAGGGAAGTTTCCGCGGCAGAACAGCTCTGCCGGAGCCCTAGATTGGTTCCGCCAAGGTTCCGCCTCGTGGCGGCGGAGTTTCGTCCAAGAAGATGGCTTCATATTTTTTTCCCATCGAAAGACTTCATATAGCAGAAGATGGCCACCGGAGGGCCACTAGGGGGCCCATGAGGTAGGGGGCGCGCCCCCCGCCCTCATGGGCAGGGTGTGGCCCCCTGGTGAACTTCTTCCGCTGAGTATTTTTTATATATTCTGAAAACGTCTTCCATGAAGTTTCAGGACTTTTGGACCTATGGAGAGTAGGTCTCTAATATTTGCTCCTTTTCCAGCCCAGAATCCCATTTGGCGGCATTCTCCCTCTTTATGTAAACCTTGTAAAATAAGAGAGAATAGGTATAAGTATTGTGACATAATGTGTAATAACAGCCCATAATGCAATAAATATCGATATAAAAGCATGACGCAAAATGGACGTATCAGCAAACAAAGACTTAATAGGAGACACACCAGTCACTTTGAGATCATCATTATTATCATGAAAACTAGAAGAACACGCTTTCACAAAGCAAATTTTTTGCACGCATCCTAGCGGTTCTTTCTTTGCACTCATCAATGGAAATTCTCATGGCTTTGAGAGACTCATTGATATCATGCTTAGGTGAAATAGATCTAAGTTTCAAAGAATCAACATCAAGAGAAATTCTATCCACGTTCCTAGCCAACTCATCAATATTAAGAAAATTTTCTTGAAGCAAAGCATTGAAATTCTTTTGTGAATTCATAAATTCTTTAACACTAGTCTCAAAATCAGAGGTCATCTTATTAAAATTTCCATAAGATTTGTTGTAGCAATTACCATAATTATTAGAGGAATTACTAGGAAACGGCCTAGAATTAAAGTTTCCTCTATACACGTTGTTACCAAAATTGTTCCTACCAACAAAATTCACATCCATAGATTCATTATTATTCTCAATCAAAGTGGACAAAGGCATATCATTAGGATCAGAAGAAACACTCTTATTAGCAAACAATTTCGTAAGTTCATCCATCTTTCCACTCAAAACATTAATCTCTTCTATCACATGAACCTTTTTACTAGTGGATCTTTCGGTATGCCATTGAGAATAATTAACCATAATATTATCTAGGAGTTTAGTAGCTTCTCCTTAAGTGATTTCCATAAAAGTGCCTCCCGCGGCCGAATCTAAAAGATTTCTAGAAGCAAAATTCAATCCAGCATAAATTGTTTGTATAATCATCCATAAATTTAAACCATGTGTAGGGTAATTACGTATCATTAATTTCATCCTCTCCCAAGCTTGTGCAACATGCTCATGATCAAGTTGCTTAAAATTCATAATATCGTTTCTAAGAGAGATGATCTTAGCGGGAGGAAAATACTTAGAGATAAAAGCATCTTTGCACTTATTCCATGAATCAATACTATTTTTAGGCAAAGAAGAGAACCAAGTTTTAGCACGATCTCTAAGCGAAAACGGAAATAGATTCAATTTAACAATATCATTATCCACATCTTTCTTCCTGTGCATATCACACAAATCAACGAAGTTGTTTAGATGGGTAGCGGCATCTTCACTAGGAAGGCGAGAAAATTGATCTTTCATGACAATATTCAACAAAGCGGTATTGATTTCACAAGATTCAGCATCGGTAGTAGGAGCAATCGGAGTGCTAATAAAATCATTATTGTTGGTATTGCAAAAGTCACACAATTTAGTATTATCTTGAGCCATCGTGACAAACAATCAATCCAACACACAAGCAAACAAGAGGCAAGCGAAAAGAGACGAACGGAAAAAGGGCGAATAAAATGGCAAAGGTGAAGTGGGGGAGAGGAAAACGAGAGGCAAATGGCAAATAATGTAATGAGAGGGATAAGAGTTTGTGATGGGTACTTGGTATGTCTTGACTTGATTGTAGATCTCCCTGGCAATGGCGCCGGAAATGGCTATTTGACGGGAGATCAAATCTTGACTTGACTTGGTGCAAATCTCCCCGGCAACGGCGCCAGAAATCCTTCTTGCTACCACTTGAGCATGCACTTGAGCATGCGTTGGTTTTCCCTTGAAGAGGAAAGGGTGATGCAGCAAAGTAGCGTAAGTATTTCCCTCGGTTTTTGAGAACCAAGGTATCAATCCAGTAGGAGACTACACGCAAATCGCCTAGTACCTGCACAAACAATCAAGAACCTCACAACCAACGCGATAAAGGGGTTGTCAATCCCTTCACGACCACTTATGAAAGTGAGATCTGATAAAGATAATAAGATAAATATTTTTGGTATTTTTGTTGTATAGATCGAAAAGTAAAGATTACAAAATAAAATAAATAGTAAACTAGAATTGTAGATCGGAAACTTATATGATGTAAAGTAGACCCGGGGGCCATAAGTTTCACTAGTGGCTTCTCTCAAGATAGCAAATATTACGGTGGGTGCACAAATTACTGCCGAGCAATTGATAGAAAAGCGCATAGTTATGAGAATATCTAGGCATGATCATAAATGTCGGATTTCGGGTTCCGGCAGACCCTTGAGGTTCGAACACTGGGGTGCGCGCGGAGATTTCACCTTCTACCTACCTGCACCCCTCCGCCATGCTAGGATCAAAACTATGGGAAGAACAGCACAAGAGACACAGGGTTTATACTGGTTCGGGCCATCGTTGTGGTGTAATACCCTACTCCAGTGTGTGGTGTGGTGGATTGCCTCTTGGGCTGAGGATGATGAACAATACAAGGAAGAACAGCCTCGCGAGGGTCTGTTCTTGGCTGGGGCGATGAACTGTTGGGAGGAGTTCAGTCGCCCTTCTCTCTCTCTCTCTCTAACCAGTCGACCCCTAGAGACACTTCGACGCGATCGAACCGACCCCCTTGCCATGTGGGTGGCTGGTCCTATTTATAGAGGCCCTGGTCCTCTTCCCAAATATTGAGCGGGAAGGGAGCCAACAATGGCAGGCTAATTTGAAAGGGGACAGCAAGTATCAGCTATCCTAACAAAAGTAGCCTTCGCCTGCGCAAAGCTCTGGTGATGACACCGTCTTGGGCTCCACGGTGACCTCCGTCTCGTAGTCCTCCTGGTCTTGGTCTTGTTCCACCGAAATGGCAACCTTTGCCTGATGCCTCGGTACTCCGCGGCTGCGCTTGCCTCCTTTGCACCAAAGAGGAAAGGAGGACGCTGCGCGGGCTGGCGCCCGCCTGGCGCCTTGAGTCGTCATGGCTTGCGTCACGGGCACCTCGCGAGGTACCCCGCCTTGATCTCTCCGCCTCCTCGTGAGCCTGCCTGATGAGGCCGCGCCTGAGGAAGCTCCGCATCTTCCGCCCCGCGAGGCTTGGCCCCTCGCGAGGGTCTTGAGTTTGTGTTGGTGAAGATGGGTCGTGCTGGGCCCCCCTTTGAGCCACGCCGCAGGCCGCAGGCAGGCAAGTCTGGGGACCCCCGTTCCCAGAACGCCGACAGTAGCCCCCGGGCCCAAGGCGCGCCCGGACTTGGCCGTGCAGGGAGGCGGAAGGGCAAGAGCGAAGCGCCGCGGGCCCTAATAGCCTGCGGCCCTGGGCGCCGCGTGGCGGTTGACTGGACGTGGGCGCCTTAGCAACCGCGCGAGTTGATAAGGGAGTGGCATCCGCCTAGGCCCTTCTTTTTGCTTTCCCCGGTTGCTGCTCAGATCCCCTTTCTTACGCCTCTTCTCCCTTCCCCCGAAATCTCCAGATCTGCTCTGACCGTGCGACCTAGGAAGCCATGGCGCCTCGCCAGCCCCCGGCCGCAGCTTGGTACTCGTCTGCCCTGGACCCGCCAAACGTGTCGGGGACGGGCCTTGCCCGGTTGCGCCGGATAGCGATGGCGCGAGGTATTGACGGGGCGAAGGTGTTCAAGGCCGGCCCCGCCACCTCTGAGGGTCAGAGGAGCACCTTCTATCCGCTCTTGTAAGTGCCATTGTTGCTGGCCTGGTGCCTCCCTTCTCCGAGTTCTTCTTCTCTGTCCTCCGCATTACAGCTACGCAGGATCTGCATCTCCATCCCAACTCTGTCTTTCTCCTCGCGATCTTTGCTTATTATTGCGAGGCCCACGTTGGGGTGCAGCCCTCAGTGGCCTTGCTGCGCCACTACTTCTACCTCCGGACCTCTCGCGGTCCTGCTTCCGCGTGCGCAAGCTTCGTCGTGTACGGTGGCACCATTGCCATCTCGAACCTGGGAAGAGGATTGAGGGCTTCAGGAGCAAGTTGGTCTTGGTGGATGTTGAGCGCATCCACCCTCGGCTAATCTTGCCCACCGGAGCAGCCCACGAGCTCCAGCAACTGGGGTCGAGCGGAGCTCACGGATCCCCGCACGAAGATGGTGTTGGAGAAGATGGACGCGGATCTGAGGCCGAGCGACATGGCGGCGGCGAAGCTGACCAGCGCGTCGTTGTTGAGGGAGTTCCTGGAGCACCAGCTGGCTCCGCTTCGGTAGTACTGCTTCCAATGTGGAGGCCTCGTCCGAGCCCCACGGCCTGGGCCGACGAAGACTTGGCTGCGGTTCTCCAATCTCTGGTCGGGGGCAATGTGGCGAGGTTGGAGGGCGCTCCTACGCCCTTGTTCCTCCTGCGACGACTGGGAGCGGGTAGTGAAGTCCATGCCCGTCTTCAACGGGGAAGGGCCCGTGCCCCTGGAGGCTCCTGAGGGACCGGTGGTTGTGCCCTCCGACGACTCCAACGAAGAGGAGGAAGGAGGGGAGCGGGGAAAAGGGCCTGACTCCGAGGCTACTGACGGAGAGTCGAGGGCTCCCCTTCCCTGGCGCAAGTCCCGCGCTCTTCGCCTTCCTCCGAGCGATGACGACGAGGATGATGACGAGGACGACGACGAGGACGACGACGTGGACGACAACGAGCAGGACGGCGGGAGCTCACCCCCGATCCCGAAGAAGGACAGGACTGGGCTGATCTCCCGCGGGTCCGCCCTGGCCTCGGGGCGTGCTGCAGGCGCACCTTCCGCCCCCAAGCTTCCCGAGGTTGACCCTTCCAGCCGGCGTTCGGGCTTCAAATTCGGCCGGAGGCCGCTTGAGCTCACTGGCGACGACCCGTAAGTGTTCGATTCTTGTCTTTATTTCTTGCTCTACCTCTGAGGCTTGACGTTCGCATCCCTTGGATAGGCTGGCGCCCGCAGCGAAGAAGTCAAAGGGGGCTCCTGAGGTTCCGTCCGCGGCAGCGCCCCTGAAGGAGGGTGACCGCGACGCACATGCTTCTCCTGCCCGGTCGTCCTCGCGAGGCCTGACTGAGCCGGCTGGGGCGAGCGCAGCCCCCACGGCCCAAGCGGCTCCCAGGTGCTCTCGCCTGCCGCCGCCGCTACAGCTATCGGGGCGCGGCAGACTCCGCCTCAGGATGCTGCGGCCGTGCTGCCGCCTTCTCCTCCTACTCCACCGGCTGCTATCTCCTCGACTCCTTCCACCGTTTTGGACCGCGTTGTTGCTGAGCTGGACCGGCTGCGGCAGGATCTTCTCGGTGCCGACCCTCGCCTGGTGGCCGGGCGCTTGGAGCTGGCTTCTGGATGGGTCCGCTCCGATGCTTCGATTCGGGCGGCGCTAGTCCAGGCCTCGACGGCATGCGACAAGGAGAAGCAGGTCGTCCTTGAGGCGAAGGCTACTCGCGATGCAGCCCTGGGAGAGGTGGTCGACGTCCGAAGTCGATGAGCTCGGTGCGGTAGTTGTTGTGTGCCCCGAAGGTGACAGGGAGGCGGACCTGCCCGATCGGGACCGTGGAGCCGTCGGTGATGCCGGAGAAAGGCTTGGTTGGCTGAAGCTGGCTGTAGGGAACTTGGAGGTTGTTGAATGTCTCCACGGACAAGACGCTGAGCCCCGCCCCGCCATCGATGAGGGTCTTGGTGACCACCACGTTGCTGATGATTGGGGAACAAAGCATCGGGAGGACTCCGGCTGTAGCTGCGCACTTGAGCTGATCTGCTGAGCTGAACGTGATGGCGCACGCCGACCACCTGAGAGGGCGTGTGGCTTCGAGTCTGGGGAGGACTGCGTTCACCTCGCGGGCGAACTGCTTGAAGATGCGTAGAGAGGCTGGGGCTTGAGCTCCGCCCAGGATGCAGGCGATCGCGCGCGGCTCCTGGAAGCCCCCAGCCCTCCTCGTCCTGGTGGCGGTCCTCATTTCTCCTTGGCTGCGGCGGCAGCGGTGGGAGGCCTGCGTGCCTTGCGGGCGATCCTCGCGAGGCTGATCCCTCCAGCCTCCCTCGCGAGGCGGGTCTTGCCAGCGATCCTCGCGAGGTTGGTCATGCCACCCCTGGCATGGGCCACGATCTTCCCAACGCCCTGTGTTCCTTCCTCATCCTCGGCCGTAGCCCCGGTCACCGCGGTCAGGGCGACGGCCGATCCTTCCTTCTCGCACGGCTCGGAGTTCTTGGCATTCGCTGGTGTTGTGGGTGTGGAGGTCGTGGTACACGCAGTACCGGCTGCCCTTGGGAGGTTCGGGCTGATCTCTGCCCTGCTTGGTGTCTGGTTCTGCTGCGAGCATGGCAGCCCCCTTGCGCTTCACTTCCTTGGCCTTGAGCTTCCTCTCTTCTGGGTCTGCGGCAGGCAGCTCGAGGAGGGAGAGATGCCCTTCCTCAGCCCTGGCGCACTTGTTCTCCAAGTTGAACAGCTCCAAGGAAGTGCACAGGTCTTCATGCATTGCCAGCTCCTCCTTCATCTTGACGTCGCGCACGCCGTCGGAGAAGGCTGAGATGATGGCCTCTTCAATCACCTTGGGAATGTTGAGGCGTGCGTTGTTGAAGCGCTGGATGTACTTCTGCAGGGTCTCCCCGGGTTGTTACTTGATGCGGCGCATGTCGCTCACGGCGGGTGGCCGGTCGCGAGTACCTTGGAAGTTGGCGATGAAGCGGGTGCGCATCTCTTCCAGGAGGAGATTGTGCCTGGAGCCAGGTTTAGGAGCCAGGTGCGGGCCCCGTCCTTGAGCGCCATGGGAAACCAGTTCGCCATGCTTCTCGTCTCCGTTGGCAGCTTCGATGCCCGGCTCGTAGAGCTGGAGGAACTCCGCAGGGTCGGCCGTGCCGTCGTAGCGAGGAGGCAGGTCTGGCTTGAACTTGCCTGGCCATGCGACACTGCGCAGTTCAGTGGTGTAGGTGCGGCATCCTGCTGTGGCCACGGGAGGCCTTGGTAGATGGAGATCCTGGTCTTGCATGTCCCCACGCACTGGAGCAGGAGGATGGTCGCGACGTGCTGGCGCAGGGAGCGCCCGGGCAGCTTCTGGCGGGCGAGGGACTTCTTGTCAGCTCTGTTCTTGCCGCGCTGGCACCTGACGGAGCGGGTTCCGCCCAGGGGCCACGGGCCTTGGAGCCATGGCGTCTTCTTGAGGAGGAGGCGGCCGGGGCGCCGCCGGAGCCTCGTCGCCTGCACGGGGCGGGGTGTGGTGCAGCGGAACGGACGGCGCGGAAGAGCCCCCTGCGGCGCGGACGAGCTCGGCGACACGGTCGAGCCATTCTTCGTAGACGTTGTCGACGGGACGGTAGCGCAGGAGCTCGTTCGCCGCGATTGATGGAGCAGCGGTCAGGAGGGCTTGGGTTTTAATACTGATAGCAATCATATGGACGATGATTAGCGGCTGCGTGTGGACAGCATCAACAAAGTAAAGGGGCAGCGGCAAGATCTACTGTTATGGCTGTCACCTGCGACAAAAGAAATATATACAATAGCAGACGCCCAAGGCCGCAGACAAAGAGGTACTCGGGGCATGTGCCCGCTAGCCTTGTTTGACGGGGCACGCACATGCAGGAGAAATCTGTGGGAGTCAAAAGGCCAAGAGAAAAGGAGAATAAGGAAAGGACTATTATTAGTACGGGAGGTCTAGTACTAGTACTATTCATCAAATGAATTAGCACAGGGCCCAAAGTCTCACAAGGATGTGATATCAAAGGATCGTCAGCCACGTACCTCCAGATAAATGTCAGAACTAATGAGGACATGCGACAGCCTTTGCGAAAGAAAAAAAGATAAAAAAAAGGGAGGAGTAGCTACGACCTGAAGCCATCCTCTGCTCCAAGTCGCCGAAGTCACGGGCTGGCCGTGTTTCCGCTGACCTCACCACGGCGTTTCACTGCTACGCCTGCCGGCTTGCCTGCCTCTTCTGCTGCGCTTCACTCCCAAATTTATTGATGGATATTACATATGGATCATCTGCCATATGAACAAATCAGGTGCTATTTTTCTAAACTTTTAATGGTATAATTAAGTATCATCCAAAGTTTTTTCCATGGTATGCTATGCTATACACAGGTCAACAGACTCATGGCCAAGGTATGATCCGGTCCTCGTGCACCAGCGTCGGAGGCAACGTATACATCTGCACCGCCCGTGCTGGGCATTTAAAGACCTGGAGAATAACCCGGAAGGTTTCTGCTTGAACCGCCGGGACCATATTGAGTCGCCGACCAGCCTAAACCGCCTCTGTCGCGACAAACAAATCATCTGTTGTCCGAACAAAAAACATCAGGTGATATCCATCTAAATCTAGTTTCTTGGTATATATTGTTTTTATCAAGGGAACAATTACTTTGGACCGTATATTTTGATATGCAGGAAAATTACTCATTATAAGAGTGGCTACCGTGCCACAGATACGGAGAGCACATTGCTGGCGTCTGTCTACACCGACGATCAATCATGCCGGTTTACAATGCTCGCGGCCAACTCTCCGTTCACGCCGGTTTACAAATGCCCGCGGCCAACTCTCCGTCCGCGCCGGTTTACAATGCCCGCGGCCGGTTCATGCGTCCGCACCGGTTTAGAACACCAGTGCCGACTCTCCTCGTCTGCACCGGCTTACAACGCTGCGGCCGACTCATCTATCTGTGCCGCCTGTTGCTGCGGTCGTCTTTGTCGCCGCGGCCTAGTCTACATCAACATACCGGGCCGCACTTGTCTGGATGAACTGTTTATTGACTATGAGCAAGTCACTACTTGGGAAGCCCGGTTTCTTTCCAACAAATTGGGGGTAAATTATCATATATTATCAGCCGCCGTCTGCACTGGATGGTTCAACGGGTGGGCGCACAAGTCGCCGCCACTACAGTTTGGTTAACTTCAAGTCGCCAGTTGGAAGGAACCATTGGCCGAGTTGCTGACACGGCTCATATGGGATCATTTACAACCCGCCGCGGTCACCTCAACCTTCTATGGATTCACATCGTGCTATACAAGTTATGCCGGTTTATATCACGATCAAATATGGAGAATCTCAAGCCAACTCCTCGAGTCACCTTGAGACTTGGGGGATACAATGATATGACTTAGCAAACGTTGCCGGTTTTCAGTGAAGTCAAGAACCCCAATACGTTGGAGGGAGAGATAACCCGGTCCCGGATTCACATCGTGCTGTCAGAAGGTTTCCAGATTAGAAAGTATATGACAGTTACAAAATCCTGGCTCAATGAAGAAGTTTCGGGTCATCAGAAAAGGATTCCGGTTTACAATCCGGTACAAGGGAAATTTGTTCTCCAATAAAGCTCTGAAGCTCTCAAATCCGGTTTAAGAATTTCTGGTTCAAAAAGGAATTAACTTCTCGCAAGTTCGAGTTTAAAGGCCGTCAGAAAATTTCCGGCTAAAAATGAAGATTCTGGTTTAAAATCCGGTTCAAGGGAAAGATGTCCCCCACAAAGGTTTGAAGGTCTCCATATCCGGTTCAAGATCCCGGTTCAAAGAAGAATTTATCTCTTGCAAAAAGTTAAAAATTGCCGAAGAGGACCTGCTGCCACGATGCGCGGTTCAAACATGGATATCCCGCCTTACTGGCCAGACATATTATTGATCACATGGGGGCTTCTGCTTCATAAAGCGGGGTCTCTGTTCTTTTACATCATGCGTGGTTACACGGAGTTGTTCTGTCTTAAAGCGGCCTCCGGTTTACCCCTTGAAAATTTTATAAACATCACTTGGGGGCTTGGTCGTGTCCGAACCAATGCAATACCTCTTGATCGGCGAGAGCCACCAGATCACTTGGGGACTTGGTCACGTCTAAACCAGTCATGCCTCTTGATCGGCCTAAGGCCACAAAATCACTTGGGGGATTGGTCGAACCCGAACCATTGCCACGCCTCTTGATCGGCGAGAGCCACCAGATCACTTGGGGACTTGGTCACGTCTGAACCAGTCATGCCTCTTGATCGGCCTAAGGCCACAAAATCACTTGGGGGATTGGTCGAAGCCGAACCATTGCCACGCCTCTTGATCGGCGAGAGCCACCAGATCACTTGGGGACTTGGTCACGTCTGAACCAGTCATGCCTCTTGATCGGCCTAAGGCCACAAAATCACTTGGGGGATTGGTCGAAGCCGAACCATTGCCACGCCTCTTGATCGGCGAGAGCCACCAGATCACTTGGGGACTTGGTCACGTCTGAACCAGTCATGCCTCTTGATCGGCACCTATCGGGAGCTTGGTCGTGTCCGACCATGGTAACGCCATCTGGTCAGCTCAAATAAGCTTCTTTTTTGCAAACGGTTTTATCATTGCCTTTGCTTCACAATTTTCTTTGATAGATATTTCTTTCTTTTTGTTGCGTTTTTAAACCGACATTTCTTAAACCGGTTCGACTGTCAATTACAAATGGACGGGACACGATCAAATTTTAATCCGGAGACTATCTGCCCGGTTTGATTTTCTGTTACCATCCTATTATGGAGTAAACCGGTGTTTATCAACCCGGCTCGGCTTTCAAACTACAAGTTGTCAATACACGATCAAGTTATAATCCGGAGACTATCAGCCCGGTCTGGTTTGACTACAAGTCGCCAGTATTATATATGGTTAATCCGGTGTATTTCACAATGTAGGATCGAAAGTATGTCATGTAGGATCGAAAGTATGTCTAGAGGGGGGGTGATTAGACTACTTGACCAAATAAAAACTTAACCTTTTCCCAATTTTAGTTCTTGGCAGATTTTAGCTATTTTAGGACAAGTCAAGCAATCATCACACAATTCAAGCAAGCATGCAAAGAGTATATTGGCAGCGGAAAGTAAAGCATGCAGCTTGCAAGAATGTAAAGGGAAGGGTTTGGAGAATTCAAACGCAATTGGAGACACGGATGTTTTTCCCTTGGTTCGGATAGGTGGTGCTATCCTACATCCACGTTGATGGAGACTTCAACCCACGAAGGGTAACGGTTGCGCGAGTCCACGGAGGGCTCCCACGAAGGGTCTCACAAAAGCATCCCCACAAAGGGTCCACGAAGAAGCAACCACCCACAAAGGGTCCACGAAGAAGCAGCCTTGTCTATCCCACCATGGCCATCGCCCACACAGGACTTGCCTCACTAGCGGTAGATCTTCACGAAGTAGGCGATCTCCTTGCCCTTACAAACTCCTTGGTTCAACTCCACAATCTTGTCGGAGGCTCCCAAGTGACACCTAGCCAATCTAGGAGACACCACTCTCCAAGAAGTAACAAATGGTGTGTTGGTAATGAACTCCTTGCTCTTGTGCTTCAAATGATAGTCTCCCCAACACTCAACTCTCTCTCATAGGATTTGGATTTTGTGCAAAGAAGATTTGAGTGGAAAGCAACTTGGGAAGGCTAGAGATCAAGATTCATATGGTAGGAATGGAATATCTTGGTCTCAACACATGAGTAGGTGGTTCTCTCTCAGAACATATGAGTTGGAATTGTGTATGTGTTCTGATGGCTCTCTCCACGAATGAAGAGGAGGTGGAGGGGTATATATAGCCTCCACACAAAATCCAACCATTACACACAGTTTTCCAATCTCGGTGGGACCGAATCAACAAACTCGGTCGGACCGAAAATGTAAACCTAGTGACCGTTAGAGATTTCGGTGGGACTGACATGCAACTCGGTGGAACCGATATGGTTAGGGTTTGGGCATGAACGTAATCTCGGTGAGACTGATTACACAAACTCGTGAGACCGAGTTTGGTAATAAGCTAACCGGAGAGTTGGTCAGGTAAACTCGGTGGGACCGATTTGCTCTTTCGGTGAGACCGAAAAGTTACAAAAAGGAAACATAGAGTTTACACTGCAATCTCGGTGGGACCGATTCGCTCTTTCGGTGAGACCGAAAAGTTACGAAAGGGAAACAGAGAGTTTGCAATCCCATCTCGGTGAGACCGAGATCCCTATCGGTAGAACCGAATTGCTAGGGTTTGGCAGTGGCTTATGACAAGTGAAACTCGGTGGCGCCGGATAGAAAGAATCGGTAGGACCGAGTTTGGCTTAGGGTTTAGGTCATATGTGGATATGGGAAAGTAGTTGAGGGTTTTGGAGCATATCACTAAGCACATGAAGCAAGAGGCTCATTAAGCAACACCTCATCCCTCCTTGATAGTATTGGCTTTTCCTAAAGACTCAATGTGATCTTGGATCACTAAAATATAAAATGAAGAGTCTTGAGCTTTTGAGCTTGAGCCAATCCTTTGTCCTTAGCATTTTGAGGGTTCCACTTTCACATCCATGCCATGCCAATCATTGAGCTTTCCTGAAATATCATTGAGCTTTCCTGAAATAGTCATCTTGGAATAGCATTAGCTCAATGAGCTATATGTTGTTATGAATTACCAAAACCACCTAGGGATAGTTGCACTTTCAATCTCCCCCTTTTTGGTAATTGATGACAACATATAGATCAAAGCTTCGACAAATGATAATAAGCATGAAATATATCGTCGCTTTGAGAAGTATGTGACAAGTAAGAGCTCCCCCTAAATTTGTGCATATTTAAAATTTGCTTTGGACTGCAAATGCACAAAGAGTTAGAGTCATGGGTTACTCTTCCATGTCACATACATCTTGGTGGAGCGCTTAAAATGATAAGAATGAAATACATGCACTCATCACCAAGAATAGTGAATGATCACATAAGATAGATAAGATGATAATATTAAGCAAACATTAAGTGTAGCTTATGATCAAACACATGATCATCAATGTCTCACGAGCAATGACATAGTATCTCAAGCACTCAAAAGCAAACAAATTTCGAAAAAACCACCAAATAAAGCAAGAGAGAATAAAAGCAACACTCTCTCTCAAGAAGCCTATGATCTGTACATTTTTCTCCCCCTTTGGCAACAAGTTACCAAAAAGTTCCTAGAAAATGCATAGTGCTAAGTCGACACTCAGGCTTGATCTTCAGGTGGTGGTGGAGTCAGGAGCACTCCAAGGACGAAGCCTTCTGTAGACGTGGTTGGAGTTGAGGCTGAAGTAGATGCTGGAGCTAGTGGAACTGAGGCTGTAGCTGGTGCAGACGTGGTGGCTCTGGGGTCAGCAACTGGCACTGCAGACGACCTCGGACCTCGTGGCCCTCTGGCAAAGGCATCAGTTGTAGTCCTGCCTCTCCTCTCCTGCATGTCATCTTGGAGCTGCTCCACTGCAGTCTGAATCTCTGTCACCTTGACATCCAAGTCATAGAACTTTTGTTCCATGATTCTCTCTAGGCTTGCCTGGTTCTGAGTTAGGGTGGCTAGTCCTTTCTCAATCCGCAGGGTGGATGCAATTAGGTAACCAAGCTGCTCTTGTTTGGTTTTCAAGAAATACTCAGATGCCTCCTCTTGAGTTGGCATCTTGGCAGCTTTCTCCTTCCTGGCCTTCTCCTTCTTGGCTTGTGCTTGTGCAGATGATGGTTCATTCTCGGTCATAACAACTTGATTATCTTCAAAATCTGGACGGATGGGCAAGTGTTCCTTGTCCAACAAGTATATGTCTGTGCCCATCTTTGAGTTGATCAACTCCTGAATCTGAGGGGCATAACCACAGCTCCTCTTCTGATCTGCTGCAGTCCTCTTGATAGTCTCTACTATGAGGCTCATGACCTTGAATTTCTGAGGTACATCAAATACATGAAGCAAATTGATTGCATGGCCTCTGATCATCTTGTGATCACCTGACTTGGGCAATAGAGTGTGCCTAAGGATCCAGTTAATGGTTGGCAGCCCTGACAGAAGATAGTGTACTGAGCCAAACTTGAAAGTGTCAAGTGCTTCATTTGGAATTTCCTTGTACATGTTTGACATTGAGTTATGATCCATCTTTTTCTTGGCATAGACATCCAAGTCATCTTCATGCTCTTCTGGGGCATTGATGAGCTGTGCCCACTCAGCAACAGTAGATTGGTACCTCGTACCTTCAGACATCCATGTTATCCTTCCATCTGGGTAGAAGTGTGCTGTGGAGTAGAATTGCATAATGAGTTCCTCGTTCCACTTTGTGAGCTTCTGCCCAACAAAGTCTGCAACTCCACAAGCACTAAAGCTGTCAATCACACCAGGATAGTGTTCCTCATTTTCCTTCATGTAGGTCCAGTCGACCCATCTCATGTCACAAACAATGGGCTTCTTATCAAGCAAAACTGTCTCATAGAAGTCCTGTTGTTCCTTAGTGTGGAACCTGTAGTCAACAGCAGTCCTTCTCCTTGAAGCATACGGATCTGCTTCTCTCCACTTCCTCAGCCCTGAGTCTCTCCTGAGCTTCATATCCTCAGCCACAGGATGAGCATCGTTGTAGTCTGGGATCTTGGGCTTGAGCTTTCTCAGAACATGCTCTTCATCATCTTCTTCAACAACAGTCTCAGGCATTGGGGCCTTGTTCTTCTCAGTTGCAGGTATGCTCCTCGTATTTCTCTTTGGTTTTGGCTTTGGAGCTGGCTTGGCTTTGGAAGCAGCTGCCCCTGATCTTATGGCATCACCCATCAGCTTGGGTGCCTTAGGTGCTGGTGCAGCTACCTCTTCTTCTTCCTCTTCTTCCATGATGGAAGCCTTTCCAAGCACTTTGGCTACGGTCTTCTTGACCCTTTCCTTTCTTTTCTTTCCTTCAGCAGCAACTGGCTATTTGGGAGTGGGCTTCTCAGTTGAAGCTCTGGCCTTTGACATAGGCCGCCTGCCTGCTGGCCTTTTGATCTTTAACCCTGGCTTTGTGCCTTGAGCTGACTCAACTCTCTTGGAAGTTGCTTCCTCTTCCTCTGCCACATAATCTTCATCCTCAGAATCTGAAGTTCTTTTCTTCCTTTGTCTGGTGGCAGCTTTTGGCAAATTGCTAGGAGTACTTCTGCTGCCTTCATCTGAAGAACTTGAGGGACTAGTGCCCTCACTCATCTGCACTTGCTATTCTGACATGTTCTGGCTGTCACTCTGATCAGACATGTTGCAAACTCTGACTGCTGACCCTGTGAATAGGTTATAGATGAGATAGAGTGGATGAGCATCACAAAATGCAGAGATTTTTGCAAAAGAATGATCCAAAAACTTAGTTTTAGTTTCCCACTGAAATCATCTCGGATCTACCGATTTTTAAACTCGGTGATACCGAAGCAGTTTTGGAACCTAAACTAGTGAACTCGGTCAGACCGAGTCACAGTTCGGTGGCACCGAGACTGCTAGGGTTTCACAAAGTTCCAAAATCGGTCACACCGATAAGTAATTCTCGGTCACACCGAGTCTCACTTGTGCAATGGCATAAGCCAAATCGGTGGGACCGAGTTTTTCAACTCGGTGGGTCCGAGATGGTTTCGGCGGAAACCTAACCCTAAAATTTTCGAATCAAAACTAATCTATGAACGCATTGACTGGATAGGAGTGTTTCAATCGTGGCAAGAATCATTAAGAACAAAATGTGCTAGGAATCGGACGGGGAATAGCACTGTGATCGAGTCCATACCCTAGTTCGGCGGAGACTCGCTACGGCGGCAACGGCGGGGTTGAATTCCGTCCGTTGACGGCGACGGAGACCAGCGACTGGAGGCGGCTGGCGGCGAGGAGACGATCCGGAGACCAAGTTGGCAGAGCAGGCTATCGCGCGGGCGAAGGGGTTCGGAGAAATTTCCAAATTTTTGCCCGTGACTATATATAGCCCGACCCTGTCGGTGTGACCGAGTGGAACAACTCGGTGGCACCGAGATTCATAACTGCAAGCAGTTACTGAAACTCGGTGTGACCGAAAGGTTCAAATCGGTTGCACCGAGATCGAAAACCTAGATCAACTTAATGATCTCGGTAGGACCGAAAGTAGGGTATCGGTCAGACCGAGAATCATAAAGAGGTTTTGGAAGTTTAAGTCTATGACGAATCGGGGACTCCGAGCGCTCCTCACACAGAGTGGTTCGAATCTGACTTGATCAAATTTTGTGATGTAGCATGAATAGAGTTTGAGACGAGAAAAGCATAGATAGCTAGAGGAGGTTCTTAGGCATTCTTGTCCATCCACTTGGCAAAAGGAAATAAAACCAAACAATCAAAACAACAAGTGGATGTCCTCGAATGAGTAAAATATGCAACCAGCATGCTCACACAATAAGATGGCAAATGAAATATGTGACAAGGCATGCACAACCAATTCTAGCATCTATCAAGCAATTTGCGATGACAAGGTCATCTATATATGAGTATATTGACTTAGGAGTCAAGTGAGACACTTGATCATAGGTCATACTCATCGTTTAAGCTCAAGTGGGGTTACCACTTTTACATAAAGCATTGTTGTGTTCACATCTTTAGAGTTGCTTTAGCTCAAGTCTTAGAGTAAAGCTCCCCCTAGATGTGATATCCCCCCTTAGAGGGATGAACTAACCTGGTTTTGTCGATGATGACTTCATGTAGATGTTGAAGATGTGGATGCTCAATGTTGATGTAGATCATTGGAGCTATCCATTTGAGTGAATTGCACTTTCAATACCTACATGGGTTAGTCCCACAAGGAACAAACAAGGATATCCATAGACATAGAGTGATGCACACACAAGATGATGTCCATGAAAACTTTTAGGTTACCTTGTCCCTTGTCTTACCAACAAGAGGGTTTGTGACTCCTTGAACTAGTGCAAGATGTGGAAGTTGATTGCACTTGTTCTTGCCAAAATGATAAGAGTGAAGTATGTTGGCGGAGTCACCCTCAAGAACTCTCTAGTTCTTCTTCTTTTGGATCCACACCATCTTGATGGGAATCCTTGGAGTTGTAGTCGTACTTGATGAAGTGGAACTTGAAGTAGTCTTGGGAATCCACTTGACTAAGGTCTTAGGAGCTTCTTCAAATGCATCAATTTCCTCTTGAAGCTTGTCCTTGCCTTTTTGCTTGTAGTCTTGTGGTGGAAGATCATCTTGAGCTTGTGTCCCCTTGAAAGAAGTATCATACTTCTCTCTTGTTGAGGAACAAACTTTGTCTTGGGGTATTGATCTTCTTCCCACTCAACTCCATTGGCATTGAAATTTCGTTAAAAACCAACGCCTTGATTCTTCCGGTGCATTCCTTGCTTGCGCACAATTTCCTCGAATTGCTTGCTCCCGGCAAGGCTTTTGTACACTCCTTTCTCTATAATTCCCTTCAATAAGCTATTTTCTTGCTCAAGTGTAACTTGGCTAAGAGAGTCATTAGTGGAATCAAGAGAACTACTAGAAGCAACAATATTGGATTTAGCATGATCATTGTTACTGCTAGAGGAAGAATCTTTCTTGTTACTAGACTTGACTTGAGGCATGTAAGTGGATAAGAGTAAACGCTTGGCAATGTAAGAAGAACTTTTCTTGCGGAGATCATCATTGATTGCTTTTAAGAACTCATGCTCTTGCTCAAGGTTGAGCTTTTCAAAGCGTAATTTCTCATGAGCTCTTAAAAGTTCTCGATGATCTTCGAAGATAGTTTCATGAGCTAACTTAAGAGTGTTTAGTTCTTTAGTTAGAGCCTCAATCTTTTCCTTATCATTGTCATTCGTTTTATCTTGATTAGCATGACTAATTGACATTTCATCATAGTATTCATCACTAGAGTTGTCAACAAGCAAATCATCACCTAACAAGTCATCTTCATCACTATTGAAATCAACATACTCGGGGTGTGTTACCTTAGGACCTTTGGCCATGAAGCATCTTCCAATTCCTTCATTTGCTGAGTCAAATATGTCGTAGGAGTTGGTTGACACAAGTGCTAGACCGGCAACACCTTCATCTTGAGTATCTTCGGAGTCGGAGTGACAACTTCTCTCGGAGTGGCTGTCGGAGTTGGAGCTGGATACCCATTCACCAACATGAGCTTGATTTCTTCGTCTTGTGTAGCTCCTTGATGATTTTTCCTTCCTTTCCGAATCCTTGCTTCTCCGTGAGTATCTTCGTTCATAACGATCATCTCTACTCCTTCTCTCTCTTGGTGGTGATTCTTTGCTTCTTCTTTTTGGAGAATCTTCTCTTCTCTTGTAGGGAGCCGTACACTCATTGGAATAGTGTCCGGGTCTTCCACAACTGTAGCAGTTTCGCTCTCGACTAGAAGATCTTTTGTCATTGTAGGACCTTGACTTGAAGCTTCTATATTTGCTTCTACTCTTGTAGAACTTGTTGAAGTTCTTCACCATTAAGCTCAATTCTTCATTGAAGTCTTGTTTCTCACTTGATGATGTAGGGGCTTCACATGAGGCTTTATAGGCACCACTTGATTTGCTGTGAAGTTCCTCTTTATCCTTAAGTGACATCTCATGAGCACCAATTCTTCCAATCACCTCTGTTGGCTTGAGATCTTTGTAATTGGGCATCATTTGGATCAATGTGCACACGGTATCATATTTTCCATCCAAGGCTCTTAGAATATTCTTGATGATGAATCTATCGGTCATCTCTTCACTTCCTAAGCCGGCAATCTCATTTGTGATGAGAGCAAGCATAGAGTACATTTCAGCGACACCTTCACAATCCTTCATCTTGAACTTGTCAAGTTGGCTTTGAAGCACATCCAACTTGGATTCCTTGACGGAGTCGGTACCTTTGTGCATATCAATCAAAGTGTCCCAAATTTCCTTCGCATTCTCAAGACGGCTGATTTTGTTGAATTCTTCGGGGCACAATCCGTTGAAGAGAATATCACAAGCATGAGCATTGTATTGCAGCATCTTCAACTCATCCGCGGTAGCTTCACGGTTTGGTTCTCTCCCATCAAAGAAGTCACCTTGCAAACCAACACACACAATAGCCCAAACGGCGGGGTTATGTCCAAGAATATGCATTTTCAATTTATGCTTCCAACTAGCAAAATTAGTACCATCAAAGTAGGGACCTCTACGGTGATAATTTCCCTTGCTAGACGCCATACTCTCCTAGGTTGTGAAACCAAGGCTATGACCACCAAAAGCTATGGAGATCAAAGCAAATGGAGACCAAAGCTCTGATACCACTTGTAGGATCGAAAGTATGTCTAGAGGGGGGTGATTAGACTACTTGACCAAATAAAAACTTAACCTTTTCCCAATTTTAGTTCTTGGCAGATTTTAGCTATTTTAGGACAAGTCAAGCAATCATCACATAATTCAAGCAAGCATCCAAAGAGTATATTGGCAGCGGAAAGTAAAGCATGTAACTTGCAAGAATGTAAAGGGAAGGGTTTGGAGAATTCAAACGCAATTGGAGACACGGATGTTTTTCCCGTGGTTCGGATAGGTGGTGCTATCCTACATCCACGCTGATGGAGACTTCAACCCACAAAGGGTAACGGTTGCGAGAGTCCACGGAGGGCTCCACCCACAAAGGGTAACAGTTGCGCGAGTCCACACAGGGCTCCACCCACGAAGGGTCCACGAAGAAGCAACCACCCACAAAGGGTCCACGAAGAAGCAACCTTGTCTATCCCACCATGGCCATCGCCCACACAGGACTTGCCTCACTAGCGGTAGATCTTCACGAAGTAGGCGATCTCCTTTCCCTTACAAACTCCTTGGTTCAACTCCACAATCTTGTCGGAGGCTCCCAAGTGACACCTAGCCAATCTAGGAGACACCACTCTTCAAGAAGTAACAAATGGTGTGTAGGTAATGAACTCCTTGCTCTTGTGCTTCAAATGATAGTCTCCCCAACACTCAACTCTCTCTCATAGGATTTGGATTTTGTGGAAAGAAGATTTGAGTGGAAAGCAACTTGGAGAGGCTAGAGATCAAGATTCATATGGTAGGAATGGAATATCTTGGTGTCTCAACACATGAGTAGGTGGTTCTCTCTCAGAACATATGAGTTGGAATGGTGTATGTGTTCTGATGGCTCTCTCTTCGAATGAAGAGGAGGTGGAGGGGTATATATAGCCTCCACACAAAATCCAACCGTTACACACAGTTTTCCAATCTCGGTGGGACCGAATCAACAAACTCAGTCGGACCGAAAATGTAAACCTAGTGACCGTTAGAGATTTTCGGTGGGACTGACATGCAACTCGGTAGGACTGATATGGTTAGGGTTTGGGCATAACGTAATCTCGGTGAGACCGATTACACAAACTCGGTGAGACCGAATTTGGTAATTAGCTAACCAGAGAGTTGGTCAGGCAAACTCGGTGGGACCGATTTGCTCTTTCGGTGAGACCGAAAAGTTACAAAGGGGAAACACTGAATTTACATTGCAATCTCGGTGGGACCGATTCGCTCTTTCGGTGAGACCGAAAAGTTACGAAAGGGAAACAGAGAGTTTGCAATCCCATCTCGGTGAGACCGAGATCCCTATCGGTAGAACCGAATTGCTAGGGTTTGGCAGTGGCTTATGACAAGTGAAACTTGGTGGCGCCGGATAGAAAGAATCGGTAGGACCGAGTTTGGCTTAGGGTTTAGGTCATATGTGGATATGGGAAAGTAGTTGAGGGTTTTGGAGCATATCACTAAGCACATGAAGCAAGAGGCTCATTAAGCAACACCTCATCCCTCCTTGATAGTATTGGCTTTTCCTAAAGACTCAATGTGATCTTGGATCACTAAAATATAAAATGAAGAGTCTTGAGCTTTTGAGCTTGAGCCAATCCTTTGTCCTTAGCATTTTGAGGGTTCCACTTTCACATCCATGCCATGCCAATCATTGAGCTTTCCTGAAATAGTCATCTTGGAATAGCATTAGCTCAATGAGCTATATGTTGTTATGAATTACCAAAACCACCTAGGGATAGTTGCACTTTCACACAACCTGGCACGGTTTTATCATAAACCGGCACAATATGGAAGGAGTTATCAGTACTCAAGATTGGGATTGTCACCCTTACTACAAAAAGTTGGTAAAACCAAAAATGTGATTCAATGCCACAGGTATGATCTATTTCATATTTGATTATTCTTAAGTGCAGCCTTGGTTATAAACCCGGGTTATATGTTGGGCATTATGACCCGTCCGGCGGTAAACCGCCAGGACACTTTACACTTGTTATATGCAGAAACAGGTTTGTTAAACCGGCCTGGCTTTGGACTATAAGTCGCCAGTATATATTTGGATTGCGCCATTGGAATTATGCGCTTATAAATCATTGGGTATATTATTAAAATAGCCAACATGGCTGGATTTTTATTATGGTTATCAATAACCAGTATTATGATTAAGGTTTTCAAAGTCGCTTTAGCGCAATGGCTATCATATTATCAATAGATATGATTTATTCTACAATTGAAGGAATAGTCCCGAGTTGCTGCAGGCTTACGACCCGGCACTTGGGAGCTACATTATTTCAGTTGAAATTACATCAAATACATAAGTCTCATGGCGCTGCAAGCATGCACCATGACACTTGGGGGCTAATGCAAAGTCATTTTTTTACTAGTCTTATTGAAGACCTGACTCATCATATTATAATGAGCCGGCCCTTGGGGGCTACCAATTGCTCCTGTCAACAATTCAAGGTACACAAGTTTTCGTCCATAATATTGAGGGATCCATTGCTCAGTTGGTAAAGCACAAAGCTCTTAACCTTGTGGACATGGGTTCAAGCCCTGCGATGGAAGCTACATTATAATATGTTATTTTCATTCAAGTATATATCAAGTCCCGGTTCAGTATTATCTTACTAAGCCAACCCTTGGGGGCTACACGTTGCTATTCAAAGTTTACAAGATTATATTTACAAAGTCCCTACTCATTATGGCATAATGACCCGACCCTTGGGGGCTACACTGATTGAAGTTTTTATGAGCATCAAGCAATTACAAGTCCCAGGTTGCTGCAAGCATGACAACCCAGCACTTGGGGGCTACATATGTGGAATACTCAATTCTGACTAATGACTGGGATGAACAACATGGATTTCTTCAAAATTAGTAACATTTATATTGAAGCAAGTCTTAAGCCATCACTTTGTTCTGCTCAAGATTTGGGGGCTACAACAATCATAACCCGGCGTCTATCAACGGTCATAATCCGGGATCATCAGTTTTTATAACCCGGCCATTTTGGTAATGTTAAACCGGCAAGTTTTACATCTTCAAACCGGCTGAATATCAGATAAGTATTTTCAGACCCATATTTCTTAAACCGGTGCTTTGGGAGCTGAGTCAAAGGAGTTATTCTTCACAATATTTCTCGGTGACAAACCAATGTCGGCAAATTGAGTATGAAGTTGGCTTATTGACCTGGATTTTCTAGAAGATGGAAATGGCAAGGAATTAAGGATGATCAGATGCCGGTTTACAAGAATTCTTAACCCGGAGCATAATCTATCAAATTTGTTCTTGTATTTGTTTTACAGGATCAGTTTAACATGGATAAATCCAAATTAAACTGGGGGCTAATGTCGGGGATATACCCCGCAGTGTAAACCGGCCGGAAGTGTAACCCGGCCGGACTTGGCGGTTTATCTGAAGACCCCGCTGGCACTTGGCGAGTTACTAGCGACTCGCCCTGACCTGGCGGTTTACAAGCAACCCGCCTGGTCATTATGACTCACTGGTGACCCGGCGAGCGGATCAGACGAATGACAAGGCCCAAGGCCCAGAAGGCCGGTTCATACCATGGTGGGCCGGTTTAAGAGGAAAGGCATGAGGAATATTTACCTTACAAGGAGTTAAGACCAGGACTTGTATCCGGTTTGTATTAGAGATAGACTAGTCCTAATCCTAATAGGACTCCACATGAACCCGCCCCTTCAACATATATAAGGAGGGGCAGGGCACCCCAAGAGGGACAAGCTACAAGCAAGAGAAACAAACTTAGGGTTAGATACAAAGAGGAGAGCCGGTTTACGGCGACTCCCTCGTGATGATAATGAGACCTAGCCTCAAACAGCATGTAGGGTTGTTACCGGATGATGTTTCCCGGGGCCCGAAGCTGTCTAAATCCCTGTCTTGTGTTGCGTCTCTCGATTCCGCTCAACCCCTCTCAAGCTACTACATAGATGCGTTGGCCTCACGACTAAGTCCTGACACTAAGGACATCTGCCGTGACAATTCCACGACACCGAGCCTCCATGGGCGCGCGGAGCGCGCGGGACGAAGATCCAGCTGGGGCGAGCGAGGGAGCCGCGGTGCGGCCGTCTTGGCGCACGGATGGATGCTGAGACGATGCTTGCTGCTCGTCCCCCGCCGGGCCGGTGGCGGCGTTGACGGCAGGTGACGGGGAACGGCGAGGACGCCCGCCGACAGGGGCTGTCTGGGCGAGGCGGGAAGCGAGGGCGGCCCGGCGCTCCGCGCGGGCCCGACGAGCATCAGACATGAGCGTGATGGTCGGAGGAGAACGGGGTGATGGAATACGGATTTCGGCGCACCCCTACCTGGCGCGCCAAATGTCGGATTTCGAGTTCCGGCAGACCCTTGAGGTTCGAACACTGGGGTGCGCGTGGATATTTCACCTTCTACCTACCTGCACCCCTCCGCCATGTTAGGATCAAAACTATGGGAAGAACAGCACAAGAGACACAGGGTTTATACTGGTTCGGGCCACCGTTGTGGTGTAATACCCTACTCCAGTGTGTGGTGTGGTGGATTGCCTCTTGGGCTGAGGATGATGAACAGTACAAGGAAGAACAGCCTCGCGAGGGTCTGTTCTTGGCTGGGGCGATGAACTGCTGGGAGGAGTTCAGTCGCCCTTCTCTCTCTCTCTCTCTCTCTCTCTCTCTCTCTCTCTCTCTAACCAGTCGACCCCTAGAGACACTTCGACACGACCGAACCGACCCCCTTGCCATGTGGGTGGCTGGTCCTATTTATAGAGGCCCTGGTCCTCTTCCCAAATATTGAGTGGGAAGGGAGCCAACAATGGCGGGCTAATTTGAAAGGGGACAGCAAGTATCAGCTATCCTGACAAAAGTAGTCTTCGCCTGCAAAGCTCTGGTGATGACGCCGTCTTGGGCTCCACGGTGACCTCCGTCTCGTAGTCCTCCTGGTCTTGGTCTTGTTGCACCGAAATGGCAACCTTTTCCTGATGCCTCGGTACTCCGCGGCTGCGCTTGCCTCCTTTGCACCAAAGAGGAAAGGAGGACGCTGCGCGGGCTGGCGCCCGCCTGGCGCCTTGAGTCGTCATGGCTTGTGTCACGGGCACCTCGCGAGGTACCCTGCCTTGATCTCTCCGCCTCCTCGTGAGCCTACCTGATGAGGCCGCGCCTGAGGAAGCTCCGCGTCGTCCGCCCCGCGAGGCTTGGCCCCTCGCGAGGGTCTTGAGTTTGTGTTGGTGAAGATGGGCCGTGCTGGGGCCCCCTTTGAGCCACGCCGCAGGCCGCAGGCCGCAGCCAGGCAAGTCTGGGGATCCCCGTTCCCAGAACGCCGACAATAAACATAGGCATCACGTCCGTGTCAAGTAGACCGAAACAATTCTGCATCTACTACTATTACTCCACACATCAACCGCTATCCAGCATGCATCTAGAGTATTAAGTTCATAAGAACAGAGTAACGCATTAGGCAAGATGACATGATGTAGAGGGATAAACTCAAGCAATATGATATAAACCCCATCTTTTTATCCTCGATGGCAACAATACAATACGTATCGGTTCCCTTTCTGTCACTGGGATCGAGCACTGAAGATTGAACCCAAAGGTAAGCACTTCTCCCATTGCAAGAGAGATCAATCTAGTAGGCCAAACCAAACTGATAATTCGAAGAGACTTGCAAAGATATCAAATCATGCATATAAGAATTCAGAGAAGAATCAAATATTGTTCATAGATAAACTTGATCATAAACCCACAATTCATCGAATCTTGGCAAACACACCGCAAAAAGTATTACATCGAATAGATCTCCAAGAACATCAAGGAGAACTTTGTATTGAGAACCAAAGAGAGAGAAGAAGCCATCTAGCTAATAACTATGGACCCGAAGGTCTGTGGTGAACTACTCACACATCATCGGAGAGGCTATGGTGTTGTTGTAGAAGCCATCCGTGATCGAATCCCCCTCCAGCAGATCACCGGAAAAGGTCCCCAGATGGGATCTCACGGGTACAAAAGGTTGCGGCGATGGAAAAGTGGTTTCGTGGCTCCCCTGGATATTTTCAGGGTATAAGAGTATATATAGGCGAAAGAAGTAGGTCAGTGGAGCTACGAGCGGCCCACGAGGATGGGGGGTGTGCCGCCCTACCTCGTGGCCGCCTCGTTGCTTCCTTGACATCCACTCCAAGTCTCCTGGATTGTGTTTGTTCCAAAAAAGATCCACGCGAAGGTTTCGTTCCGTTTGGATTCCGTTTGATATTCCTTTTCTGTGAAACACTGAAATAGGCAAAAAAACAACAATTTGCACTCGGCCTTCGGTTAATAGGTTAGTCCCAAAAATAATATAAAAGTGCATATTAAAGCCCATTAAACATCCAAAATAGATAATATAATAGCATGGAACAATCAAAAATTATAGATACGTTGGAGACGTATCAGCTTGCATGTTGAATTCTTAGTGTTCTAAGTTGTTTGAATGCTTGTTATGGCCTCTATGTATCCCTATGAGTAGTTGCTATCAATCTTACAAAGTTTTGTTGACAAATTTTTGTCACTCCAACATTTTTATTTTCAGAAAATTGTACGCAGACATGAATATCTTCAGGAAATACGGCTCAAGGAAGAACTCCAAGGGTGTTATTGGGGAGTCTTCGGACAATGATCTCCACCCTCGGAGGTTGACAGAGGTACGGCCGTGTGAATGGCCGCATACCCCGTTCCTGCAAGAAGCTGGAATTGATGATGAGTTCAGGCAATTCATTGCCAATGCCGGTCTCACCGACTTCATCGCAGATGAGTGTGACCAGCACCAAATCCTCAAAAATATATTTGTTCAAAGCTTTACTTTCTTGCCTAGAAATAATCCTCCTGAAGTGAGCTTTGATCTATATGCTGAAAATCATCAGATACCACTTACTGAGTTTTGTGACATATGCTTGATCCCTTCTGACGGGAGCTTGGCCGAGCCTAGGCCGGTTGAGTTTGAGGATTTCTATCGCACTTTAACAGTGGGTGATGAGAGGAGAGTGTCAGCCATCACTGTTGGTGGTTTACATTTTCCTGCTATTCGTTACTTTGCATATTTCATTACCAAATGCTTGCTTGATAGGGAGAGGGTGGGTGCACTTAGTTCACCAGACCTTGTTATTTTACGTCGTGCCATTGAGGGCGACAACACGTATAGCTTGGGAGCTATCATGGCTCGTCGCCTGCACCTTAATAAATCTCAGGGTAAAATACATGGTGGGATTTATGCTACTCGTTTGGCGGCTCACTTCGAGGTTGAGATACGCCCTCATGATTACCCTCTGGCCAAGGTTTACCTAGACCGTGCAACCATGGATCACCATCACTTTATTGCACATGATCGTCCTGACATTGCCATTCCTTATAACTTGGTCTATAACATTGACACTCGTGATGTTATCCCCTTGCCCGCACCTGCTTTGTTTGATTCTGCTGCCAGGGCAGATACCGGATTATGCCTGCAGACATCCTCGCCTACTGGAATGCTCACGCTGCTGCAGAGGCTGCACAAGCACCTCCACATTGGGATCAGTGGATGCCCGCTCCTCAGCAGTGGGATGAGTGAATGCCTGGTCCTCAGGATCCATACTACCCTCTAGGCTATTGATTCACTACCAAGTTAGGCCAAAAGCCTAAGCTTGGGGGAGTACGTGTTCTCACCGACTTTATATTCATGTTCACATATCATTATATCTGTCGGTGTTCACACTTTGTCATTGTATCATCCATGCTTAGATTTATTTTTCTTGCTTTCTTCTTGTGTGTTTGAAAAACTTTAGAAAAATAAAAAAATTAGTTGTAGTAATTTACTTTCGATGCATGCTTAGTAGTAATACTAATAAGAAAATCCAATAAGATTTCCTTGTTCTTCTTTTGCTTGTTGGGAGCCTTCTCGTGTAAATAGTTTTTCTCATTTTTGCTTATTATTTGCTTCTTAAGGAAAAGAAAAAACAAAAACTCCAAAAATATTTCAATGTGTTTCTCTGAATTTCTTTTCTTTTATTTGAGTCTTACGGAGGAGAAGACCACGATGAAAATGTTGAGTGGCTCTCACATGAATAGCTGTTGAACTAATAATAGCCCATTTTACCTTGTCTTCTCCTATTGAATAAAATATTTGCAGATTCCAGCTTAGTCCATGGCACTCTTGCACTATTATTATTTTCATATCATTCCGTTGTGCAAGTGAAAGGCAATAATGACAATATTCGATGAGCTGACTATGGCAAAGAGAAATTGGTATGAACTCGAATTGTCTTGTCCGTATAAATATGTTTAACCTAGTGCCCATGATTCAGCCCATTATGATTAAACATGTTTGCAATGACAATTAGAGATTATAGTTTCTCATGCCATGCATAAGTAGCTGGGAGTTAATAATGATTTATCTTGGATATCAACATAGCGTTAAAATGATTGTGATGTAGTATGATGATATGGTATCCTCTTCTGAATGTTCAAGTGGCTTGACTTGGTACATGTTTTGAAGGAAATATGCCCTAGAGGCAATAATAAAGTTGTTATTTATATTTCCTTATATCATGTTAAATGTTAATTGCTCATGCTAGAATTGTATTAACCGGAAACCTAGTACATGTGTGAATACATAGACAAACAAAGTGTCCCTAGTATGCCTCTACTTGACTAGCTCATTAATCCAAGATGGTTAAGTTTCCTAGCCATATACATGTGTTGTCATTTGATAAACGGGGTCACATCATTAGAGAATGATGTGATAGACAGGACCCATCCGTTAGCTTTGCACTATGACCGTTTAGTTTATTCTATTGCTTTCTTCATGACTTATACATGTTCCTCAGACTATGAGATTATGCAACTCCCAGATACCGGAGGAACACCTTGTGTGCTATCAAACGTCAGAACGTAACTGGGTAATTATCAAGATGCTCTACAGGTGTCTCCGATGGTGTTTGTTGAGTTGGCATAGATCGAGATTAGGATTTGTCACTCCGTGTATCAGAGAGGTATCTCTGGGCCCTCTCGATAATGCACATCACTATAAGCCTTGCGAGCAATGTGACTAATGAGTTAGTTGTGGGATGATGCATTACGGAACGAGTAAAGAGACTTGTCGGTGACGAGATTGAACTAGGTATGATGATACCGACGATCGAATCTCGGGCAAGTAACATACCGATGACAAATGGAACAACATATGTTGTTATGCGGTTTGACTGATAAAGATCTTCGTAGAATATGTAGGAACCAATATGAGCATCCAGGTTCCGCTATTGGTTATTGATCGGAGATGAGTCTCGTTCATGTCTACATAGTTCTCGAACCCATAGGGTCCGCACGCTTAATGTTCGATGACGATATGTATTATGAATTATGTGATTTGATGTACCGAAGGTTTTTCGGAGTCCCGGATGTGATCACGGACATGACGAGGAGTCTCGAAATGGTCGAGACATAAAGATTCATGTAGTGTAAGGCTACATTCGGACACCGGAATGGTTCGGTCGTTTCGGAGTACCGGGGGTTACCGGAACCCCCTCCGAGAAGTTATTGGGCCTTATGGGCCTAGTGGTGGAAGAGAGGAGGCAGGCCAAGAGGTGGCGCACGCCCCCCTAGCCAAACTGCATTGGACTAGGGCTAAGGGGGTCGGCCCCCCTTTCCTTCTCTTCTTCCTGTCCTTCCTTCTTCTCCTACTTGAACTAGGAAAGGTGCAAACCTACTCCTACTAGGAGTAGGAATCCCCCCTTGGGCACGCCCCTTGAGGCCGGCCCTCCTCCTCCTCCCCTCCTTTATATACGGGGGAGGGGGCACCCCATAGACGCACAAGTTGATATTTAGCCGTGTGCAGTGCCCCCCTCCACAGTTTTACACCCGGGTCATATTGTCATAGTGCTTAGGCGAAGCCCTGCGTCGGCAACTTCATCATTACCGTCAACATGCCATCGTGCTGACGGAACTCACCCTCGAACTCAGCTGGATCAAGAGTACGAGGGATGTCACCGAGCTGAACGTGTGCAGATCGCGAAGGTGTCGTGCGTTTGGTACTTGATGTGTTGGATCGCGAAGACGTTCGACTACATTAATCGCGTTACTAAACGCTTCTGCTTTCGGTCTACAAGGGTACGTAGATACACTCTCCCCTCTCGTTGCTATGCATCTCCTAGATAGATCTTGCGTGATCGTAGGAATTTTTTTGAAATACTATGTTTCCCAACAGTGGCATCCGAGCCAGGCCTATGCATAGATGTTATATGCACGAGTAGAACACAGTGAGTTGTGGGCGATAATAGTCATACTGCTTACCAACATGTCTTACTTTGATTCGGCGGTATTGTTGGATGAAGCGGCCCAGACCGACATTACATGACCGCGTTCATGAGACTGGTTCTACCGACGTGCTTCACACACAGGTGGCTAGTGGGTGTTTGTTTCTCCAGCTTTTGTTGAATCGAGTGTGACTATGCTCGGTCCTTGTTGAAGGTTAAAACAGTAAACTTGACGAAAAATTGTTGTGGTTTTGATGCGTAGGTAAGAACGGTTCTTGCTAGAAGCCCGTAGTAGCCACGTAAAACTCGCACCAACAAAGTAGAGGACGTCTAACTTGTTTTTGCAGGGCGTGTTGTGATGTGACATGGTCAAGACGTGATTATATAAATTGTTGTATGAGATGATCATGTTTTGTAACAGTTATCAGCAACTAGCATGGGCCATATGGTTGTCGCTTTATTGTATGAAATGCAATCGCCATGTAATTGCTTTACTTTATCACTAAGCGGTAGCGATAGTTGCAAAAGCAATAGTTGGCGAGACGACCATGTGACGACACGTTGATAGAGATCAAGATGATGGAGATCATGGTGTCATGTCGGTGACGATGGAGATCATGACGGAACTTTGGAGATGGAGATCAAAGGCACAAGATGATAATGGCCATACGATGTCACATATTTTGATTGCTTGTGATGTTTATCTTGTATGCATCTTATTTTGCTTAGTACGGCTGTAGCATTATAAGATGATCTCTCACTAAATTTCAAGGTATAAGTGTTCTCCCTAAGTATGCACCGTTGCTACAGTTCGTCGTGCCGAGAAACCACGTGATGATCGGGTGTGATAAGCTCTACATTCACATACAACGGGTGCAGGACAGTTTTGCACATGCGGAATACTCGGGTTAAACTTGACGAGCCTAGCATATGCAGATATGGCCTCAGAACATTGAGACCGAAAGGTCGAAGATGAATCATATACTAGATATGATCAACATAGTGATGTTCACCATTGAAAACTACTCCATCTCACGTGATGATCGAACATGGTTTAGTTGATATGGATCATGTGATCATTTAGATGACTAGAGGGATGTCTATATAAGTGGGAGTTCTTAAGTAATATGATTAATTGAACTTTAATTTATCATGAACTTAGTCCTGATATTATTTGCATATCTATGTTGTAGATCAATAGCTCACGTGTAGCTTCCCTGTTTTATTTTTGATATGTTCCTAGAGAAAAATAAGTTGAAATATGATTGTAGCAATTATGCGGACCGGGTCCGTGATCTGAGGATTATCCTCATTGTTGCACAAAATAACTATGTCCTTGATGCACCGCTAGGTGACAGGCTTATTGCAAGAGCAGATGCAGACGTTATGAAAGTTTGGCAAGCTCGGTATGATGACTACTTGATAGTTTAGTGCACCATACTTTACGGCTTAGAACCGGGACTTCAAAAACGTTTTGAACGACAAGGAGCATATAAGATGTTCCAAGAGCTGAAATTGGTATTTCAGACTCATGCCCGAGTCAAGAGGTATGCGACCTCTGACAAGTATTTTGCCTACAAGATGGAGAATAGCTCAACCAGTGAGCATGTGCTCAGAATGTCTGAGTAATACAATTGCTTGCATCAAGTGGGAGTTTATCTTCCAGATAAGATAGTGATTGACAGGGTTCTCTAGTCACTGTCACTAAGTTACTGGAACTTCATGATGAACTATAATATGCTCCGTACAAGGGATGACAAAAACGATTCCCCATCTCTTCGTGATGCTGAAATCGACGAAGGTAGAAATCAAGAAAAGCATCAAATGTTGATGGTTGACAAGACCACTAGTTTCAAGTAAAAGGGCAAGGGAAAGAAAGGGAACTTCAAGAAGAATGGCAAGCAAGTTGCCACTCCCATGAAGAATCCCAAAACTAGACCCAAGCCTGAAACTAAGTGCTTCTACTGCAAAGGAAATGGTCACTGGAAGCGGAACTGCCCCAAATACTTGGCGGATAAGAAGGATGGCAAAGTGAAACAAAAGTATATATGATATACATGTTATTGATGTGTACTTTACTAGTGTTCATAGTAGCCCCTGGGTATTTGATACTGGTTCAGTTGCTATGATTAGTAACTCGAAACAGAAGTTACAAAATGAACAAATACTAGTTCAAGGCGAGGTGACGATGTGTGTTGGAAATGATTACAAGGTTGATAAGATCACCATCGCACACTCCTTTTACCTTCGGGATTAGTGTTGAACCTAAAATAAATGTTATTTGGTGTTTGCGTTGAGCATGAATATGATTGGATCATGTTTATTGAAATACGGTTATTCATTTAAGTCAAAGAGTAATTGTTGTTTTGTTTACATGAATAAAACCTTCTATGGTCATACACTTAATATAAACGGTTTGTTGAATCTCGATCGTAGTGATACATATATTCATAATATTGATGCCAAAAGATGCGAAGTTGATAATGATAGTGCAACATACTTGTGGCACTGCCGTTTAGGTCACATTGGTATAAAGCGCATGAAGAAACTCCATGCGGATGGACTTTTGGAATCACTTGATTATGAATCATTTTATGCTTGCGAACCATGCCTCATGGGAAAGATGACTAAAACTCCGTTCTCCAGAACAATGGAGCGAGCAACAGACTTATTGGAAATAATACATACTGATGTATGCAGTCCGATGAGTGTTGATGCTCGGGCGGGTATCATTATTTTCTGACCTTAACAGATGATTTGAGCAGATATGGGTATATCTACTTAATGAAACATAAGTCTAAAACATTTGAAAAGTTCAAAGAATTTCAGAGTGAAGTGGAAAATCATCGTAACAAGAAAATAAAGTTTCTACGATCTAATCGTGGAGGTGAATATTTGAGTTATGAGTTTGGTCTTCATTTGAAACAATGCGGAATAGTTTCGCAACTCACGCCACCTGGAACACCTCAGCGTAATGGTGTGTCCGAACATCGTAACCACACTTTATTCTATATGGTGTGATCTATGATGTCTCTTACTGATTTACCGCTGTCGTTTTGGGGGTATGCATTAGAGACAGCTGTATTCACGTTAAATAGGGCACCATCTAAATCCATTGAGATGAAACTATATGAACTATGGTTTGGCAAGAAACCCAAGTTGTCGTTTCTTAAAGTTTGGGGCTGCGATGCTTATGTGAAAAAACTTCAACCTGATAAGCTCGAACCCAAATCGGAGAAATGTGTCTTCATAGGATACCCAAAGGAGACTGTTGGGTGCACCTTCTATCGAAGATTTGAAGGCAAGATATTCGTTGCTAAGAATGGATCCTTTCCAGAGAAGGAGTTTCTCTCGAAAGAAGTGAGTGGGAGGAAAGTAGAACTTGATGAGGTAACTGTACCTTCTCCCTTATTGGAAAGTAGATCATCACAGAAATCAGTTCCAGTGATTCCTACACCAATTAGTGAGGAAGCTAATGATGATGATCATGAAACTTCGGATTAAGTTACTACCGAACCTCGTAGGTCAACCAGAGAAAGATCCGCACCAAAGTGGTACCGTAATCCTGTTCTGGAGGTCATGTTACTTGACCATGACGAACCTATGAACTATGAGGAAGCGATGATGAGCCCAGATTCCGCAAAATGGCTTGAGGCCATGAAATCTGAGATGGGATCCATGTATGAGATTAAAGTGTGGACTTTGGTTGACTTTCCCGATGATCGGCAAGCCATAGAGAATAAATGGATCTTCAAGAGGAAGACGGACGTTGATAGTAGTGTTACTATCTACAAAGCTAGACTTGTCGAAAATGGTTTTGGACAAGTTAAAGGTGTTGACTACGATGAGATTTTCTCACTCGTAGCGATGCTTAAGTCTGTCAGAATCATGTTAGCAATTGCCACATTTTATGAAATCTGGCAAATGGATGTCAAAACTACATTCCTTAATGGATTTCTTAAAGAGGAGTTGTATATGATGCAACCAGAAGGTTTTGTCGATCCTAAAGGTGCTAACAAAGTGTGTAAAGCTCCAGTGATCCATCTATCGACTGGTGCAAGCATCTCGGAGTTGGAATATACGCTTTGATGAGTTGATCAAAGCATATAGTTTTATACAGACCTGCGGTGAAGCCTGTATTTACAAGAAAGTGAGTGGGAGGTCTATAGCATTTTTGATATTATATGTGGATGACATATTGTTGATCATAAATGATACTGAAATTCTGGATAGCATAAAAGGATACTTGAATTAGAATTTTTCAATGAAAGACCTCGGTGAAGCTGCTTACATATTGGGCATCAAGATATATAGAGATAGATCAAGACGCTTGATAAATTTTTCAATAAGTACATACCTTGACAAGTTTTTGAAGTAGTTCAAAATGGAACAGTCAAAGAAGGAGTTCTTGCATGTGTTGCCAGGTGTGAAGTTGAGTAAAGACTCAAAACCCGACCACGACAAAAAATAGAAAGAGAATGAAAAGTCATTCCATATGCCTCAGTCCTAGGTTCTATAAAGTATGCTATGTTGTGTATCAGACCTATTATGTACCTCACCATAAAGTTTGGCAAGAGGGTACAATAGTGATCCAGGAGTGGATCACTAGACAGCGGTCAAAATTATCCTTAGTGGAATATGGATATGTTTCTCGGTTATGGAGGTGATAAAGAGTTCATCGTAAAGAGTTACGTCGATGCAAGCTTTTACACCAATCCGGATGACTCTGAGTCTCAATCTGGATACATATTGAAAGTGGGAGCAATTAGCAAGAGTAACTCCAAGCAGAGCATTGTAGACATAGAAAGTTTGCAAAATACATACGGCTCTGAATGTGGCAGACCCGTTGACTAAACTTGTCTCACAAGAAAAACATGATCACTCTTTGTGAGTTAATCACATAGCGATGTGAACTAGATTATTGACTCTAGTAAACCCTTTGGGCATTAGTCACATGGAGATGTGAACTAATCACATAAAGATGTGAACTATTGGTGTGAAATCACATGATGATGTGAAATAGGTTACTAACTCTAGTGCAAGTGGGAGACTGAAGGAAATATTCCCTAGAGGAAATAATAAAGTTGTTATTTATATTCCCTTATATCATGATAAATGTTTTTTGTTCATGCTAGAATTGTATTAACCGGAAACTTAGTACATGTGTGAATACATAGACAAACAAAGTGTCCCTAGTATGCCTCTACTTGACTAGCTCGTTAATCAAAGATGGTTAGGTTTCCTAGCCATAGACATGTGTTGTCATTTGATAAACGGGATCACATCATTAGAGAATGATGTGATGGACAAGACCCGTTCGTTAGCTTAGCACTATGATCGTTTAGTTTATTGCTATTGCTTTCTTCATGACTTATACATGTTCCTCGGACTATGAGATTATGCAACTCCCGAATACCAGAGGAACACCTAGTGTGCTATCAAACGTCACAACGTAACCGGGTGATTATAAAGATGCTTTACAGGTGCCTCCGATGGTGTTTGTTGAGTTGGCATAGATCAAGATTAGGATTTGTCACTCCGTGTATCGGAGAGGTATCTCTGGGCCCTCTCGATAATGCACATCACTATAAGCCTTGCAAGCAATGTGGCTAATGAGTTAGTTGCGGGATGATGCATTACGGAACGAGTAAAGAGACTTGCCGGTGACGAGATTGAACTAGGCATGATGATACCGACGCTCGAATCTCGAGCAAGTAACATACCGATGACAAAGGGAACAACGTATGTTGTTATGTGGTTTGACCGATAAAGATCTTCATAGAATATGTAGGAACCAATATGAGCATCTAGGTTCCGCCATTGGTTATTGACCTGAGATGAGTCTCGGTCATGTCTACATAGTTCTTGAACCCGTAGGGTCCGCACGCTTAACGTTCGATGACGATATGTATTATGAGTTATGTGATTTTATGTACCAAAGGTTGTTAAGAGTCCTGGATGTGATCACGGACATGACGAGGAGTCTCGAAATGGTCGAGACATAAAGATTCATATATTGTAAGGCTACATTCGGACACCGGAATGGTTCGGGTCGTTTCGGAGTACCGGGGGTTACCGGAACCCCCTCCGAGAAGTTATTGGGACTTATGGGCCTAGTGGTGGAAGAGAGGAGACGGGCCAAGAGGTGGCGCATGCCCCCTAGCCCAAACCGAATTGGACTAGGGCTAAGGGGGCCGTCCCCCCTTTCCTTCTCTTCTTCCTCTCCTTCCTTCTTAGCCTACTTGGACTAGGAAATGTGGAAACCTACTCCTACTAGGAGTAGGAATCCCCCCTTGGGCGCGCCCCTTGAGGCCGGCCCTCCTCCTCGCCTCCTTTATATACGGGGGAGGGGGCACCCCATAGAAACACAAGTTGATCTTTAGCCATGTGCGGTGCCCCCCTCCACAGTTTTACACCCCGGTCATATTGTCGTAGTGCTTAGGCGAAGCGCTGCGTCAGTAACTTCATCATCACCGTCAACATGCCGTCGTGCTGACGGAACTCACTCTCGGTCTAAGCTGGATCAAGAGTACGAGGGACGTCACCAAGCTGAACGTGTGCAGATCGCGGGGGTGTCGTGCGTTCGGTACTTGATCGGTTGGATCGCGAAGACGTTCGACTACATCAACCACGTTACTAAACGCTTCCGCTTTCGGTCTACAAGGGTACGTAGACACACTCTCCCCTCTTGTTGCTATGCATCTCCTAGATAGATCTTGCGTGATCGTAGGAATTTTTTTGAAATACTGTGTTTCCCAACATGTTCATGCATGTAGTTGAATCAAAACCAACATAGCCTCTATAATGTTTATGTTCATGGTATTCATATCCTACTCATGCTAGTGTCCAATGTTACTTATGCATAATGCCTGGTTTTGATCGTTGTTGCTCTCTAGTTGGCCGCTTCCCAGTCTTAAATTGCTAGCCTTCGCCTGTACTAAGTGGGGATTCTGCTTGTACATCAAAAACCTTGAACCCAAAGTTATTCCAGATGAGTCCACCATACCTACCTATATACGGTATTACCCTGCCGTCCAAAGTAAATTTGCATGTGCCACCTCAAAAAACTTCTAAAAAATTATCCGTTTTGTGTGCCTGGATCGTTCATGGAACGACAGGAGGTGGTCGATATCTTCCGTACTAAGCATGTTATCCTCGGGTCGAGTGTTTATTCACTCGCCATCGCACGAGGAATTGGGCGGTAATAGGGATTCCTAGTGCCGAACTAAAAAATGCAAATAATTAAACAAAACTCCCCTAGGACTGATGTTGGTATGGACGGCACCCGTTGTTTCAGACAAACCGTGGAGTGTGATTGATGGCGGAGGGGGAGTAAACCTTTACTTTTATAGCTTGGGAACCGCCACTAGTGTGCTTAGCATGGAAGATGTTGATAACTGATGGTCGTGAAGTGAATAAGAAGGGTGCATGTCTCAGAATATCATTTATCTCTGTTTTAAAAACTGAGCTCTAGCACCTCTACAAATCACTGCTTCCCTCTGCGAAGGGACTTTCTATTTACTTTTATGTTGAGTCATCGCCTTCTATAAACAAGCGCCAGAAACTAAGTAGAGCACAACGGTCATGATTTATGCATTGTGTATAGTTAATGTTGGGTGCATCATGACTAGATCTTTTCTACCATGAATTACAATGTTTAGACGCTGCTTGAACTTTGGAGGGGCTCTGCATTTATGTTTTGCGGTCTCAAAAAGGGCTAGCGAGATAACATTATTGTCATATTATATCATGGTTGTTTTGACAACGTGTTGCTGTTTGAGATATCTTATTATTGCTCGCTAGCTGATTATGTCATTGATATGAATCATTATAATCTTTAAGAGTTATTGTTGACATGGTTAGTTATAATGTTGGCTGAAAACCTAGGTGCTATTTAAGCTTATTTATGCAAACAAGAGCAAAAGAGTTCGTAAAAATTTCTTTCTCACTTTCAGTTTATCAACTGAATTGCTTGAGGACAAGCAAAGGTTTAAGCTTGGGGGAGTTGATATGTCTCCAACGTATCTACTTTTTCTCACACTTTTCCTCTTGTTTTGGACTCTAATTTGCATGATTTGAATGAAACTAAACTCGGACTGACGTTGTTTTCAGCAAGAACTACCATGGTGTTGTTTTTGTGCAGAAATAAAAGTTCTTGGGATGGAACGAAACTTTTTAGGGATTTTTTATAAAAATGATAAGAATTTCTGGAGCCAAGACCCACCGGAGAGGAGCCCTTGGGTGGGCACAACCCACCAGGGCACGCCCCCTCTCCTGGAGCGCCCAGGTGGGTTGTACCCAACTGGTGGCCCCGCTGATGACCCCCCTAATACTATAAATTCACATATTTCCAGAAAAAAAATCAGGGAGAAAGAATTATCGCGATCCACGAGACGAAGCCGTCGCCAAGCCTTGTTCTTTCTCGGGAGGGCAGATCTGGAGTCCGCTTGGGGCTCCGGAGAGGAGGATCTTCGATCTTCACCATCACCAACCTATCTCCATCGCCAATTCCATGATGCTCCCCATCGGGAGTGAGTAATTCCTTCGTAGGCTCGCTGGTCGGTGAGGTGTTGGATGAGATTCATCATGTAATCGAGTTAGTTTTGTTAGGGCCTGATCCCTAGTATCCACTATGTTCTTAGGTTGATGTTGCTATGACTTTGCCATGCTTAATGCTTGTCACTTTGGGCCCGGGTGCCATGATTTCAGATCTGAACCATTTATGAATTCATCATTATATCCATGTTTTAGATCCGATCTTGCAAGTTATAGTCACCTACTACGGTTATGATCCGGCAACCCCGGAGTGACAACAACCGGGCCCACTCCCGGTGATGACCGTAGTTTGAGGAGTTCATGTATTCACTATGTGTTAATGCTTTGTTCCGCTTCTTTATTAAAAGGAGGCCTTAATATCCCTTAGTTTCCAATATGGACCCCGCTGCCACGGGAGGGTAGGACAAAAGATGTCATGCAAGTTCTTTTAATAAAGCACGTATGACTATTTACGAAATACATGCCTACATTATATCGATGAACCGGAGCTAGTGTCGTATCGCCCTAGGTTATAACTGTCTCATGATGAATATCATCCAACAAGTCACCGATCCAATGCCTACAAATTTATCATTATTGATCTTGTTGCGTTACTATTGCTATCATCACTGTTACACTTGCTACAAATTACTGCTATCACTGTTACTGTTACCGTTGCTATTGTCACTACTATCAAAACTATCAAACTTCTTTGCTACTGATCATATTGCTGCAGATAATTAATCTCCATGTGTGGTTGAATTGACAACTCAGCTGCTAATATCTTCAAATATTCTTTGGCTCCCCTTGTGTCAAATCTATAAATTTGGGTTGAATACTCTACCCTCGAAAACTGTTGCGATCCCCTATACTTGTGGGTTATCAAGACCTTTTTCTGGCGCCATTGCTGGGGAGCATACCTATATTTGTTGAGTCACTTGGGATTATTATCATATTATCAGTATGAAGAATTTGAAGGATCCAAAGACTAAGATATTTCCCTACGGGTTCGAGAACTATGTAGACACGACCGAGACACATCTCCGAACAATAACCAATAGCAGAACCTGGATGCTCATATTGGTTCCTACATATTCTACGAAGATCTTTATCGGTCAAACCGCAATGACAACATACGTAATTCCCTTTGTCATTGGTATGTTACTTGCCCGAGATTCGATCGTCGATATCCTCATACATAGTTCAGTCTCATTACCGGCAAGTATCTTTACTCATTCCGTAATGCATCATCCCGCAACTAACTCATTAGTCACATTGCTTGCAAGGCTTATTGTGATGTTCATTACCGAGAGGGCCCAGAGATACCTCTCCGATACTTGGAGTGACAAATCATAATCTTGATCTATGCCAACCCAACAAACACCTTCGGAGACACCTGTAGAGCATCTTTATAATCACCCAGTTACGTTGTGATGTTTGATAGGGGACAGGGGGCACCCCAAAGCACACCAAGTCTTCTCTTAGACATGTGTGGTGCCCCCCTCCACAGTTACACACCTCGGTCATATCATCGTAGTGCTTAGGCAAAGCCCTATGCCGGTAACTTCATCATCACCATCATCACGCCGCCGTGCTGACGAAACTCTCCCTCATCCTCAACTAGATCAAGAGCTCGAGGGACATCATCGTGCTGAACGTGTGCTGAACACGGAGGTGTCGTATGTTCGGATTTGGATCGGTTGGATCGTGAAGACGTTCGACTACATCAACTGCGTTACTAAACGCTTACGCTTTCGGTCTACGAGGGTACGTAGACACACTCTCCCCTCTCGTTGCTATGCATCTCCTAGATAGATCTTGCGTGATCGTAGGATTTTTTTTGAAATACTGTGTTCCCCAACATGTGGGTCATCAGGCCTCAAGGGGACTACACAGGTAATATGTTGGCCAAGCCAATGTTTCTGGCGGCGGACCAAAGGCGGGCCTCGCCGGTGATGTGGTTGAGGAGACGCCGAAGAGAGGGAGCCTCATCGTCGAACACAATGTTGTTCCGGTGCTTCTGGAGAAGCCAGTCGCCAAGAAGCGGCAAGGAGGAGAGGCCTAGCCGGCGACAGCGCGACAAAATCAAGGAAGCCAACAACATCGTCAGCCTTACAACGCTTGATAGGCTCTAGATGGACTTCTGACAAAGGACTGCTCCTCACTAGAACCTACCAACAATGCTGGCACAACATCTAAAAAAATTGTCGGTAGAGCACCCATGGCCGCAAAACGTCCAACACGAGGAAGTTCAACTTTACACCATTGCTCACCCTCCTGGTGGACGACCTCAATTATGACTCGTGAGGAAGGTCTCGCCCCATTGAAGATGAAGTTGTTTCGATGGTACCAAGTGCACTAGAACATCAGACCAAAGATGTTCCGCTTCTTGCCGCAGCGTCACCAGGTTAGTCCACGAGCTGAAGATCTCTAACAGTGTTGACGTTATTCATGTTGCAAGGTTCCACCACCCAAGCACCTCAAGCAAAGCTGGGCGAGTCAGCACACAATTAAGGAGTAGGTGTTGCGAGGTCTCAGGCTCCTGATCACAAAAAGGGTGTCACGGGGGTGTGGCAGCCCATGCTTTTGCAGTCGGTCGGCGGTCCAATACCGGTTGTTAGCAGCCAACCATGCAAGGATTTTGGTGGTACTTGGAGCACGAGAGAGCTAAATCTGCTCCCTCTCCGGAGTTGAGACCAAACCCACGTGGAAAGCTGCATAGGTCGATCGTGAGGAATAGACTGCGCTCAGCTCCAAGTTACATCGAAAGGAATCCTCTCGTCGTGAAGCCGGATGTTCCGACAAGATACCACAGTTGCTGGAGTTAACCAATCTTCACGGGTCATAGGTTCGGGCCAACATAATAACCAATCTTCACGCACCGAGCGCGACTGCAGGAACCAATGATGCACCTTGACGGTGAGGTGCGGGAAGCAGTCCACAAATTTGCCCGAGCCGGTCCACTAGTCAGTCCAGAAGAGGGAGGTAGCATCGTCGCAGAAAAACATGGCAAGCGCCTCCCAATAAATTTGATTGTTTAATTCTGCCCACGGCTTCGTCTAATCAGATCGAGCAAACCAAAGCCACCTAATGCACAACGCTAGATTTAGTTGGCGAAGGTTGGGGAGTCCAAGCAATCAAACAATGGTCCGCCACTTATTTGCTTCCTCCCCGTCCATAGAAATGCTCGAAAGATTTTGGTGAAGTCTGTGATGGTCTTTGGGGAGATCAACAGACATCATGGCATAGATATGCTCATATGCATCGTCATAACGTGACTGTAACGAAGGCAAGTGAGCTAACCCTGTGCATGAGGAAGCCCTCCAAGACACAAGCATGTTGGCAGTCTTATCCACCAGACCTTGAAGGTGAGATGAAGAAACCTGACAAGTGCCCAAGCGCAACCCCACAAAAGTGCAAGGCAAGGGGCCACAACACACAATAGCATCCGCTCCATCAACACATCGTTATCTTATTAAAGGCATTGCTCGGATATGTTCAGATTAGTTTTTCCGAGTGAAAACATAGGTTCTGCCTTTCGGTGGTTGCATCCGAAGACGGCTGCACTCAAGCCTCGCTCCTTTCCTGAAGGCGTTGCCATTGAAAAACCTCATTGTCCTTTGTGGTGTCATGAGATAATTTGTGTGGATATGATCATTATTATAGTTGTTGATCACGAATTTGATCGCTTTAGTTTTTTTTTCTCTTGCTTAGGCATAGCTCTTATCTTATATGACTTTGCCATATGTTGACGTTTTTTATGTGCGCACATTGGTGTCAGTTGTGTGTATTTTGGCTACGCAAAAGTCCGGACATGGGCTTATTGTGTTTGTATCTATTTGATGCTTCATTTTGAATGAAATTTTGTGTGTTGCTTCATAGTACGTTCTTACTTTCGGGCAAACGGAGTGGGCAGACGCGATAAGAACAGGCGGAGATTCTCTTGGGGCGGAGCACGGATACTCAACACATCTTAATTTTGTCGTCCCGGTGCTTCGTCAACGAACTGTATCCTCGTCGCCGGTAAGAAAAATAAGTACTTGTATCGTTATCGCAACACAGGCTCGCGTAAATCACATTTTTGTCTCATGGGAGGTCGCTGCCAAATGGCACGGCGTGGCACATTTCAGCAAGTCGAGGCCACGTCTTGACCCGGCTACAGCAGCCGGACTGAAGCACGTGGCACGGTCACGGGGAATTCTCGACGTATCGCTAGGTCCAAGATCTTCGGCCAGAATAAGATTATTCAGGAGTAAATGTTCCACCCCCTCAACCAAACAACAGTTGGTAAAGTAATTACGTAAGAGCATCTCCAACACACGATGAACAAAACAAAGATTTTGGTAATGTACCTGAACTATGTGTATTGAGGCTGAGCATTCTCCCCCTCCTGCTCATCCTTGCAACCTCCCAGACGTCCGATTGTGTACGTCTCCAAGGTGTCACCCTATAATATATACTCCTCTCTTCTACCTATCAATAAAATGATATGCTGCCCATCATATTTACAAAAAAAGAATTTTTTTATAAGAAAACTTTCAATCTATTTATCTTCAATTACGGCAGTACAACGAACACCAGAAATAAAAATTACATCCAGATTCGTAGACCATCTAGCGATGACTACAAGCACTGAAGCGAGCCGAAGGCGTGCCGCTGTCATCATTCCTCCATCGCCGGAGTCGGGCATAACTTATTGTAGTAGACAGTCGGAAAGTCATCGTGCTAAGACCCGCTAGGGCCAGCACTCCAGAACAGCAACCACCGCCAATGAAAAATAACGTAGATCAGGAGGATCCAAACCGAAGACATACGAACGTAGACGAACAATGACGAGATCCGAGCAAATCCATCAAAGATAGATCTGCCGAAGACACGCCTCCACACGCCCCGAAACGGGGGCTAGGCAGAGAGACCTTTATTACATCTTCAGGGAGCCGCCGCCGTCTCGCCTTCCTGAGCAGGACACAAACCCTAACAAGATTAAAAAAACGACTAAAAACGGAGCCCTCCCGTTGGCCCTTGCCAAGATCCACCACGCCTCCATGGCCCTAGGGCCACCGAGACGAGGTGGACCTGCGTCGGCGCCGACGAGAGGCACGAATCCTAACTTTCTTTCTTGGAGGAGGAAGAGGCGGCTGCTGGCGTTAGTTGCTTCAAAAAAAATGGTGATGTAAAAATTATTAATCTGCCCGTAATGGCTAGCATCATAAGTTAACTGTTGCTTTAACAGATGACTAGTAATTGTGTGCGTGCATGCATGTCCAGTATGATAGTAATATTTTTTCCCCAAAATTAACTGCGATTAATGTTGATTTCAAGACAAATTGTGTGTAACGCAATTAACATGTGCCAAATTATTGATGATGTGATGGATACAACATTGGAGCAGCGTGAGACATTGGATATAGGTGGTTGGATGGCCAAGATCATATGGATTGATTAAACTCGTGCTTTACAATTATTAGTATTAGTATATACTCCATCGTATCCAAAATAAGTGTCGTAGTTTTTAACTAAGATCTTCAAAACTGCGACGGTTACCCTAGAAACGATACTGAAATTTTGAACTCTAGTTGAACACTAAACATTTCAAACAACATAATTATATATTACTATGATAGACCGACACTACTATCGACATACTATTACAGTAGATCATCACAACCCATGAAACCTACAAAACATGATTCATCGTCATCGTCGTCGAGGTTGATTGCCCCTGGTGGGCCTCCGAACAGGCATGCCTTATGCTGATTGAATATAAACGACTTTACCTCCTCCTTGTCGTCATCCAAACCCTCTATGTTTGATTCGGTCGCCCAGTGGCCAGAGTCGATAGATCGGCGGCCAAATCGGGCAGCCTCGACCAGAATCAACATGGATTTGGACGACGATGGGACGGCGGCGTAGAGGGTGACAACGGGGATGCGATGGGGATCTTGGTGGAGATGTGGCTAGGGTTAGCCAGTGTGGCGAATGCGGCGTGGGGCGGCCGAAATCGATGGCAGGGCCTCCCGGAGACGAAACGGCTACGCACGTGGAAACTATTGCAGGTCCATGATTGCGGGTTTGCGCACTCGGCTGTATTTTTGCGGCATCCGCTCGGGTGCTGCGAATGTGTAGCCGCAGAAGGCAGTTTTTTCGGCTGCCCAAACAAATTATATCACCATATACATATACATCGTCTGTTGGAGAAACGCTTTTGCTCGAGTGCCCTAAACAGCTATTTTTTTATCATCTTTTGAAAATGCTCTTACCACGATGCAGTGATGGTGCTCCACGTGAGAGTGCTCTATGGTGTGTGTATGCATTGTGATGCCCTTCGACGCCCACTGGTTGCACACAGGCGTCGTCTCGGTCTCGCATGACCATTCACCCACGACATAGGTGGTGTTGGCGTTAAGTGTGGTCTCAGATGCACATTGCATTTCGATTACGGTGTCGCGGGTTGGGCCTTGGCTGACCAATGTCGTTCGATTACTCCGGCGATGCCTCGAGTTGGGTTCTCTCTTGCGTTGTCATGTCCTGCTGACTCACTTGTGTTCACTGTGATTTGGTCGTGATGGGTTTTCTCATTTGATCTCTGAGGGTTCTCAGACTGACCTCGTGAACTCTGGTTAACATATATTATCTCTACATGATAAGATGGGTTTTCTCATTTGATCTTTCAGGGTTCTTGGAGTGACCTTGTTTTTTTCTTCCCTCTTGTAGCCTTTATGAACTCTGGTTAACCTATCTTGGAGTATCTACAGCCGAACGCTCCAAACCCACCTCAAACGTCCGGGCGTACGACACGGTCACTGACCAGTCATGAAATTTCGACCCAGACGGACGCCTCGGATGCCCGGGCTGACCGGCACCACTCATATCCAGCCCAAGTATGGGGCTGATATGGGGGCGCACGGACGCGTCCGCCATGTCCAACCCGACATCCCTACCCCATAGCAAATTGCACCAAATCCACCCCCTCGACCTACTATATCCATTTGCTCTCTCCTCTCTTCTTTCTCCTCCACGATGTTTGTCTCGTAGCTCCATCGCTGCACACGCTCTATAGTCGTTCCAAGCCTCTGCACTGGGAGCAACGGCACAACACTCTTGTCTCCTGTCCTCGCCGCTAGGGACGTCGTTGCCTGCCCGGACGCCACCGCGGTACGTCCGGCAACTCCCGAGCTCCCCCTTGCACTATGTGTTCGACACATTGTCCGACCTAGTTTTTTGTGATTTTTTGGGGAAAATGATGAATTCCAATGCTTCGTCGCACAAGGCGTATGGACCGACGGAGCTTGATCAAGTGATTCAAGATGAGTTCTTCGATTCCTTGGATTCTGACAAAGAAGTGGATATGATCATGCCCATGAGCATGCAAGAGGAAAATGGACCAGC